>NC_134464.1:110326760-110673760 GCF_047948215.1 Lycorma delicatula | reverse complement strand
ACACAGAAAAGTAATTAACTTGTTTTTCAATTCTTATAACAAACAAAGTTGTTTGTCAAAATGTTAACGTTGGACGGATAAGATATGTCACGAGGGAGTCGCTCGGGTCTGTAACGAAACTCTCCGATATGATTGACCAATCAGAAACGCAGAACTGTAATTAACTTGTTTTGAATCTATCTTGTGACGTCGTACGAAGTAAGACATCTCTCAGTTCGCCGTTGACCGTTGCTGAGTGCATGTCGTTTATGTGGTAACTATGAACAATCTTCTAGAAAGGTAAACCACATAATTTAGGACATTATTTTAAAGTGAGGGACATTTATTTTATTGCATACAACATAGTTTTATTTTTTTTAATGTATCGGTTTTAAATTAAACATTTTTTTTCTTTATTACAGTTTAATGAAAATTAACATTTAACGTAGATTTTTTAAAGCACGTTGCCACAGTTTATATCTACTTTACATGAAATTTTGTTTTTTAATGATTTTTTTTTAGTTTAAAATCTATTCTAGATAAATAATAATCTTCCATTTTACAAAATTTGGTTTATTCAAAAAAAAAAGGGGGTGATGTAATCTTTTTTGAAATTGATACATCAACGTGGCAAAATTTTTATAAAATTAATTACCAATGAATTTTATGTAGGAACTAAAATGAATTTTATTCAAGAAAATGCTATAAAATGTATTAATATTTTCAATAATTTTATAGGAATTGCCTAATTTTTATATTACATCTGGATAGATTACTTGTATAAATAGTAAAGTGTAATCTATATGTACTGAATAGACAAGTTTTTTCTTGCGCTTGGCTACCTTTAATGTCTACTGAAAATAAGTACAAATACCTTAGTACAATGAATATCTTGTAGGAACTATCAAATTTTATAGTTTCATTATCAAATACTTTAATTATTATTGCTGAAACAGGAAATATTTTTTAGAAACTGTATTAAAAGAACAGTTTGTATTTTGAATTAATTAGGAAAATAACAATGTGCAGTTTTATATCATATTTAAAATACACTTATTCCTTTTTAGTTTTTCAGATCATAATAATTGTGTTGTCTCCCCGCTAGAACAATCAGAATCTTCTTTCATACAAAATCATTGAACTAAATCTTTTTGGAGATCCACACATTTTCACATCTACGATGTTCAATTTCTTTTTTCTGTAATTCTCTAGAAAATTCTAGAAATAAAAGCCCCAATTATCACTTGTACAAATATTTTCCATTATTACATAGGTATTCTTCATTTATTTCTCAAGAGTTTATAATAATAAGAAATTATCTTTTATCTTAATTAAAGATAATTTAAAATTTATTTTTGTTTCCCATATTTCTAAATTTTTCCTGGACGTCAGTTGTAGTTAACTGCATTCATTTCTGGGTCTCTCGATTGTAACCTGAAAAAGAAATCTTTTGTAAAGCTGTTTTATTGTGTAATCAACCAAACCTGTTTTAGCTAAATTTATTTTAATTTTTTTCAGCTCACTAATAAATAAAAACAGAATATTCAAATCCAAATAATACTTGTTCTAATCCATTTTCATTTGATCCATTACCATTTGTAGTGAATTGCCAACCGGCACTCAAATTTCTGAATACTGTAATACAATCAAAAAAGTTTAATCTTATTTTTTAATTATTTTCAAGCAGGTGCAAATTTTTTATTTATTCTGATTATACAGATGACTAGGTAGAAAGAAAAAATAAGGGCATAATTTTTTAATTACTCATTTTTCTTCTAAGTGAATTTTATTCTACGCTTTAATATATTTTTTATGTAATTCTTAACTTTGTTAGGTTAGATACTTTAGCGGTTAAGGTACTGATGTCATATATCTCTTTTGTCACCACATTCATATAAAAAAGTTAGCGAATTATTCAAAATAATTTCTTCATTGAAATCATTTACAATTTTTTACTCTGCTTTTTCTTTCAGTTACAATTATTTTACTGAATTTATGTATAGCCATTTGTAAAACTTCATACAGGAAGAAAAATACAATCCCAGTTTATATTCATACTTTTAAGAAAATAGTCAAATGATCATATACTGTAAAGGTTCCATTTATTTTCATAATAACAAGTAGTACACTGTAATTTTGTTCTTTATGTGAATTCTCTAATTTGTAATGTAATGCAAATAATACAATTTTTCCAAAATATTAGTTTCCTAACCTTTTAATTAAATATTTAAATTTAACCTCTTTGGAGAGAGATAAATGTTTTTACTATGCATATTTCGTATACAAATTATGTTTACACGGTTTTGTTGGCTCAAACAGTAATTTTAATAATATACATAAAATAATTAGGTAGCTTGTAATTGCATGTACTTGTTATGTAGCAAGTAATTTTATGTAGCTTGTAATTGCATGTTCTTTTTATGTAGCTTAGAAATATAACTGTTTTATCATAAAAAATAGTTTTACTAACATTGACTAACATTAATTACACTAATTAATTTAAGTTTAGTTGATGGGTATTTTATGTATATCATTCATTTTGCTGTATTTGAGTTGAATATCTAAATTTAAATGTAATATAAATCGATTATCAATTATTAAATTATAACTGGGTCTTCAAAGAGGTTAAATTATAATTGATTTTAATGAAGAAGGACCACTTAACAGGCTTTTTATACAATTTTTCCAGTATTCTTTAAATTAATTATTTTTACAGCAATTTTTTTTTAAATAAGGAGAAATTTGTGATTTGCTAATTCATAGTATTGGCTTTGTTCAATCGTATTTGATCTGTTTATGTAAAACATCCTTGCATCTTATTTTCTTTGTGGATTCACTTTTATTTTATAATTATCCTAAGTAATTTCTTAAATAAATAACCATATTTAACAAAAAAATTAATTCTAAAATGACCCTTTGATTATCTACATATAAACAAATTTAAGAATACAAATCAGATTTTTTGGCATTCGTTTAAAAAAAACTTTTCACCCTAACCATCTAATGTTAAATAAAACTATTTTTGACACCATCAAACAGTATTTGAAAGTATACTGGACTTCTACAGAGAACCATCAAGGAACTATTACAGTATATCCATCAGGAATCATTTTAGTTCTATTTAAAAGGCCTATCACTATTACCGTTGACATTTTTACAACCTAAAAATACACTATATTAAACCTTTTATATGAGCAAATTATATATATAAACCCCCTGGTTTTAGTCTTCTAGAATATATGCCATATCTTGCCTGGTGGTTATCCACTGAAATTATTAGTTTATTTCTATAAATGTATATTTTTTATAAACAATTTTCCAAAACCATGTAAAACTGAAATCGAGCACATTCTCTATCTTATACGGGATTAGAATTTGTAATTTAATTGGTACCTGTCACCTGCTATTAATCATTCTGCACCTCCCACTGTTCACATATAGAATTTCTTTGTAATTATATTTCATATTGTTGATGAAAAAAGACCTCCTTATTGATTACTGAATAATAAAATTTAATTTTTTTCTATAATCCTACAGATACAGGTAACTTCAATATTACATTTAGTATTTGCATTATTACCGCCTTTTCACTTGCATTGTCATTAATCGTAACTTGATCCATTTGCTATTCATTAGCAACTTTACCTTTTTTTCAATAATATAAATTATAGACTTTTAATTCCAACCAGGATTGGCAATATTATGCTGTGAAAATGCATTCTTAGAGAATCTTAAATGGGATAATCAAGAGGTCTGGATAGTAATGCATACACCTGCACAGGTACAAAAGGGAAAAAAAGAAATATGAAAAATACAAGTAAATTCATTATGATTAAAGACTCTCTGAGTAATTGATTTCTTCGAAAAATCTTCTATTTTTAATATTGAAAATAATAGAAAAATCCCTTAAGTTATATTTCTTCAAATCGATAACATTTTTCTGTTGAAATTATGAAACAAAAATCTTCTGGTTAATATTTCCCTAGTTCAGTCTTCTAATTCGGTTTCATTTTTAGAAATACAGTTTCAAATTATTTAACTGTAACAACACACAGATTAGATTGTATATACAGACAGAAAATTTGATATGTCATATAGTTAAGGGTGTATTGTTTTAAATTTTTTATCAACTTAGCAAGTCTGATATGCTCTGAAACACTTCAGGGTGTATTGTTATAATTTTTTTATCAACTTAGCAAGTCTAATATGCTCTGAAACAGTTCAGGGTGTATTGTTTTAAATTTTTGATCAACTTAGCAAGTCTGATATGCTCTGAAACATTTCAGGGTGTATTGTTATAAATTTTTGATCAACTTAGCAGTCTGATATGCTCTGAAACACTTCAGGGTGTATTGTTATAAATTGTTTATCAACTTAGCAAGTCTGATATGCTCTGAAACAGTTCAGGGTGTATCGTTATAAATTTTTGATCAACTTAGCAACTCTGATATGCTCTGAAACAGTTCGGGGTGTATGGTTTTAAATTGTTTATCAACTTAGCAAGTCTGATATGCTCTGAAACAGTTCAGAGTGTATTGTTATAAATTTTTGATCAACTTAGCAAGTCTGATATGTTCTGAAACAGTTCAGGGTATATGGTTTTAAATTTTTGATCAACTTAGCAAGTCTGATATGCTCTGAAACACTTCAGGGTGTATGGTTTTAAATTTTTGATCAACTTAGCAAGTCATATGCTCTGAAACACTTTAGGGTGTATGGTTTTAAATTTTTGATCAACTTAGCAATTCATATGCTCTGAAACAGTTCAGGGTGTATTGTTATAAATTTTTGATCAACTTAGCAAGTCTGATATGCTCTGAAACAGTTCAGGGTGTATGGTTTTAAATTTTTGATCAACTTAGCAAGTCTGATATGCTCTGAAACAGTTCAGGGTGTATTGTTATAAATTTTTGATCAACTTAGCAAGTCTGATATGCTCTGAAACAGTTCAGGGTGTATTGTTATAAATTTTTGATCAACTTAGCAAGTCTGATATGCTCTGAAACAGTTCAGGGTGTATTGTTTTAAATTTTTGATCAACTTAGCAAGTCTGATATGCTCTGAAACACTTCAGGGTGTATTGTTATAAATTTTTGATCAACTTAGGAAGTCATATGCTCTGAAACAGTTCAGGGTGTATTGTTTTAAATTTTTGATCAACTTAGCAAGTCTGATATGCTCTGAAACACTTTAGGGTGTATGGTTTTAAATTTTTGATCAACTTAGCAAGTCTGATATGCTCTGAAACACTTCAGGGTGTATGGTTTTTAATTATTGATCAACTTAGGAAGTCATATGCTCTGAAACAGTTCAGGGTGTATTGTTATAAATTTTTGATCAACTTAGCAAGTCTGATATGCTCTGAAACAGTTCAGGGTGTATTGTTATAAATTTGTGATCAACTTAGCAAGTCTGATATGCTCTGAAACAGTTCAGGGTGTATGGTTTTAAATTTTTTATCAACTTAGCAAGTCTGATATGCTCTGAAACACTTCAGGGTGTATTGTTATAAATTGTTTATCAATTTAGCAAGTCTGATATGCTCTGAAACAGTTCAGGGTGTATTGTTATAAATTTTTGATCAACTTAGCAAGTCTGATATGCTCTGAAACACTTCAGGGTGTATGGTTTTTAATTTTTGATCAACTTAGGAAGTCATATGCTCTGAAACAGTTCAGGGTGTATTGTTATAAATTTTTGATCAACTTAGCAAGTCTGATATGCTCTGAAACAGTTCAGGGTGTATTGTTATAAATTTGTGATCAACTTAGCAAGTCTGATATGCTCTGAAACAGTTCGGGGTGTATGGTTTTAAATTTTTTATCAACTTAGCAAGTCTGATATGCTCTGAAACACTTCAGGGTGTATTGTTATAAATTGTTTATCAATTTAGCAAGTCTGATATGCTCTGAAACAGTTCAGGGTGTATTGTTATAAATTTTTGATCAACTTAGCAAGTCTGATATGCTCTGAAACACTTCAGGGTGTATGGTTTTTAATTTTTGATCAACTTAGGAAGTCATATGCTCTGAAACAGTTCAGGGTGTATTGTTATAAATTTTTGATCAACTTAGCAAGTCTGATATGCTCTGAAACAGTTCAGGGTGTATTGTTATAAATTTGTGATCAACTTAGCAAGTCTGATATGCTCTGAAACAGTTCAGGGTGTATGGTTTTAAATTTTTTATCAACTTAGCAAGTCTGATATGCTCTGAAACACTTCAGGGTGTATGGTTTTTTGATCAACTTAGCGAGTCATATGCTCTGAAACAGTTCAGGGTGTATTGTTATAAATTTTTGATCAACTTAGCAAGTCTGATATGCTCTGAAACACTTCAGGGTGTATTGTTATAAATTGTTTATCAACTTAGCAAGTCTGATATGCTCTGAAACAGTTCAGGGTGTATTGTTATAAATTTTTGATCAACTTAGCAAGTCTGATATGCTCTGAAACAGTTCAGGTTGTATGGTTTTTAAATTTTTGATCAACTTAGCAAGTCTGATATGCTCTGAAACAGTTCAGGTTGTATGGTTTTAAATTTTTGATCAACTTAGCAAGTCTGATATGCTCTGAAACAGTTCAGGGTGTATTATTTTAGATTGTTGCTTCACACGAAGCAAATCTTATATGCTGTGACAGTTCAGGATATATTATTTCAATGTTTTCCTTAACGGGTAGGAGATTCAATGTGCTCTTGCACAGTTCCGGGTGTATTATTCTCATCTTAGCTTATCAGTTACCTAATATGATACACAATTATTTTTAATTATAATTCTTGATTACATATTGACATTGTAAATATCTATGTTGTATGCAATGAATAGTTTTTGCAAGTGCCGGGTACATAAAGCATTCGTGCCGCGTCAACCGCGTCGCGACCGTACTTCATCATCCCGATATCGTTCATCGGGTTCGGTTGGGGGGTGCTGTGTATATAAATGTGTTATATATTGGGGGGTGATATATAAATATGTTAATGTTAGAAATAGTTATTCATATAATTCATAATATTTAGTTATTCTATGTTTATTGTGTTTTCAGCTCATCACTTCACTACCAGTGGCTGAAGTCCTCCTTAACTCAATTTAAATTCATAAAAAATTCAGTTTAATAATTTAAATTTTTATTTTAATTTTAAATTTAATCGCATAAAAATTCCTTTTTTTAGTTTAAATTGCTTTATAAAATTTTATTTGAAATATTAATGAGTGGGTTTTTAAAATTACCTTTTTTGTAAATTATTTAAATTTTGTTCATTTCATTGACAAAATTAATCATTTAAATAAGTTCAAGAAATTAAAAAAATAAGTAAATATATAGAGGCAATTTCTTAATTAAATGCAGCTTTTAAATCTGGTTCATGTAGGATATAATGTTTATTTTTAATTTTTTTTTTATTTGATATATATTATATTACATAAGCTTTTTCTTAAATTTTTTTGGTAGGTGTTAATCAAATTGAAGGTTAGAGCATATTTATATCTAATTACAGTTTTAAGAATTTTTTATTTTTTATTTTATTTGAAATATTTTAAATTTTGAATACCCTTTGCATTCCCCAATCTGCATTCAGCCAACCAGCTTCAGAGAAGATGCATGCTTGCATGTTAGTTTAATTTTTTCAAACCAGAGTCAGCTGATTTTAGAGGTGCCATAATAAATTATTTCACTTTATTTGCTTTTTTTTTATTAAAACAATTAACTTAGTTGCAAAATTTACCAATTTTTTGTGGTAAAAACCTAAGTAGAATGATTATTTGAAAAAAATCCATCTACCATAACAGTTATCCAAATTACTTCAAAATTTAATAATTTTTTTATGTAATATATTTGCCTTGCATATTAAAAAGGCGTGTACTGATTCTAGTTTTTTGTGTGTAATTATTTTATTTTCACATATTTTGAAATTGTGGGGTAAATAAAGTGATTGGTGAAAATAAAGTGTGAAATTAAAGTGCGATCAATATCAAAGTGAGAAATTAACGTTATCTTCCTCACTACAAAAATTTACAAACTATAAATAAAAATAAGACTAGAAATAATACAGATTACCAGATTACATTCCACATCTCATCAACTCTTCACTTCATGCTGCATCCTATTTCTTCAGACTACCAGATCGACCGATTCTTTCAGCTGCTCGATGGATTTGATCTTTGGATTAGCCTTGGCGATAAATGTATAGCTGTGTTGCCAAATGGTAAAATATTAAGGTACTACTAATTCTTTACTACACCATATAATTTCATGATAATACTAGTATTTATTAAGACTCCATCCGTTTATGTAATGTTTAGCTTCAGTTAGAGCAACCAAGTATTGGAGATACTCACTCTGTGAATTCAACCGGCCATTATCACTTGCCTTGTACCAGGGGCCAAGGTCAGGGCATTAGCCCACTGTGGCTAGTCTAGTGGTAACTCGTCATTGCAAGTCAAATGATTTCAAAGTCGAGAGTTCTAAGGTTCAAATCCTAGTAAAGACTTTTAAATGGATTTGAATATTAGATTGTGGATATTAGTGTTCTTTCACGGTAGGGTTTCAATTAACCACACATTTCAGGAATAGTCGATGTGAGACTGAACAAAACTACACTTAATTTGCATTCATACATATCATCTTCTTAAGTAATACCTTATGGTGGTTCCCGAGGCTAAACAGAAAAAGAGCGGGTCAGGCCATTAGTTTAGACCCCAGTTTATATCACTGATAGGTAACTTTCTCTTTTGATACTGCAGGTACTTTTATTTCTAAATTTTTTAAAAATTTTAGGTAGATCTATCATTAAATGTCATGCGAAACACAGAAATTTTGTGTGGCAAATTACAACATAATGCAATAAAGGAAAAAACAGTATAATAAAGAAAAGAAACTTAATAGTGTTACATATCAAGAAATGCCAGTATCTGGTCAATGCCTAATTTGTCTCTGATAAATATTTTATTTGAAATATAAACCACCAAAACACAATAATTAGATAAGTTACACTTGCCATGTTAATTTCCACAGACTGTTTTTTTGCAGTACCCTGCATCTCCAGTATGTATTAAATTCTATTTTTATTACATTAAAACTTATTTGTTTTAATGATATCTATTTTTTATGATAAATTATAATGTTATCTTTTGTGAAATTTTAAATGATATTACGAACATAATTAGGGTATACAACATACCCTATTGTACAGGTACAACGTATACCAAAATGAAACGACTAGCACTAAATAAGGAATCTTAAAGAGCTGCATCAAAAACCAGTCAAATGACCTAAGACAAAAAAATGAACATAAATGTACTGTGAACATTTATAATTTATAATTATTTAATTAAATAAAATATTTATAATTTACACAAAAATAATACAAATAAATTAAAAAGAATAAGATAGAATATAATAGCAAGTGAAGGTGTAAGATACTGCACAAACCGGTTATTGGAACATAAGTATAAATAATCTAATTACTGTGTTTAGGTGATTTAAATTTCATATAATGTTAAATTTTATATATATATATATGTATATACAAATTTTTATGAATTTTGTTACAGCAATTAAACTTAATAACTTATTATGTACATTTCTTGGCTTACAATATTTCAAGAATATTTTGAGTATTTATCAGTTAACAACTGTACATCATTTGATTTTTTTTCATCATTGTTAATAAAATTGAAATGCAACATGTACTTATAATTTAACTCAATTATTCTTTTTGTAGAAGACAATTATTCTTTTATAATGTAAAGAATAGCCATGAAAAGCAACTGATTTTGTTTGATTTCATGTGTAAAATAAATGAAATAAGAATCAAATTATTGTCGTGACTGTCATCTTTTCACTTAGATACCTCCTTAATTATAATAAAAATGAATTTTATATATGTTTACAGATAGAGAATGGGTTTTGATAGATGAAACAAAGCAATACCTTCATTTAACGTATTATTTTAATAGAAAATATACTGTGTAAAAATTTAGAAGTGATTTCACAAGTTTTTTTGTTTTTGATAATGGAAATTCTGTTTAGTCCTTTATTGTTTTAATTGCTTTGACAATGAATCTCTTGCCTGACGGGGGCTTGAAAATTTAATGAAACCATGCTTGCACCTCTTTGTCAAAATTTGTTGAATATACTTATAAAGTAGATGGCACATAAATATTTCATGAATTTTAAATACCAGAGCAATCAAAGCAAGTGGAAACCTATATAAAATTGTAAAAAATAATAAGAAAATAAATGATGTATTTCATTCTATAAAAATATTAAATATGATTTTAAAAAAATAATATAAAAATTAGTAAAAGGATCAGGTGGTATACCGATATCCTGTATCGATTTTTGTTACCATTCAACATTATTCTTAGCTGAAAATTTTAGCTCGGCCAAGTAGGTTCATATAACACACATTCCTGGATGCGATATAGATTTGTTACCATCTACATCAGTGAACCTTAATTCAGAATAATGTTTTTGCATTTATTCTTGGTAAAGCGCTCTGATCTTGTACGAGAGGAATCCTTGCTGCCTTAAAAGGGGCCTAGAATTTTTTTGAGCGAGTTGTCTTGTTTAGCAATCTTCCTTTCTCACCTTCTAACTTCAACTTTTTTCCTTTATTTTCTTCTACCTTGATCTATTAAAAGGGTGTTTTTCAATGATTTCTCAATGGATATCTACCCGATGCGGGGTCCGTAAAAAATTCAGTGTTCTTTGTATCTATCTAGTTTGGAAGAAGGTATAGCTTTTCTTGTGTACCTACCTAGCTAGTGATTCTATTTCTGTAAAAAATGTCTATATAAATACTTGTACCTCAGGTTAAATATTTAAGAAGTAAAAATGAACCACCTAATCATTCCTAATAAATATTTTTGTTAGAAAAAGTTAAGTGCTATCATACATGAAATGAATTAAATAACTAAAACAAAACTATTTAATTTCACAACCGCTAATTGAATTTGTCTTATTTTCTTTTGTTTCAGGTAACTCAACGGTTCATTTAATATTCTAAGGGAGAGCTGCCATGTAAGTGGCCCTCCTTACATTGTGGTACTCCCTTTTATTGTAGGATAATTTTCTACTAAAGGTACTTACTTTTATTATTATTGTTTAATATTATAAATTTTCATGTTGAAAATAAGTTGTGTAGTTTTTAAGTTGATAGTATAATATTCTTATAAAATCGCGGTAGGTGCCTAGTCCCAGTAGGGTCCCCTGATAGGAACTTTCCTTTAGGGAATTTTATGTCTATTTTTGTGCATGTTTCTATTTCAGGTTCAACATAAATTTTACATTAAAATTACTTAGATAAGCAGTGTAAATTAAGTTTTATGAAAATAGATATAAATTTTGTATATGCTGTGTATGTTTTTTCAGGTACAATGTAGATATTATTTTATTATTAGTTAAGTCGCGTCCGCGATCCCAATGCCTAGTCCCAGTAGGGTCCCCTGATAGGAACTTTCCTGTAGGAAATTTTTATGTCTATTTTTGTGTATGTTTCTGTTTCAGGTTCAACGTAAATTTTACATTAAAATTACTTAGATAAGCAGTGTAAATTAAGTTTTATGAAAATAGATTTAAATTTTGTATATGCTGTGTATTTTTTTTCAGGTACAATGTAGATATTATTTTATTATTAGTTAAGTCGCGTCCGCGATCCCAATGCCTAGTCCCAGTAGGGTCCCCTGATAGGAACTTTCCTGTAGGAAATTTTTATGTCTATTTTTGTGTATGTTTCTGTTTCAGGTTCAACGTAAATTTTACATTAAAATTACTTAGATAAGCAGTGTAAATTAAGTTTTATGAAAATAGATTTAAATTTTGTATATGCTGTGTATTTTTTTTCAGGTACAACGTAGATATTATTTTATTATTAGTTAGTTAAGTCGCGTCCACGATCCCAATCCCTAATAGGGTCCTCCTCCCTAAGGGGGAGGTTTTTAGTCGGTGAGAGCCCGACACTACCGTCTGTTGCGGGCGCAGACGGTGGCTGGTAGAGCTTTTCCTCCTCCTACGCAAAACAAAAAAAAAAAAAAAAAAAAATTAACAGTTCATATTAAGTGCATTACTAATCTTTTTGCCAAGTGATTTTGAGTTGTAGGTGCTGTACTGGGAGTACTTTTAAATTCATGGAAGCTGTGACAAAAAAAATGGTTACTGATTCTCAAATATAATATTGAAAGCGGAAAATGGTTATGGAAGATAAAAGAAAATTTTAGTTAAAGTGACTATCAACCGTAGTTTCAAATCTGGATTGAATAAAAAGTAAGTACTGTAAATGTCTAATAGAATTTTTAAAACGCAGCAAAATATAAAAATCACATCTAGAATTGGGCATGGTATTTTAACAAATATTGGGTGCTGAATTCAAAACTTATAAAATTTTGTGTAATACATTGCATTTTTAGATACATACGATTTATTTATCAATAAATGCATAATCAGTGTCATACCAATATTTCAAAAAAGTTATTATTTTTATGTATTCATTTATAATTTGTTCAAATCAGCTAAGTTTTTGTTATTCAAATAAAGATGAATTGAAATATATTCAATAGAGTTTTTAAACGATTAAATCATTGGAACTAAGTTTTTAAAATAAGTTTACAAATGTTTTCTCGCTTATACGATGTTTTATCAGTTTCTCTTAATAAAAACCAACAACAGTCATCAATCATTCTAGCGTCCCATCTTCCTTGGTAGTGATGCTGACGGAAACGGTCTCCTTGCTCATCACTGACAGAGCACAAATTTTCAGGAAAAAAGTCTAGGTGAGACTGTAGGAAATGAATTTTTAATGACATCCTACGTACTAAATATTTGTAGTTTTTTAACAGCTTATTAACCATAAACATAGTTTTCATCTTTTCTGTTGCCTAAAAACCACCAACAATGTCTCTGAAGGACTTCCATGCAGCTAATGCATGATAAATAACAGGGCTCGTCGTTTCCTGTTGAACCGTTCAGTTACTGAGCATCATATAAAAATAACACGAGGCACCCAGATTTTATCTTGGTCCCTGAGTGCGCAATCCAGAAATAAGTTTTTCTTTGAGATTTATGCGTACATTTACCTCTAATGTAACAATAATTGTCTGGATGATTTGAGCATCCATCAACTTTTTAGAGGCCATGTAGCAAATAAAAATGAGAAAAAAATCTCTTCAGTATTATAAAGAATTTATGAAAATATAGCAAAATACTAATAACTGTGTGAACACAACACACAGTATAGACAATTGAAGTTTTGACTGAATATAATTTTAAGCTCTGTAGTAGGCAACAACAGATGTCTGTATGATTTGGCTGTCTCAGCGGACAGCCAAATATGAGGGAATCCTAATATGAGTGAGTATGAGGACCGTCCACGTTGTACTGCGCCTGTGGGTGTCCGTACACGACGTCTGCTGCAGCATATGAGTGTTAACTCTCCCTCGTTCTTTCCATCATGTCCGTGCTCGAACCCCCCGTGGAGAATACACCATGTAAAATTTACGTTTGATCTTACAACATAATATAAGCGTTCCACGCCACCTATTGTTTTTTGGCAGATGTTTCAGTTTCTCCTCGCCAAGTTGAACCCAGGCGTGGGGATATATACTGATGGGTCGAAGCATGGCGGTAACGTTGGTTGTGCTTTTGTTATCAATGAACAGTCCTATATGTTTGGCCTACCCGGTGTTACGAGTGTGTTCACCGCAGAACTACTCGCTGTGGATAGGGCTCTAAGTATTGTTGGCCCTAAATATAGGAGCATTCTTATTTGCAGTGACTCGTACAGTGCTCTCCAGACATTGGAAAACCTTTATTCCAAACATCCTGTCATTGACATTTATGAGTTAAATAAACGCAACAGGGAGGTAGGTTTTTGCTGGATCCCCAGCCATGTTGGAATTCTAGGTAACGAAAGAACAGATTCTGCTGCCAAGGAAGCATGTATTCAGCCTCCTTTCACCACCCGAGTTAGTACCTTTGATTTTATCAATCATATAAAACAATCACTGCGAGCGAGGTGGCAAAGTGACTGGACGGCTACCGTCGATAATAAACTCCAACGGATTAAGTGTTGCCATGGGGCTCCTCTTGCAGAAACTCTCATCGTGAGGAAGTTGTCCTCTGCCGGTTACGGTTGTGACATACGAGGATCACACACGAATACCTAATGTCAGGAGAAATGTTTTAATTATTTAAAACAAATAATTTTTATTAACTATTTTACATCTACAATGATATTAGAATAGAAGAATTAATTACATTTTTAGTAAGTAGAAGCAAAGTATATAATGTGCTAACACCAATCAGCTGTGCGTAATCTAATTACATGTTCATTCATTTAATAGGTAATAGGTAAAAGAGTAGTCGATGAAACACATGATGTTACTGTTCCCAACTGTGAGGTACATTTCGTGAATAATTTTCTTTGACCTAGCAGAAGTCTTATCTTCAGTTATTGAATTACATAATCTGTCGCAATCACAATGTACTGATGCATATAAAGCACAAAAGAGGTAAGAGGTACAATTTCTTTCTATTTCATTAAGAATAATGATTTTCATACACGACCAGTCCCGGTGGTGAACGGAGTGAAGGTGTTGCTTGTAGAGCTGAAAGATTTTCTGCGTTTTAGTGGGCTTGGCCTACTCTGTGTAGAAGCTGATGGGCAATTGTTTCAGTCCTCACTTTCCTTACTAAGCCCGGCATGAAATGCTTTTTTCTTGAGAATGCCAATGCTATTTTGTGGGACATGCATCTCGTATCTTGTCGCATTCAATCTTTCGTTTACGGCAAATGACATATATATATCTGATTATAATTATTTTATTGATTTATTTTTTCAAAGTACAATTTCTTCCTAAGTAACTAGAAATAAAAAAAAATATCAAAAAATTATACAAAATTATTTGTAATTCTTGATTACAAATCAATATTCAGCTGTTCTTCATGATTTTCTGGCACCATGTCTAACTATGTCACTCATAATATTAGTATAATCATTAGATTATAATCTACAGATTTTAGTTTAACTGTAAGTTTGCTCACAAAAAATGAATTACAAAACAAATCTCACAGTTGGAAACAGCAATATCATATCTTTCATCATTCATATATATAATCAGTACGATGTACAGATTGTCTTCCACCGACAGTCATCAGTTATGATCTGCAGCTACCGCAAAGCCCGACCGCAAAAGAAGTATATAATAATATACCTCGAATATAATACACTAAATTAAAAAAAATACGAGAAATTTTTTCCGATTTTTTAATAATAATCGTTATAAATATGAAAAACTGAGGAAATATTATTTCCTGACGTATTCGAATATAACGTCCAAAGACAAATATTATATAGGCTTTTTAAGTATTTTATTTAATCTACTACAACAACCGTAAATTAACATTGCTAGTTCGATAAAAGATGATTGATCATCTTTATAAATACCGTTCACTATTAAAAAAAAAATTACGAATAACAATTTTCAAATACGATTGAATATAAGTTTTTTCCGACATAATACGAGATAAAATAATGAAAGATTTTTCCGTTATATACAATAATTCATTCCATATAAACTTACTTATATCACAACTATTTTAAACAGATACCGCAAAATACCGACAGATTTATTATATCGCGAATTAAAGGCAGTAATTAGACGTAAATTTACTTCGTTTAAATTAAATGATTATTAAGTTGCAAAATAACACGCGCACGCGAGCAATAGTGTTTCATAATTTATGATATTTAACAAATACTCGGAAAACGAATGACATTGAAAAGTTCGACAGATTCAATTAAAATCAACGTAAAAACAAATAAATCACGACTGATACATCAGTATAATAAAGTTATTTATTTCAGCTCTGTTTGTTTCAATCTAATAAACATTTCTTATCTAATAAATATTTCTTTTCTTTTCTTTTCTTTTTAATTAATGTTACTCAATACGTGAAATTATTTATTCGATAATTCTTATGGGTGTATGAAAAGCTTCTGAGAAATAAAAAGCTACTAAATATTAATTCCAGTAAGTAAATTAAGTGAATAGTAAAACAAAAAACCCTTAATACAGCGATTCCCAAACTGTGCGCCGCGGCCTCTTCACAGGGGCGCCGCGAAATATTCTAAAAGCTTAATAATTAATTGAACCAAGACATTTATAATTATTAATTTAATTTTAATAAAGTAAAAAAAAAAAAAAAAAAAAAAAAATTGATACACGAGTTTTATTTATTTTTATTTATTTCAAAATCTATTTAGAGTAACTCTATTTTGCGATTTATTATTTTGTAATTACGACCGATGGCGAGTAAACCTTTGTAATTTTAAAGATATCAATTGTTTTAGGATTCGGGACAAACAATTGTTTTTTTGAGAAATACCTTAAAATATCGATAACGATCGATGGAAAATTACAAAAACTGATTATAAATAGATCTTAAATCTTTTTCATGACGTTACAAACTCTGTCGCAACAGTAAGATTTCCGGTTTTAATTAATCTTGAAAACGAACCCGAAAACCAAGTTTTTTGCCTCTAACTCCGGTTCCTTTGAACCGACTCGCTTCAAAATCAATAGGACTTTATTCTCAATAGGTTTAAATCACCTCATCGAGTTTCGCCAAAATTCTTTAAGATATGCGTCCGATAGAGCGGACGAAAAAATCTTATACATAAACACGACCGGGTAGCGATTTCCGATTTATTTTTAAATCCGCTAAAAATGTAGAATCGATCTACGAGTATCGGTTTGCTTGGCATTTCTCCCGCCACCACCCCATTACTACTAAAACATATGTCGATAATTAATTTATCACGTCAAAGACAGCAATTCGCTGCCGCGCCTAGGCCGCTGAACGCCAGCAAGTAACTGTCGATCAATAAAACGCTTGGAGCCTTAATCTGGCTAGTAGCCAGCCGTATTTCTCGGTTAGCTTCCTACAGCAACGCGGTAGGAGTCTTTTCCCTTAGGTAAACCGATGTCGGTTGAACAAAGCGACCGCATCAAGGAACTCCCACACGGTCCGACAATGCGGCTCTCGCTACACTGACTCGGCCGCTTGTGGTGGCCGATTTTTCCCTACACCTCTAAGTTTCAGGATGGCCTGAGTTCTGGCCCTCCCAAGAGCTGAGACTGGACCTCCCCGCAGATGCACAGCTCATCGGCTGCCAGGCGGAACCGAAACAATTATCGGTTTAAATTTACACGGTTGGAGAGCACTCGGGCTCCCGTTACCTTTAAAAACGTTGGAGAGGCATACCATCCCCCTCACATCCTATATAAATCTATACAAGGACCTTCCCTTAGTCGTGGGGTGCCATTCTTGCTGCCGTGCTTCCATCGCGAGGCTATAAAACCTCCTCCGCAGGCGGGAGATTGGCAACTGTTCCTCGCAGGCGGGAGATCACCGCTCCTCTCCGATACAGGCCCGGCTCGAAACCGTATCCCAAATACGTCGGCCTCCCTGCCTCTTCGCAATTTCCACATGGCCGCCCGAACTTTCACCGCTAAAAATCTACAAGTATAATATAATATAGATAATAGCAAAACCGCTCTACCGAATAACTCGGCAGACGTGATTACTTTATATCCGATTTGAATTTTTATAATCAGAAGATCGTTAATCAAAATTTAATAAAATTATTCCCTACAAAAAAAAATTGTTTTTCAAATAATATCTCTTAGTTTTATTCTTTCCTAATTTTGTTTCCGAATAAATTTTTTAGCGAGTAGCCTAGATAACAAAAACGTAGTTTCGCTTAACGGGGGGAGGAGGGACCTAAGGCCATAGTTTCGTTTGAAATTTCAAGATGTGCCTATGAATACAACTAAAAGGTTTGTTCGACTTGTTTTTGACCGAGTTTAAATCGATCCTGAATGATGAAATTATATTTTTTTAATCGGAAAAATACCCTTTTAGAAATATTTTATAGAACGAAAAACAATAATTTACGCGTTAACATTAACATCCCGCGAAAATTAAATCGATAATATTACTCACCATCAAAAAGAACTTATTGATAAAAATAATAAAAATGAGATAAAATAAGCTTATTTGCAAGTTTTTTCCAAATACTAAGATATAAGCCGCACTGCACGTATCAGAAAGGTTATATTTATTTTCCCAAATATAGATTTTACGCTAACCGAGAGGATAACTAGTTTTTCACAACCGAATGAAGTCTTGAGAGCCGGATGATGCCCCAATTTGATGCATCAATTTTTTCATTTTCCTTCAAAGTTTTTTTTTAAAATAAAAACGGTTAGTATAATACAATATTTCGATATTAATTAATTAAATTTCTTAAAACATAGAATAATAATTCTGAAAATAAATTTCTAGTTATCATAGTTTTTATTTTTTTAATGAGAGGGCGGAGTTGCCTGGAGGGGAAAGGGAATAATTAATTTAAGGGATTAGGAAGCGAGGAAGTGAAGGTACTTACGAACCGAGGGGGAATAAAGTACGACACAACTTTTTGTTGTTTTTTTTAACCGGTACTTATAGTAGATTTAAAAAAAAGAGAATAAGACAATATTTCTACAAATATGAAAACAAATTTCATTTTTATAAATATGATTAATCGAAGAGTACGGGAACTAGAGGGCTTAAGGAAGCAAGGGACCGAGGTTTTGCACCTTTTTTGGAAAAGAGAACGCGTATTTAAAAATAGCCTTTGAATATAATATATTATAATATAATTTCTATTTATTTATTAATCGATGTGGCTAGAGGACTTCCGAAGATAAGAGGATCTGACTTCCTGGATGCTATCGATTTTTTTCTGGTCCCTGAAGAAAGAAGTCATTCCGAATGAATAAAGTACTTAATATTACAATATTTCAACTTTTATTAATTCAGAGGACTAACAACTGAAAGCAAGAGGGACAACATCTCATAGAGAGCATTAAATTTTTTGTTTGTTCCTGAAGGATTCGATTTTGAAAAAGAGAAATATTTATATTTTTGTATATCTATATATATATATATATACATATATATATATATATATATATATATATATATATATATATATATATATATAACATTATAAGTAGGTTTATTTTCAATGTATGTACTAATATTAACATAATGCTAAAGAAAAATGAGTTTCAAAAACCGTTTTATAAAAAGACAGAGTAAAAATTTTTACCATAACTGAACGACTTAAAATAAAATAACGACGTATCACACCGATTCATCGAAAATATAAATGGATTTAGATTTAAAAAAACAAAACGCTACCTTAAATAACGCACGATAACAATGAATTCCTTAGAAAACACGTACAAAATTGAAATAAAAAACAAAAATATTTATAATAAACGCACTCTCACTGCTGAATACATAAACAGAGAATTAAGTAGAAGGTTACGCGAACTTGCGAAGCCAAACGCTAACACCAAACTGAAGCAAAACCAGTTTTTTTGTACGTACCAGTGACGATTGAATACTATCTATCGGCTGGGATTTCCACGAAACTTAATTTAGGAGTATTATTAGGCTAATCGATATTATTTTTAAATAATGCAATTACGATGAATAAAAACGAATAAATATAAAAGATTTCAACGAGTCGAACAATACGTATATATTTAGACACCATCCGACCTTTGTGGCCGAACGGTGAAATCTTTATATTTATCCAGAAGGATCTTTACTCCAATCTCAGTCACGTTTTGTCATTTTTCACACGTAATAAGTGTCATAATTCATCCGTCTTAAAGATAAATGGACGTTAGATAAGTGTAAATGGACTTTAGCCTTTTTTTAACTTAAGAGAATAAATAAATGTACAATTTAAACGCAACCAAATATACAATAAAATTCAAATTTCTGTAAACAATGTACTTCTCCGATCGAATAGAAATAGTATATAAATATTACGATGTACTGCTTTACACAGAAAGGGTGTGACAAAGAAACCGAGGTACACCGGTTTATTTGGCTTTCTCTGAGAGTAACGATGTTTATTATCCACACCCGTACCCAGCCCCTGTAGTGAATATAATGAAGACGAGTCTTGTGGGGCAGAATATCAGTCGGGTAATTATATAGAAAGACGACGCGTAATCAAAATAATCTTTGTATATATTGTTTTCACCGCGCCGATTATAAATATAAAAAAAGTGTCGGTCTACCGTAAGTTTTAAATTAAACAACGTTATCGAGCGAAGCGATGGTTAGAGATTATGTTTGCTGATGTCGTAATTACATTTAAAATTTTTTTTTTTAAACTGATTTCGGTTATCTGAATACTTATTTCAGTAATCAGTAGATCGTAATAAAACGTTAAGGTTAAATTACAAAAAAAAGTTAAACGAGTAATAATGATAATGACTCGTTACAGACTTATTTTATAGAAAAAGTGACCTACGATTTTAAAAAATGTCCACGATGCAGCGAAGGTATGAGATTTTATGCGAACAATTACGAGAATGCTCATCGCAAACGTATAAAAGCGCGCTGCAATATGAACACATGAAATTGAATATATTGAAGGGTACATGGTTCGATAATGCGTGCAAATCTTTAAAGTGAGGGTGTAAATTCATCGCTTATCATTTGATCATTCGTCTTCCCGGGAATATTTTTTGGAGAAGAACTTGATACGTACCCAAATACTATTACCGATTTCGAGAAACTTTTTGTCGGGATGAATGCATACTACGGGTGGATAAGAATTCAACGTCATCAGGAGGTGAAAGAGAAGTAGAGATTGAAGAAGAAAAAATCGGAAAAAGGAAATTCAACGAAGAAAGATTAATAACAGAGCGGTGAATTTTTGGAAGAAATGAGCGGTACAACGAACGTGTATTTAATGACCCTGTTCAAGACAATCAGCTGCTTCTTTATTAGCTGTGTTAAGCAAACGGATCATGCCTGGTACGATTATTATTTCCGACCTTTGGGAATGGTATAATTACTTATAAGATGACGGCTATCAATATTTGACTGCAAATATGAACATTATGTTGGATATTTGTGTGAATTTTTATTTCGCGTAATTATGTCTTCAATTGTCTATTGACGCTGATATTTTTGTGCAGCAGTGTTTATTTTTAGTGCAGTAGTTTACTTGATATATTTTTGAAATAAAAGTTTCTGTATCAGATTATAACCGGTGCTTATTAAAAGTTTCTTAAGAAATCGCAATTTCCCTAGATTCAGCACGGATCAAATTCAGCCAACCTCAGTTGAAATTCTGGATCGGATAGGGCCTACTACATTGCATGCGATCTACTATCTTCCTGGCCACGCGATCACGGATGAATAATTCTCCCAGTACTTTGCAATCCAAGGTTCCCAGATTTATCGCAGGGAGAACTGGAACGCTAAGCAAACCGCATAGGACTCTCGACTTGCAACCGCTCGAGGAAAAACGTTGAAGAGTTGTACTGTCAACTAGCACCTCAATGCGATCTCAAAATTGTAACCTATATACTAGCCACCGAGTCCCACGATGATACCGGATTTGCTAGACTTAAGAATAGTTAACCGCTCGCCTGTTCTGCTCACCTTAAATACGATAAGAAAGTACAAGAAGAAATAAGTTAAGGTGTAGAAAAAAAGTCGCCTGTCCTTCACAAAAACAGGACAAACTGGACTCATATCAAACTGGATTGAACAGGAGCTGATCGTACCTGCCCTACTGAAGTGTTCTGGTGATATCGATTATGCAACGTACTATTTGTCCTCGGTCATGCGGGAAGAAGCCTGAAGATCGACACCTTAGAAGATATCTGAGGGAAGGGGAAGCACAGAGAATACAGAAAGGTGATGGACGTGATTACTACAAATAGGCGACTTGGACAGACGTGGCAATGATATAGGAGGCCTGAGGACAAAACATCGTTCAAGAGGGCTGCACGCAGATTAAAAAACTGCTGAAGACCATTAGGAATGAAACGTTCAAAGACTTTAAGAATCTTTTCCGCTTGAGCAGGGACGGGTACAAACTGCAGAAAGCCGTGAGGAATTCTCAGCGACCAAAATCATCAGTTCCTCTGCTGAAAGCGTCTGATGCGTTGTGGGTTAGAAACGATGGGCAAAAACCCGAGCTATTTGCTACGCATCTGAGTAAGACATTTCTCCAACACGAGGAAGGATATGCTAAGAAGAGGAAATAATTGACTTGTTGGACGTCCCAAAATCTCTAAGCCTTCCGATTAATTAGGCCCTTTTCAACGATGAAGGTGGTGCAGGTAGTCCAGCAACGGGAACGCTCAATGGCTTCTGGCTTAGACTTGATTACACGTAAAATGCTAGTTATGCTGGTTCAAGGCCGTCAACCTTTTCAATGACATCCTTCGAACAATACACTTCCCATCAGAGTGGAAGGTGTCTCAAATAATGATTCCGAAACTAGGTAAATCTCCACATGTCTTTCTACAGACAAATAAGTATTTTACCAATTCTGTCGAAGTTATCTGAGAAACTATTTCTTATCAGACTGTGGCCAAACTTAGAGCGAGAGAAAATATCCCGAATCATTAGTTCGCTTTCAAAAGTGGACATTCTGCCGTTGAACAGACGCATATTGTAGTGAATATCTCCACCATTGCCTGGAAAAGAGGTTTTGCTCGACCGGGTCTCGGTCTTTTAGTATGCCTGCCTCAAACCCCGCAGCCGGGGAGCCCGCCCCGGCTATGCCGTTTCGGACCCCGACACGAGGCCGGGTATCGGTCTTGATATTTACCCCACACACTAAATCAGAAACAAGAAGACGATTCACTCATTTGAATTCAACCGACAATAAAAGTCATCTAAGACCTCTCCAGAAGAAAAAACAGAAGGCTCCTAATAGCCTCTTCGCCTGGCTTCCTCATCTTTTTCTCTTAAAAGCAGACGTGCGAAGTCCTCAAATTTCCTCCAGATGTCAGACGAAGTCAGCAAAAATCCCAGAAATACATCGGTATTGAGGCCCCAAATATCAGCAGCTCTTCTGCGTTCAGTCCAATATGGGCAATAAAATAAAGTGTGCTCGGCCGTATCAACCGCCGGACAATACATACAAATGGAGAATCTTCTCCGGCCAAAACGGAAGAGATATTCCTCAAAACAGCCGTGCCCAGTAAGCATTTGAGTTGTATAATATCCAACCTCCCCATAACCACGGTCAAGATTCTTTGATATTATTGTCGCGAAGATTCAGCGCTATCTAGCGCTGAGGATATCCGGCGACTCAAATGCCTTAGCGTCCTTAAATGGGACAACATCCTTAAGCGATGAGCATCTTCTTTATGCCTGATGAAGGGCCTAAATTCCTTTCATAAGCAAATTATGTTACTGTTTTGTTTTTCTTTTCCTTTACTTGTAATATTATTTGATTTTTTTGTTTTTTGTTAGGGTTTTACGAACTTTTGTACTTTTTATGAAGTGAATCTATCCATGTGCCTTTATATAAATAATTTTCTGGTCTCTCTTCAAATCGTATAAATTTATACAAATAAATTATTATCTTATGCATTTATATATTGTCATATTTATATCGTAATTGAACTATTGTTTTATGTATGTATGTTTTATTGAGGGGATTCATTGGAAACAACTCCTCAAGCGATAATTGTAATTCTATTTACTATTTAATAGTATTAAATATTTACTATTCTATTCTATTCTATTTAATCGATTCTTGGAATCGATACGAATACAGAATTGTGATACAGAAAAAACGAAAAAATATGCGAATCATTTCCATTAGAGTAGATACATAAAAATATACTTATCTGAATACTAATGTTTGTGTCACAACTGACTTTTAATCGCTTCTCATATGTTAAGAAAAAGTAAAAAAATGATCAGCATTATTGCAACAAAGACATGGTCACAATTAAAAACTAAGGTAGAGCTAAACCTTTGTGTTGTTTATTGATGGATAACACCAACACCATGACAGAATATATGCCAAGATTAAACGAAGTTACCGAACGTTGTTGTAAATCAAAGTATTACATAGTTAATACGTAGTTAGTTAAAATTAAGTTATTACGATACCTTTTTCTTTTTCCTGTTTATCCTCCGGAAATTACCGTTCAGGTATTACTTCAGAGGATGAATGAGGATGATATGTATGAGTGCAAATGAAGTGTAGTCTTGTACATTCTCAGTTCGACCGTTCCTGAGATGTGTGATTAATTGAAACCCAATCACCAAAGAACAACGGTATCCACGATCTAGTATTCAAATCCGTGTAAAAATATCTGGCTTTACTAGGACTTGAACGCTGGAACTCTCGACTTCCAAATCAGCTGATTCGGGAAGACGCGTTCACCACTAGACCAACCCGGTGGGTTAGAACGAAAATACCTAACAAAACATAATCTAACGCTCGCTTTGCTCGTCAACCACGTCTAATTAACCCTTAAATATTATACTGGCCGATTTTAAATGTATACAAAACACGCCGCTACTGGAATATGTACTTTTTGATTTTTCATTTGAAAAATGTTTATAATTCTAAAACTACGGTAGACCCACACTTTTTTTTTATCCACAATCAGCGTAGAAAAAACAACAATATATGCCAAAATTATCACTTTTATATGCGAGTGGTCTTTCTATATAATTAACATTACCTGAATTTCGTGGCGCAAATTGATATAAAACAGTACAATCGACTCAATGAAAAGGAAACCACTACATTCCCCACTCTTCATCATATTAATAAGCCTGTCGTAGAGAATGATTGTTATTTTTGGGAATGGCTATTCCTTTTTGTGGGAGAAACTCTATACTTAAAGACAGTTTGCCTACAACTGTTAGAACAAATGACCCGTATTTAACTTCTTAAAAAAAGAAAAAAAAGAAACGTACATTCCCAACAGCTAATTCAAATAATGCAGTATTTAACAGGTAATTTAAAAGTAATTTCTTTTTTTTATTGTGTAACACGTTATCGATATCTCGGGTGCATAGACACGATGTATAGCGCGATCAATTTAACATTATAAGCGGAATAAATGTGAACTACTTATCGGTTGTGAATCCACTTATCGTAACATGCACAACGGATTATTACTGAGTCATAATCACGTGGGAGGTACAGAAAGGTGGTACAGAGGGGGCTACAGCGCATGCGCCAACCTATCATATGTGACGTCCTTTTAACATAGGTCCGATCATTGACCCTCTATTAGTATGCAATACTTTTCGTATTAACTCGTTTTATTATGCTGAATAAAAATTGTCGTATTTTACGTAATCGTTTTAGATTTTAAGTTATGTGCGATGTCGACTGGACGAAAAGGTAGTAAAATTATTGTTGTACGGTTGGAAATGATCGAATTGTAATTAAGTATTACGAATAAGAAGCTAAACAAGAATCTTTTCGTTTTCCTCTTAACAAGTGTACCGAAAAAACGTCAAGTTATTAAAAATTTTCGAAAACTAAACGTATACGAAAGAAGGCTCGACGGTATAATGAAAGTACTACCTAGACCAGGTCAAAACGTCCTGAACAAAAGAATACTGCAACTGATGATGACTTTGATCGACGTGCGATAAAAAACGTCCCAAAAGATTTTTATTTAAGAGAGAAAATTGTTCCTACTACAAGCCGATTTACCGGTATAATAAGGTAAGAATCGATTTTTAAATGGAAACCTGCACTCTTTGAAAAATTAGAAAAAAATGGATTTTAAAAATGAACCACACGTCATCCACTTAGGATAAAGTCGTGATCTGTCGGTTAAGAATCGGATATAAGATCCACTACATGGATACAAGAGATGGACAGATATGTGAAAGATGAAATTTCCGTCTCAACGTAGGCCATATATTCTTGTTTATTATGTGTAAGTGCGTACGTGTGTTATGCGGCTTTGGAGCGTAAGTACAAAGGAGTTTCTACCTTGTATGCCTCGAAAACAGGCGATTTCAAAAAATTATTTAAAAAATAATAAAAATAAATTAATTTTGTGTACGTAATTATATATAAAAAAATGTATCAAGTTTTTAAACGATGAAAAGATAAGTAGAGGTGGTCGAAGTCGGGATATTGCCAAATATGATGGTGGATGGTGAAACAGATAATTATTGAAGAAATTACGTGAAATTAAAAAAATTGACAACACAGCTGTAGGACTTTCCCATCACCCAACTTAATTTAGCACGTCAGTGTTGCACTAGCGCTCCTTGTGGTGACAGGGGGTAGTATTGACGCAGTATACCCATTTAAACAATAGTTTACAGAATGTTTGGGTGGGCGTACGATTTGGAAATATTCATTTTTAATTAATATATGTGCATAAGAAAAATAAGATCTTAATTAGGAGAAATCTTGAGATATTGAGGGTGACCTTGCTCTACAAGGTCACCCTCAACAAAAAGTAAGGGTGGCCTTACCCCCTTGACCTTTTAAGTTGAAAATTTAACGGCATCAATGCCCCATATACAGAAGTAACCTGACCCCAAGTTTGGTCAAAATCGGTCCAGTAGTTCTCCACATATAAGGTGATTTAGAGTACGACACAGAACACACACACGTACATACGAATATTCGGAAAATTTCCATCCGGTTTTTTGAGTTCCTTAGGTGTCAAAACGTAAAGATCCGGTGTAAAACGCAAATGCCCAAATTGGACCGATTATAATATTTTCCCTTTTACAGATGTGGCTCTTCTATGGCGCAAGACGGGAAAGTAAAAAATCATTTTTGGCTGAATTGCGGTTACTTAAACCAAAAAATCTTTTTCTCAACATTTTTATCGTAAATAAAAAAGAAGTTTTTATGGTTTTTTTTTCATTCTACTTTTTTAACATGCAGACGACGTCGCTGAACATTTTAAATCCAGAAGTATGGCAATTTGATAATTTGGTAGGTGCTGAGTACTACCTCCGGTTCCGAAAAAAATTGTTTCGAGAAAAAGGCGTATAAAAATCAAGCGTCTCGATCACAAATTTCACTGATCATGAATCCAACGACGTTTTCTGCTTTGGAACTGAATTTTCAGTAAATTAACCATCAATTGTATAATCCGACATCACTGCATGTTACCTACATCGACTCGACATTTTTATTATTATTATTCTTAAAAATTTAAGAATAAAAAAATAAGAATAATTAATAATTGTTTTTATTGTTTTACTTCCTATATTTCCTTTTGCGCTAACAAACACCATAAAAAATAGAAAATAAGCAAAAATTCTTAACGAGCGTCTGTCGCTACTAAAATTTCAGAAACTGAAATAAATAAAAAATATATTTACCGAAATAAAAATCTCGAAACGTGTCACACCACTGTCATAAATAGACTGCAATGCAATAAACTGTAATAAACCATTGTAATGTAATGCGGGTATAATACTACACTCTGGAATGTATTCTGTTCATAATAGAAAAAGGTTTTGGAATGACTAGGCAACTGCAAACCTAAACGATAAGGAGCAGAGAGACCTTGATACGCCGGGTCACTCCACAGCGATTCGAAATTCTACCTACGTCTCAAATATTCCGACTCGTTATAACTTCGCAAATATTACGAGTTTAAACCTGCAAATTTACAGAGGTATTTCTTGAAAGTATATACAACTTCAGAAAATGTGTAAAAAAATCGATTTATTTTTGACCCCACAAAGTAGAAATCTCCCATCCTCTTAAATTACCTCTTCATATTTGCGATATGTTAAAGAACTACAAGAGTTATTTTTGATAACAACTGCATTTTTTGCGGTGCATTCATATATAACAGCCCTTTTAATCTTATCTCGCTCTTAATTGAGCTCTTTTAATTATTTTTACTTTTCTTTAAGTTTTATTGTTGCCCGATTGATATTTTACTTTGATTCTTGTTTCTATAGTTTAAGCTAGTTATCGCATAAACTACAGATATAGTTATTGGTCTCTACACCTTCATTAGCACTGTTGCGATTTTTTCTGTAAACAGATGAGGGCCTGTACACCCAGATACTTCCTTGTAAGAAGTAAAGGAAGTATTGTTTTCAGATTTCAATAGAAATATCCATTTTGACTAGTTTCGACGTGACATCTGTACGTACTTATGTATCTCGCATAACTCAAAAACGATTAGACGTAGGATGCTGAAATTTTGAATTTAGGACTGTTGTAACATCTAATTGTGCACCTTCCCTTTTCATTGCAATCAACTGAACCAGAAGTGTACAAAAAGCCCAAAATCCAATTTTCTTAACTGCAGTAATAA
This sequence comes from Lycorma delicatula, assembly GCF_047948215.1. Taxonomy (NCBI): domain Eukaryota; kingdom Metazoa; phylum Arthropoda; class Insecta; order Hemiptera; family Fulgoridae; genus Lycorma; species Lycorma delicatula. The sequence continues at coordinate 110,645,617 of NC_134464.1, read as the reverse complement.
GCCCTCATCGAGAGCTTTTCAACTCTATATCATAAGCGGTACTTGTTTTTATTTGTTCCAGAGTTATAGCCAAATAAAATTTTAATCGATGAAATATTTGCATCTTACAAGGGGAAGGCACATCGGTTCAAATCCGACTTCATCTCCTTTTTTTAAATTTAAATATTTAGATTTATTAATAATTATTAACCTCCGATTGTAAAAATATTTTTACAATAAATAGTAGTTCAATAATAATAAAAAATATCTCAGAAGTTATTAATGAAATAAAAACATGTACTTTTCGTTTTAAATAATGTGTATATGTAATTCACGTTAGATACATTTATCTAACGTTATCTATTTGTACGGTTTCGGATATGCTATTTTTTAGATATTTAATAAGCTTTTTTATTATTTAACTAGACGGCCCGTCTAGCCAGAACCTGGACCCTCGGGACTCGGTCAGATAACGCAGGTGAATCCCGGAGCCCGACTCATGGGCTCCTCGAGACCAAGGGACGTACCCCATGGACGCACAGCTCGCTTCGGTCGCCATTCCCATCGACCCAGAGGACTCCGCCCCCTGGATCCCCGCACTGTTCGTTATCCTCATGGTCGTGTGAAAATAATACTGATAAATAATAATTATAGTATTGAGGCTTTATAGAAACTTGAGAAAGAAACTCGATTACAAAAGATAGAATAATAGTAACTATGGCAACTAAAGTAGACACACACCTTTGACGAAAAACTCCTTATTTCTTTGGTATGGAGGCAGAAATGAAATAATGAAGTAAAAGTATTAAGCTCTTTTTTTCTTTAATGAATATCTTTAATTTACAAGTTCGCCCACTTGGCGGTGGGAGGGGGTGAAGAAATAATGAATATTTTTAATATTTTAACCTTCAAGGGAGCTACGGTCTCGTTCTGTGGCTTCAAACCTTCCGTGGTATAATACGAATGTATCTGAAAATTTGAAAGCAATCGATCGGTTGGTGCTTCGAGATTTTTCGACGTGAAATATATCCAAAAATCTTCTCAGTTATGCCATGAAACACAGGTAAAAATTTGGTTGCGATTGATCGAGTAGTTTTTTTGTTTATCCCCAACAAACAAAAACCCTCTTCCTCTTTACGTAATATTAAAGATAAGGTTTTTTAAATGTACAGTATATTTAAAAGCGTTAACGATTAGAAAAATATAAAGGTATCACTCGGTTCCTATATAAGAAATTTTTATGAAAAATTTAATATAACACTTAAACAACCACGTGTAGATTCAAGTTCAATTTGCGAAGCGTATGCAACTTTTTTGTCAATTTTGAAACCGCAGAAGAAAGAAAACGAAATAATAAACGTTTAAAAAAATTCCATCCCACATTCTTATGTACAATATATAAATCTAGATATCTGAACTACGACCCACCGGGTTGATGTAGTGGTGAACTCGTCATCCCAAATCGGTTAATTTCCAAGTCGAAAGTTGTAAGGTTCAAATCTAAGAAACGTTAGTCACTTTTATATGGATTTGAATACTAGATCGTGGATACCGATGTTCTTTGGTGGTCGGGGCTCAATTAACCGCCCATTTCAAGAACGGTTGACCTGAGACTGTACAAGACTACACTTCACTTACACTCATACATGTCATCCTCATTCATTTTGTGAAGTAATACCTTACAATGATTTCGGAGGCTAAACAGAAAAACAAAAAAGATAACTGTACTAAGATAGATGTACAGATCCGGAAGAGAAGTCGTTTCTCGTTATTATAAAAATTAAAATATGTTGTAATATGAATTGAAAACCTCATTTTTGAGGTAAGTTAAAAATATCTTATTTCCAAAATTTTGTTTCCGATTTCAATTTGTAATACGATCTTTTGAGATAAAATTAAAAATATGAATTAAGCATTTAAATGCTTAACGTCAAAACTGTTTAAGTACATTTTAAGTACTTAACAAAACCATTTTATTTTCTTGTACGAAACTACCATCAGGGATTGTCATTGAAAAAGTTGTAATAAAAGAATTTCTGCTATACGACCATTTTAGGTCGATTATTCAAAAAAATTATCATTTTTGTGTTAATTTTATTCACCGATCTATAAACAAATAAGTTAACAAAAATGTTGACGTTTAGATTACGTTATTCGAAGTTATTACACGGGGTCATAAACCTTTTTTTCATCTTCTTACGCGATTAAGTACAATATTTTAATCGAATATAAAAATATTTATGTTCATTTACAGGCCTAAACTGACATCTAAGCGAAAAAGGCGTATCTCAATACACACTATTTTTAACTAATTACGGAAACGTTTTTGGATTTTTTCGCAACATCTTTTAGTGTCGCTTAAAAAATATAATTAATTAATCGATATGATTTACTTAAGAAGTTAGGTTGTAACCGACTCCGCGGGCCACAAAAACCCCTTTGTGGGTGGCCGCGGTCAGAAAAATACCTTTGAGGGAGGTAGCGGGTTTGACTCGCGCGTTACAATATTTATCTCTTTATTGAAGAGATGATTGAAAGAAAACCACAAAGAGAAAAGGATAGACCACGGATGATATAAATTCCTCAAACTAAGAACAATAAAACAGCTCAAGAGAAAAGGCTCTAGAAACTCGTCGCAAACCAATCTGCGGATGACAACAGAGAAGAAGAGCGAAGAAACTTTAATTTCTAAATTTTATTTACGGGATCCGTACCCCAGATATCTGTTAAATCGAGCCATTACAAAAAAAAATGTTTAAACGTGTCACCTGCAATAAATGTATGCAAAACACCTAATGACTTTGCCTTTTTGGTCTCCTGATGCAAGGACAATTTCTTGCAGTACCGGTTTCATTAAATCGTAATGCGTCTCGGTCAAAGTCGGTTTACTTATTGGTTGTCTGTTTTAAAGTTATTAAATAAATCATACACCTCTTGTAAGGGCCGCTGTTCTCTATTACGTACCCATACGTCAACAACAATTTCACTTAAAGGATCCGCTATTATTATTTAATAAAACTAAACGAATAAACGAAGATAATAATCTGCATTAGAGAACAAATATTTCAACACGTTACAACTTAATTTTCCAATACGTAATTAATTTGAGACGATCGAATACAGTGCTTGTATTTTGAAGTAAGAAGTCAAAATGAGAATTTAATAACTCGCTTTGTTGTAAAGTAACAGCCGATTTACTAATCTGAATTTGTCACATATTTTTTAAATCGTTTTAATTGTTTTCCAAAATTTATTGTATTAAGTAATTTAGGTCCGAAAATATTTAACTTAATTTTAAAATTAAAAATTGTGAGGATTAAATAAAATAATATCAATCCAACTATTTAATTTGTATAATGTTACAAATTATCGGGTATAGATATTACATATTTTATTATAGTGAAGACTGTTATTAATAGTGTTCAAGGCCATTAATTCCAACATTAACTATTTAAAGTTTATTACCGGTTGTAATTCTGAAAGTAATACGAAATAAAAAAAGTCACTTCGAGGCGTTTTAGCTCCTTTTATTATCACCGCGATATTTTCGTGTTTGCAAATTTGATTGCTTGTTACTTAAAAAAGAAAGCGTTTATCAAGAGACAGTTTTCACCATCGTTTTTCTCGTAAAATATTATAAAAGTCATTTACCGTATGTCACTCTTCTTATTTAAAAGAAAAAAACAGCTTGATAAATATGGCGGATCCGAGATGACCGACAAAGATTTCATTCAAAACACACCATTTTAATTTTCAATTTTTGTAATAGTTTTGTAAAAATTTAGATCGACATTTTTTCTGCCTTCTAGAATCCCTCAGTTTTGAAATACGAAGCCGTTTTCACCCTCTAATATCATCCTGTGTTTGTAAAAATATATATGTCGAATAATGGAGAGAGGCTAAAAAAATTATAATAAAAAAAACCGTTAAAAAAAATCACAATAAAAAATACATTATATTTTATTTAAATTTTGACTTTAAGAAGGAAGCATTCAAATTAAAAATAATTGTACGATAAAGCCGCTTAAAAAACCAGCAATGTTCAAAAATAACGAACATCCTACGCTCCAGTCTTACTAAGTAACATAAGAATGAGCAGTTTCCCGTTGCCTTCTTCATCCGGTCGAATATAAAAAGTTACACGCATCAACACAGCTCTATAAGTTGACATACCATAAGGACCGGTTGTACATATTATAACGAACATCATTACCGCCAGAGAAAGCAACTAAGTATCAGTTGTACATAATACAGGAAAAAAAAATTAGTTTTACTACAATGAATAACTTAAAAAATCCTTCATTTGACGTCGATTTCAGAGTTAAAATTTAAAGAAAAGCTAAATAAGTATTAATATTTAATAAGGTCAACTTTATTATTATTTGTTTAAGCATAAACCTTTTTTTATTTTACTTTTGTTGAAGAGATTGACGAAACGCGACAACACTTTAAAATTATTTAATACTAAACGATTCGCTTTCAAAACCCTGGAAGAACTTTTCTCTAAAGAACCTTTCATTACCGACTGATTATCGATGAAACCCGTCTCGAAAAGGTAAGGAAACCCTTAAGTAAGAAATCGGAAAACATTTCAATTTATCAATCGTATTTCGTACGTTAATAGATAAATTGCACGCATTCAAATACGTTTAGATCTAGTTTTTTTTTTTTACGTGCGATATGAAAAATTAACATGCTATGATTTATATACTTGTATGTACTCTCTTGTTTCTCTGCACTTAACTAATAATGCTTACTTTTTTATTCTTTCTATTCTGCTCCTTTTCTTATTGTTATCAAGACACAAAAGTGTCTGACCTTTCTATTTTTTCTAACGGTTTGTTTTCATAGAGGAAGCATTTTTTGTAGGCCTACCATATTTTAAGGAAAGATAAAACAGTTTTTTTTTATTTATAGTACATTTTATTTATTATAGTATATTTTATTTACAGTACATTTTCTCATTTCTTTAAAGTTTGAATTTTTGAAATAATAGAATATTATACTTAAAACCATGAAAGTCCTCCCAAAACAATGAACTATTTTAGAATTAAATTCTCTAGTAGTTTTGTTTAAAAGTTTTATATGTTTATCATCCATTTAATAAAGTTATTGTACATCAAACATAAAAATCAAGGTTTTTTACCCTAATTTTTGGTCTTGACCCCAGATTTATCAAGAGCTACTGCAGATACGGTTCTGGGACCTATTTTATTTGATTTTTCAGGTCAAAAACCATGAAAAATCATTAATTCTACCCATTAATTAATGTCCTAAAAATTTCAGTACAACCTAATTTCACCAGGGTAGCTGAAACCTGAGCTAAATTTTTATATGAGCAAAGCATTTTATATATGAACTTTTCCATTATTTTCAAGAATAGAATAGTTCTAGGAGAAAGTCCTAGGAGAATTTTGTGATACATTCTGTATAAATGCATACAAATAAATAGTGTGTTTTACATTAATGTGCAAAATATATTAAAAAATTTCACTGTTAAAATACCTAAGCTACAAAACTTATTGCTGAGAAATTTTTTTTTAAATTTTATCTAAAATACTCCTTATAATGTGATTTTAAAAGGAAGTCTGAGACAAAAATTGTTCAAAAATTTAAGTGTAATAATTCTTATTCGACTTGTTTTTGTCAGGTCCTTCTTGTAGAAGCATGAAAAATCTGGAGACAATGAATATAAAAGAAAAAAATAACATCTTTTCATTACCTTTGGAATAATTATATCCAGATACTTTAGTGTCAGATTTTGCTCGATGTGCAGCAGTTATAGGTGCAATGTTACAAATTCTTTGAACTTCCATTATTATAGCTTCAATGTAACTTAATCTTTAACAGAATAATACAAATTTAATATAATACTATTATAAATTACAGATTATTTACGTACATATTATTAAAAAAAGTCTTAAAACACTGTAGAAAATTATGTGTTCTTGTTAACAAGAAAATTGTCTAAAATAGTTTATTTTTATTTTTTAGCTACAATTTAATATGTTATATAAAACTAATGAAACAATAGCAAAAATGTTATAAATGTGAGGCAGTTTAATCTTATCCTGGGATCACTTTGGTTTTTAATATATTGTTTTGATGTATATAAGGTGACTTAAATTTTTTTATTTTAAAATTACTCTGCTTTATAACAGACTGAAAACCCAATTTGAATTTTCTTTTGTCCAACCTCAAAATGGAAAGAAATAGTGATCTTTAGGGTGAACAACATTTCTGAGAGTTGAACCCCGAAACTATCAAATTACACGATAATAAGTGAATCAAAATCCTGCTAAAAATAAAATATTTTATTGAATTTGAAACAGGGTTCTAGAGAAATGCAAAAAAAAATATAGAGAATAAAAAAATAAAAATAAATTACAAATATGTATATGTAATAAAAACATACTAAACTAACAGATAATTCTATATTAATATAGAAAGAGATAATATTCACCAAAAGTAAAACTTTCAAGAAATATACATATCAGTGTAAAATCATTATTAAAAAATATACAAATTAAAAGTGTTAGTCTGTATGTTAAATTTTAACTAATAATGCTTACTTTTTTAAAGAAAATGAACTTGTGTTTGAGATTTACAAAAGGATGCTGGATAATCTTGGACATGTCATTGCAGATATTTCAGTTGAAAAACTCAATGAAACTTGAATTACATATGTAATGAAATTTAAAGGCTACACTTATGGTTTTCAATAATGCTGAATAATTTCATTAGTTTATTGATTAACATAGACAAGAACATACTTCCTATCGTATATAATTTTTTATTGAACTTTGCATTATTGTAAGCAGCCAGAAATAAACAAGATGAGAAAATCTTTTCAAATTTAAAAAACATTTTAATTTAAAAAGTTGTTTAGAAGGAAATTCTATAAATAAATTTTCTAAAAGTTACTGATAATAAACATTTTATTAATCTGTTACTGTTGTTAGTGGATTGGGAGTTGGCTACCACAAATGGCTAGTTAACTGAGAGTCCTGTGAACATATTGTCAATAATTAATTATTATAATTAAATTATGAAGCGAGTAATACAGACTCATTAAAACATGTTTGCATAAACCGTAGATTCCCAAACCGGTTCCTATGAACCCCTTGGGGTCGTTTGACTGCTGAGGGGGTCTGTGGCAAATTAAAATTAATGTGGGGGTGTGTGGACAACATCAGGGGGTTCGTGAAAGGTTTAATATAAAGTAAAATAATTGTAACCCATTTTCATTATTATAAAAGTTAAAATAAATTGGTAGCAATTTTTATGTCCTGAGTAAAATATTATACATAGGTACATAAAATAACAGTAATGACAAATATTGCGTGGTGGGAGTCGAGCCGACCACAGCCATCTATCTATATATCTTTGCAGGTTTGAACACAAATAGAATCTCATTTTCAAAATAAAACAAAAAATTAATAAATAGTGATTTTTTGCAAAGAAATAATTTCTTTTATTTTCTTGTATCTTAAATTTGTGTCCTTTTTTTACAGATAAGAGTATAAGTGAGCCGAAGAAAAAATGCAGACAATATAGTATTGAATATTTAAAATATGGCTGTATTCCATTATCAGGAAATAGTACTTTACCTATGTGCCTTCTATGCGATAAAACATTATCAAACAAATCAATGAAACCTTTTAAGCATAAGGAACATTAGACAAAAGTCTATAGCGACAAAAAAAAAATTTAATTTTCTTATTTTCTTTGAAACGGTAAAAGAAAAATATTTGAAAACACAATCATTGCGACAACATCTGAGTGAGATGACGATGGACTGCGTGCTTTTTGTAACATTTCTTTACTGATTGCAAAGTCCAGAAAGCCGCACACCATCGGTGAAGAACTTATTCTACCAGCTGTAAATGAGGTAATATGCACTGTGCTGTATAAACCAGCTTTTGATGTTTTAAAAAGAATTCCACTTAGTAATAATATAGTACAAAGAAGGATTGATGAAATGGCTCAGTGTGTAAAAATTTCTTTATATAAGTCTAATAACTGAATTCCCTATACAGCTTTACAAGTCAACTTTGCCAGGAAATGAAACTTTACTTTTAGCTTATGTGAGATTTGTGAAAGAAGAAAAAATTTCCAAAGAATTGTTATCCGCCAAATATTTGGAAACTTGATATGAAAGGTGAAACAATATTTAATGAATTCAACAACTTATTCTATGTAAAAGCTATACCCTTGAGTAATATCCTCTCCTTTGCTAGTGACAGTGCTCTGACAATGGTAGGACAAGATCAAGGCTTTCTGGCATACTTAAAACAATTTATACCAAATGTATTATCTGTACATTATGCCATTTATGAACAACATTTAGTCAAAAAAAAATGTTTAGCCAAAAATCTTAGTGAACGCTTGCATGGCTCACCAGATTATGTCATTAGAGCAGTTAATAAAATCAAAAGGAATGCCTTAAATGAGAGATTATTTACTCAACTTTGTTTGGAAAATAATGAAGATTACAGTCATTTACTTACTACTTACCACGAAAGTTTGCTGGTTATCTAAAAGTGCATGTTTGGATAGATTTTATACACTTTTTGATTCATTGTTGGAATTCCTGAAAATTACATATATAGCTCAATTTAATTAATTTGAAAAATTACATAGCTTATATGACTGCCTTATTTGCCAGATTTAACAAAACCAATTTGAAGCTATAAAGTCATCAATTAAATTTAATTAAAACTAAAGGTATAATATCTGCGTTTGTTGTAAAACATTTTCTATACAAACAAAACTAGGGGAGAGGAGAATGCTTTCAGTTTCCAAATTTTTCAAAATTGCAAAAAACAAGATGAAGATTTGCTTACTTATTATCAAAACTTAACGGTCTTCATTCTGACTTCAGCCAGAAATTTTAAGACATTCTTCACTTGGTTATCTCCAATTGGATGCTAAATCCTTTTGCAAATAGATCCACAAACTCAGATGAATCCATTAGAGGGACTTATTGAATTATTCACAAATGAGAAGCTGAAATCAATGTTTGAACAAGGATACCACAAATTCTGGTTACAAAAACAGATAACTTTACATCCTACATTATGGGTCATCCTACAGAAGCTGTCAATTGTTTTCCTACCTTACTATTTAGAAGAACGTGGATTTAGTGCAATTATGATCCTCATCACAAAAAAAAAGAAATAGACTGGAAATTAGAGCTCGTGGAGACTTATGACTGTTATCACAAACATAGAGCTAAACATAATCTCATATCATCCCATCAGGTTCACCCATCTCACTCAAAAAAAATAAATGTGATTTTATATTTTAAAACAAAAGTTATAATTTGCATATATAATACTTATTAATAAGTTATAATATATAACTTATATATAATAAGTTATAATACTTATTTAATAAGTTATTTTTGCATAAATACATCACCATTTACCATTCAAGACATCAAAGTTAAATTTGTAATTTTTCTATTACACAGTTATGTAGTTATTTCACTTCGGGATTCATGGTCAGGTTTTTGCTATAAAAAGGCGTCCATGGGCATAGTTTGGGAACCACTGCCTGCCTTTAACTAACCACTTATCTAACAATTAAACATATTTTATTTAGATTTCATAATGAATAATATTAAAAACCTTGAAAGATGTTGCATTACGGGTTGATTTCCTTTGCCAACCGTTATATCTAGTTCAGATTGCGCATGTTTTTGTACATCAGGATAATGTAACATATAAAGGACTGCGAATGATAGTGTACTGCTGGTGGTTTCTGCACCAGCCATAAACATATCAAGAAGTAACACAACCAGTTGGTTTTCTGAAAAAATAAGAAAGAAAAATTAGCATTTGTTAATATAAATAAAACAAAAAGAATTTGAATACATTAAGGAATTATTTTTTTGTAAATACTAATGTTATTACATAGGTGAGGATGGCAGGGAACCATTTCAATTCTAACTATTCTTTATATGTCTGGAAACCATTTTCTTGAGAACTGCTACAATCTATTTTCAGATGTGATTCATGACTCCTGACAAGTCACCTACAGTCATTTAGTTACTACATTTTAAAAGGTCAAATTATGTTTATGCATGTGCAAGCATGTTTTATATATATATATATAAAACGCACAATAATTCTGTTAAAGCATTATTTTGGTATATTCATAGGACATTTTTTATTAAATATTATATAAATATATCCAAATCATGACAAATTTTGAAATTAAAAATACTTACATTACTTTTCCAGCTATAAAGTTATTGCTGCTATAGCTTTAATGGGAAATATGTAGATCAGTAAAAAAAGGTCTTGTTTTAAGTTTTGACCTTAAGGATACATTAAAAAAAAATTAACAAAAAGGTACATTTAAGTAAATTGTAAATAATTTATGAAAAATTTTTTATTCCAATGCTCCCAGGTCCAAAAAATCTATTTTTGTCAAATGGACGTTTGTACATATTTATGTTGGCTTATATTGTAACTCTGAATCCTGTTTGGGGGAAAATGTATTAAATTTTTGCAAAAACTGGAAAAGGGGTGAGGGTGTTTTATTTAATAAAATAAAATTTCAAATTTTTATTTGGGTGGTATAGCAAAAAAAAAATTTCTTACAAAAGTTTTCTTTTTATATCAAGATCACAAATTGCCAAAAATTTTTATTTAATATTCACCCCCTCCCCGAAAAATGACTATATATTTTTACTTATTTACCTTTGAAATGCTTGAGAAAAGGTGTAAAGGGAGTTTTTTAAATCTATATTTTCTACAAAAATAGGTCTTCAAACCAACAGGTTCTTCATAAAATCTTTTTGGCCATCCAACTCCAATGGTCTGGAGTAACAAAAAATATCTTCTTAATTTTTCTAAAAATTTTTTAAAAAATTTAAGTATTGATTTAGAGGAAGAATAATAACAGGGGTTAATATTGTTATGTGTCCATTATTAGTTCTTTTTTCTGTAACAAAGTACATAGAATAAAACAGGTTTCTGGAAGTATGGTACATTGTAGTTTTTAGTTTTATTCGTTTTTAGTTTTAACTTCTTCATGCTTTTCCTTTACCTTTCAGTATTCAGTTGATTTCAAAAGTGAAAAAAATCCTTTATTTAGTGATTAGTTTATAATTGTTAACTTATTTTGTTTTTAAAATTGGTCCTTTTATTTATTTATTTTTTTTTTATCTATTAATTGTAAATGTGTCACATTCCTCTCTCTTTTTTTTAATATTTTTTGATTAAAAGTTATGTTTTCAAACAAAAAAAACTTTGTTCATTTACCATTGCTGAAAAATTAAATGTTGTGTCAGTAGCTGAAATATTAAATAAGTTGTGCATTCAAGATTTGCAAAAGAAAAAGGATTTATTGCTTGATGATTATTCAAAAAGACAATCGTTTTGTGAATTGAAATTCAGAAATCCCTTGAATTAAAGCAACAACTAACTGTGTTTGATTATTAAAAAAAAAAATGGAAAATTGTTTTGCAGTTATGGATGGATGGATATTCATTTAATGGATGAATTGTTGAAACTGGTGTGGTTTCATAGACCCAAAAGCTTGTGAAACATAAAATCTATGCTCATCCATGACAGCTTTTGGGGACATTTAACTGAAAATGTGAAAAATTCACTATCAAAAAATAATTTTGAATTAGTAATTGTAACAGGATGATTAACTACTCTCCTTCAACCTTTAGATGTTTGTATTATTAAGCCTTTAAAAAACAGACTGAAAGAATTTTATTTTTCACTTACTCTTACTGGATGTATTAAAAGACCATCTCTCTCCTTGGTCTATGAATGGATAAAATATACTACATGGAAAAATATATCTACAGAGCTATGTAGCTATATATATGTTCAATTTCAAATAATATGGATGGGACGGAAGAGGATACAAATAGGGCTTAAAATGATTGAAGTGAAAAAATGAATACATACAATTCATTGCCAGCTTTTCTTTTAATTTTAAAATGCCATATTAATTTGTCAACTTTGTCCATTAATTGTATTCTTTGCAATAGCATTATTTATAACAATAATAATGATGACTACTGATGAAGTATCTCTGAAAATGTATTATTCAATAAAAGAAAAAATGAATCAATGAACTAGCACTATCTTCCTTCTGTCAAAATACATTAAACAATTGAACAAAAATCATGAAATATTTGGTGAAAGATAAAAATTTAATATTTCAATTACATTATTAACTAATAAATTTATGTAAAAAATTCATTGAACAATAAAAAAATCCTTTTTTAATTTAGAAAAAATCTCCTTTCTATTAAGGCAGTTTTATATTTTCTTTAATTTTTATGAGATTTGTTTAATTTGGTAATAGAAGCTCTATTTTTTTCTCTCCACAAGAAATATTCTTGTCTCATATTTAATATGTTTTTATATTTCAATTAGTTAATTTTTTTTTATCTGAAAGTTTGTAAGCTAATAACCATAATACTAGTTGTTATAAAATTTAAATAGGACCAACTCAAATTTAAAATCGTAAACCATGATTGCAGTGTATCCTTTTTTGACAAAATATTTCTGGGAGGACATTCTCCAATAAAAAAAAATTAAAATGACCCCTTCACTGTATATAACATAAATTATGAAAACTCTATTTTGAAATTAGTTTGTACTTACAAATTTTTTCCAAGAACAATATTCACAGATTATATGGGTGATGATGGTAGCACATTGTCACAGAGACAAAAGTAAGTGCTCCTGCTAATATATATATAAACAGTCTTTAACTTGTCTTTGTAAAGTACTGACATTTAATACATGTTCTTTAATGTGAAAAAATGGTACACATTACAAAATAGTTGAAAATTTAACTTTTAATCATTAGTAAGCTAATTAGAGGAAGTAAGAAGTGAAGTGGTTTCCACTGGCTTCTTCACAAAACCTAATGCATAGAACATATCAGCATGCAAAAGCCATCAGCAATGAGGTGGATACTCTGATATCTCTACAATAAATCCCATTAATACCAAATTATCTGCTGTATAAGTGACTACTGTCACTTATACAGCAGATAATTTCCTTGCATAAGAAAAACTGGGGTAGATAATGTAAAGAAAAAGATTAGTACACCCATTTCTGTGTGCCCATTTGTAAGGGAATATTTAAAATTAGAGACATATGAAAGAACAGAATTGATACCATGGTATATTGTAAACTTTTCATGTTTGTGCCTTTCGATTTTATGAAGAAAAGCATCTATCACATCTCTTGTTTCTTCAGGTTTATATGTTCTTTTATGTTCTTCAATTGTTTTCTTGAAATTAACAAATATTATGAATTGTAATTATAAAATTTTATAGTATCAAATACTACAAATAATAAAATTATGTAAATTATAGAAATTGTATGATAGCATGTTACATTTTTACGTTCTCTTAAAGAAATTATTTCATATTTAGTATAGTTGCTTTACACTGTTTGCTCAATGTATAAAATGACATGATAATTAATTTTTTTATTATTTTTAAATCATTACTTATAAATTAATTAAATTTTCAAAAAAAAAAATTTTTAAAGATACCCCTACCAACCATCAGGCTAAAATTATTACAATTTCTGTAATTGTAATGCTCTTACACATTCATGAATGTTTTCATCAAGTCTATTGACATTAAAGAAGAAAAAACAATTGAACAACTTTATTAACTTGTATTGACATTGTATCTTGTTTAACCTTATCTGCAAAAAATTAAAAACTTTGGTAATAATTTATTCTTTGTCATTTCTTTTGCTTGCCAACCCCTATCACTAATATTATGCTTTCATACTTATGTATTTGCTATAATTTAAAAGAAATAACTATATTTACTTTTTCAATGTGTATTTCCTTATTCCACTACTTTTTAAAAATTTATTATAATGATTAATTAATGTTAAAAATTCCTGTAATTTTCAAATAAGTGATATTTTTTAAACATTCTTCTCAATGAAAGTGAATCATGTCTTATAAAATCAATGCTTCCTATGTACACCATTATGTTTAGCATTGTTGGAAATAGCACGTATTTGTTGATAATTTTGGTTTTTTTTTCACTGAAATCAAAAATCTTTTTTTAATCATTCTTAACTACCAGAAGAAATTGGCAAACTATACTTTCTCCTTTAACCATGATGTGAATTTTCTACTAAGTACACAATAAATTCCTGTCAACAGTTCTTTTGGCGTATTTTATTTTATTAATCTGTATTATAAACATGACACAAGAATTACTGGCTTAAAGAATTCAAACAGTGTACTAGAATTATTAGATTTATCAGTTAAAAGATGTTAGCAAAAATTGCATGATGTAAAATATTATTAATTGTACATCATACAATTTCTGAAAATCTGGATCATCTCCATGAAAAGATGTCAATTGTCGGTAATTCATGCACTGGTTACCTGGGAATTATCTGTTACATCAAATTTTTTATTTTCAGAGATGTTTTCCAATGTTGGACATGTACTAACTAGTTCTGAGCAGTATCTTTACAGACTGAATCCAGACTGTTATCTCATATAACATAGTACATATAAATAATGGTGTATATTACCCAAATAAACCGAGTATGCAAAGGAGTGTTTTTGATATGAGGCAAACAAAAACATAAGATCATGGGACAAATATCAGAAATCATGATCGTGGGACAAGTAATCAATTATATACTTTAATATAAATGAGTACATTCAAAGCTATGGGATTTCAACTCAGCTATAGAATATGCTTTCATTTTCTGATTTAGAATAGATTACATCAAAAGAAGAAAGGATAAAGAAATAATAGATTTCTACATCAAACTTACTTATTCCATGACCGTGACTTGTATTAAGCAAATTCATATTTATTTTATGCAAATAAAATAATAAAAACAATTATAAAAATAAAAAAAACGACTGCCAAAAAAAAAAAATAGGACTAAAAACAACAATAAATTGAACTAAAAAAAAGAAAACAAGATGTGGAAATAAAGAACTAAAAATTGTTATGGAGTATTTAATTAAATAAGATAATGGGTGACCAATCAACTTTCAAACAGTTTTAATTTGTTTAAATATATTTTTCATGTTGTAGAAATAGCAGTCATTTAAGTTGTCTTAACGATTACGTTTTCACCAGGTCTTACATCAATAAGAAAATTTTGTCTTTCAATGAAAATATTTAAATGTAGTCAGGGGGCTCTTTAATATAAAATAATGACTATTCAGAACTCTTTACAACAACTATTTAGAGCTCTTTAAAATTATTATTTAGAGCCTACCAACTGCATTATTTTTGTTGAAGGAAAAAATTTTCTTATCGATGTAAGACCTGGTGAAAACTTAATCATTAGACAACCTTAAAACCTGCTATTTCTACAACATGAAAAATATATTTAAACAAATTAAAACTGTGTGAATGTTGATTGATTACCCATTATTTTATTTAATTAAATACTGCATGATGATTTTTTTTTAACCTCCAGAACCACCATTTTAGGTATTGCTTCAGAGAATGAGATGAATGATATGTAGCATGTAAAAATGCCATGCCTGATCAGGATTCAAACCCGGGACTTCGAATCCCAGTCAGGCATGGCATTTTCAGATGCTACATATCATTGATCTCATCCTCTGAAGCAATCCTGGTTATGATAATATTTAGTCCTTTATTTTCACACCTTGTTTTATTTTTTTAGTTCAATTTATTGTTGTTTTTATAGCTCTATTTTTTATTTTTTGGTAGTTGTGTTTTTTAATTTTTATAATTGTTTTTATTATTTAATACTGTTTAGTTATCATCGAGAAAAATTTACAGTTTAAAAACTTTTGGATATAATGTATTAACATTCTGAGCAAAATAAGAGAATTGTAAACATTTCACTTTATTTATTTAATTGACATATACCAATTTAAACTTACAGATTTCTCAAATGAGTGAGTTCATTGAGAAATCTTTTACCATGTGGATTACACAGCAATTTTCTGGAATCCAAATAACTAATGGCTAAAATCTCCAATTGTCTCATGCAACTCTGTGCTATGTAGGCTGGCCCGTGGCAAAAAGATGCGAGTGCTCAGATCTACGACAGCTCTATCTAAGGTAGTCCCTTTTAGTTTATACACAGTCACAGCCCAGCACAATATTAGTGGCACATATGCCATTCTACTTTGCCCTGTCTCCCTAAAGCATCAAATTCAACAATATGGGCTCAATCCGATGACAACAGCATTACCTCTAATCTTACTGTCATCAAACTCTACACAGATCATTTGTGTGAGCTCATCAATGTCATGCTGGTCTTGACATAGTGAGGGCCAAATTCTCTGAGTATATCAGTTAATTTTTGTTCTGGTTTGGTTCCATCATGATTTTGTATTATACTAGCAAAAACACCATTCAAATTTTGAAAATTAGGTGACTGCAGAGATATTATAAGAGCACCTACCAAAATAGCGCCTCAGAGGCAACTCATTTGTTACCAGTTGATGATGATGATCAGTCAGCCTCTCAAGAGGTGCTCAGATCACCTTACCACTGTAGCCTCATACGCAGTCCTCACGGGAGCCGATTATTATTAAACAGAAATTCTTTTAATTTATTTAATATTGTCTTATTTTACTTATCAATTTAATTCTATTATTTTTATAATATTATTCATTCTATTGATTTGAGTTATTCAGTTCAAACCCAGCAAACACAGTGATAGAGACTCAGAGTTCATGAGGGTATCGGTACAACTTTCCAATACCCTCATCGTAGAGCAGAGCCGCCTGTGTTTTCAGCCGTGTTTCTACATTGGTCTGCAGCTCGATGTCTGTGCCAAAATGTTGTCCTCCTAGCCGGCATTACATGTGAGCAAAGAGGTGAAAATCAGATGGAGCCAAGTCTGGGCTGTATGATGGGTGATTAAACACTTCCCAACAAAAATGCTGCAGAAGCTTCTTTGTTACAGCTGCAGTGTGCGGCCAAGCATTGTCATGGAGAAAGACAATGCCTGAAGACAACATTCCTCTCCACTTATTCTGAATTGTGGCTTTTTCACAAAGTTCTCTCCTAGCCAGCGTTTCAACATTTTGGCACAGATATCGAGCTGCAGACCAGCGTATAAACATGGCTGAAAACACAGGCGGCTCCGTTCTATGACGAGGGTATTGGAAAGTTGGTACTATGCTACAACAAATTTCTAAATCGGAGTGGTGACTATGTAGAGAAATAGCGTAACTATGTAAGTACTTGTTACAAATAAAAATTTTTTTTATTTTCACTGTGGTTTTAATTTTGTGACCGAACGGATCTTGAATAAAAAATAACCCTTGTACATATACCCTAAATACATCACACTCCTTTTTGGGCAGTTTTGTAATAATAAGATATCAAAATTACATACTGCCTGTTATACAAACCTAAAACATTATTTACATTTTGAAAAGAGAAATTTCACATGAATTTAATATTTAAAACTCTCTGATTTATTAATATTAACACAGTAGCTTTTAAATAAAAGTAATTTTTCTAATGATAAGTGTGCATTAATTAAATAGAATAAAATACAAATTCAAAGTAAAAACAAGAATATAGAGTAAAGGGTGGTAGATTTAGCTGGTATGACTATATGCTCCATTCCATAACTCCATTCAAAGAGAATAAAAGTATTCTTTACTACAGCTGTAATAATGAGATAAATGTCATTTGTACTGTAGATTACAGCGTCAAAAATGCTGCATTTTCAAAAATTAGGTCAACAATATGGAATTGGATGCAGTTTAACATTTGTATGAAATGAAGAAATCTATTGGTAGGAGAGTTTCTTAAACTGGTACAAAGGATTTAACATCAACTAATATCAAAAATCGCCTAAGAACTGAGCCAATGAATGGAATAAATGAATCATTCCTTCATAATGCATTGGGGATGAGTTTATAAAAATTCCTTCTCTTGGATATCCAAATCCCAAAACAGCATCTTCCCAATTTCCAAATCAGTAGACCAAGGCATTATGGAAATCAGTAGTGACTGATTTTTGTCTGAAAAGCTTATATTTGATGTTTAATTTTTTTTATTAGTTATGCGATAATCAAAATTATGATATATTACTGAAAATTCTAAAAACTATTAAACTTCATTCTCGTTTTTTTTTTTTTTAATAGTAAAAAGATTTTTGATTACATCTATAAAAGAGAATTTTATCTAAATTTTAGATTATTTGATTTTAAATCTATACAAGAAAATCTATATGTAAAAAGAAAAATTACAGAGAAAAAATTACATTAATGGACAAAGATAAGTTTTGCATTTGTAAATGAATGTAAAAGGTTTAAAGTATCCTGTAATTAATATTATGATTGGAATAACTTCAACTCTAATTATAATTTCATGTAGTGATTTATTAAAATACATACCCTTAGAAATCCATTTAGTTTGTTTGAAATATTGACAAATTCATAATATTTCATTTTTTCAATGCTATAAAACGGATGAATGGCATTTGATTTATAAGACCTCCAGACATATCCACTATACGAAAAAGTTTAGTGATACTGAGTAACACTTCTTTCAAACGTTCATCATCCAGGTCATAACGTTGACCAGCCAACATTGTCCAGATTGTATTAAGAATTGATGTTCCAAACATGCAATCCGTTCTTAGCGACTTTTCATCCTAATAAAATAATTGTTTGTTTAATTTAGGTTTTACGTTTTCATATAAGACATGAATTGCAATATAGATTACTATTTAAAATAGTAAAAATTAATTACTTAAAACTATAAATTTTAAATGATATATTAAACCATTCAATAAATATGTTTTCAAACCTTACATGATAGCAGTATCTCAGTCACTCTTGCCACTAACTTCATCAGTTAATGCTAACAAATGACATCAATGAAGCTAAAACACAGATATTAGAACTTCAGAACATTGCAAATAATACTGGTCTCAAAATATCATTCAAAAAGACAGAAATTATGCCCCAAAAACCAACACAATTAAAAGAAGTAAAGATAGCAATAAAATCAAAATAGTAACCCACTTTAAATACCTTGGAAAAATAATAATAAACAACCTAAACAACTAACCTCAGTCCAAACCAGAACAACCAAACTAGCTAAAGTACAAAAATTAACCTGGTACACGTAGAGTAAAAAAGTCTATCCAGAAATGCCAAAATAAGATACTAGAACACAGTTATAAAACTGGAAGCCACATATGCAGCAGAAACACTCTTTCACCTAAAGAAACAATCAAAAACCGACAAACTCCAAAAAATTAAAAGAAGAATTGGAAGAACCTGCATCAATAAAAAGTACCAAAAGGCAGGCAGTGGTGGCTCGTGCCCGACAAAGTTGTGTGCAAAGAATTAGAACTCATCCTGATAGCATGCATAAGAGGAGACTAGGATTCTTTGGACACATCATGAGAACGCAAGATTCCAGACTTCTGAAACAGCAGGTACAGTACAATCTCAACTCAAAAAATACCAAGACAGGATGCAGATGGATCAGAGAAATAACTGAGAATCTGAAGGAAATTGACCTTAACCAGAAAACACTACAGACAAAATAAAATTAAATGAAAAAATCAAGGGCAAAAACAATCACTTCATACTCATAAGAAAGATACTCATACAACATGAATATTTTCAACACCAAAAAGCGCATGGAGATTGGAATGTATGAAAATGTACTGGTAGGTTTGCAAGGCCGGAACAGTCCCTTTGAAGGGACTTGGATAATGGACGGACTAAAATGATCATTTGCCATCATAAAAGATGAAAAAAAAATGGTGGTACTTGGTCATACATAACATCCTCTGAAGTAATACCTGATGGTAATTCCCAGAGGCTAAACAGGAAAAAGGAAGGTAATATTCACCAATAACCTATTTTGAGTCTTTGACTAATGATTAAATGGTTAATATGTTATTTAGAATCATTAGTGAGAACTCTCTAATAAATTTATTCTCCTTAATTTCTGATAAATTTTATTTAGATTAGGTGTGAATTTTTACCTTAGATTAGTTTTTAGAAAAAAACTCACTCACGCAATAGATATTTCAATCATAACAATTTTTATAACTTAAAAAACAAACTGATATTTAAGGAATCAAGAATATAATACTTCCACCTTACACAATGCATGAGATGAAGTGTTGAAGAGGGGTCTGAGAGAATAAGTCAGCAAACCTACAGGATGATCATAGTTACATATTGTATACCTCTAGAACATCAATTAAATGCTCTAATTATGTGTTCTTGCATATTGATTTTTATAATGGCACCCATGGAGTATCATCATGGTTGACCTTTGCATCTACTTACATCAGCTAAGACACTGACCTCCACTACATTTAGTCACAAATGTCAATTACCTTTTTTACAATTACAATTTGTACTCCCTTCATGAGAAGGAAACAGCTCCACAGACAGAGCCACTCCCCCTCACTAATAAAGTATGAAAGCAAAATGTGCTTGAGAAATGTGTAGAGTAATCTTTCAGAAAGTATGCAAGGGAATTATATCTGTTACCTTAATAACACTGCTCACTTGCAATTGATGATTGTAATTTATTACAATAAATACTTTCCATTTAAGGAAAGATGGTTACAGTAGTAATAGCAGTAGCAGTAGCAATCAAGGCTGAAGAACCTGCTTATCATATCAGTTTTGCTATTATTATAAGAAACATATACAAGCAGCATATACAAGGTCTGTAAATAAAGTAATGAGACTAATTTTTTTGGCAGCCAAAGTGGCAACACTGTAAAGTTACAAGTAAATATATGGTTATATGAACAGCTGATTTATATTAGGTATTAATATTTTTAGTCAATTTTTTCCACGTGAGACATAAACAAACTTTTCATGAAATGAGTTTTTGTTGTACGTTATAAAAATGAGTGATACCAATTATGAGGAGTGTTGTGCAATCAAGCTGTGTTACGGTGAGAATGCTACTGAAACTTTTTCAAAATTGAAAAGGGCATATGGAGATAACACTCTGTCACAAGACCATATTTTTAGGTGGTTTAAAGCATTTTCAGATGGCCGGAAATCAGTTGCGGATGATCCACATGCTGGAAGACCGTTAACGTCAAAGATGACGATGTTGTGTGAATCAGAGACTTGATATGGTACGACCAGCAACTAACTGTCAGAATGACTGCAGAACAATTGAATCTAACCATACCACAGTCCATCAAATTTTGACAAATGAATTGGACGTAAAAAAATCTGTGCAAAATTGATCCCAAAAACCTCACTGTTGAACAGAAAAATAACAGGGTGGAAATGTGCCATGATCTTCTAGGGTGAATTGAAACTGATTCTGATTTTCTAAAAAAATGTTATTACTGGTGATGAATCTTGGATATTTGAGTATAACCCAGAAACAAAACGTCAGAACAAGAAGTAGCATACTCCAAACTCCAAAAAAGCAAAAACAAAAAAAAAATGAGCAATTCAAAAATCAAGCCATGTTAATTTGTTTCTTTGATAGTAATGGCATTGTCCATAAGTTGTTTTTGCCTACAGAAAATTAATGTGTTTACCAAGAAATTCTTGAAAGACTGTGGAAAAGAGTTGCCTGCATGAGATCAGCCATAAAAGATAATTGGATGGTGCATCATGACAATACACCTTGTCACACTGCACCCTCAATTAATGAGTTTTTGACAAAGAAAAACATTCCTGTAGTTCCTCAACTACCTTAACCACCTGACTTAAGTCCCTGCGACTTTTTCCTGTTCCCAACTTTAAAAAAAAAACACTTCAAGGACACCATTTTGCAACAGTACAAAACATTAAAAAGAATATGTAACTGACCATCTGAAGGATATTCCAGTTTCTGAGTTCCAACACTGCTATGAAGAGTGGGAAAACTGTTTGAAGTGTTGTGTCGCTTCCCAAGGGAACTATTTCGAAGGTGATAGAGTCCATCGTAAATAAAAAGTTTTTCTGAATCAGTCTCATTACTTTATTTACAGACCTCATGTGCCACTTTCATTTATTGCCTAGATCTGATCACAATAGAAGTATATTAAAAGTAATTTTAGCCTTGACATTCGTCTTTACACAATATTTATTTTTCTGAATAAGGCTACTCCCAGGACAATAAATAAGTGTAAGAGACATTACACAAATATAATGAAACATCAGATGCTAAAGTTTGTAGTTTACTTTTTTATTCAAGTATGTATATCTCCTATATTATTTACTTTATAATTTATATATTAATGTTGAAGAAATCTTGTGTATATGGGAATTAATGTACAAACATTGCATTTTATTTTCAACCATGAAACAAGCTCTGATGTTTCTAAGATGATCCTTTGTTCCATTGCACTTCTTCCAAATCCAAATGATTTTAAATTTTGTAAACAGAAACGACGTTGGTCTTGACCGATAGGCCCATCAATAAATGCAACACCTAAACAAAATTAAATTTGATTGGAAACTTTTTAAATCTATTCCACTGCACCTTTTGCTAAATGTGAAAGTTGAAAAACTTAACCTGGGTCTGAATTAGTTTATACTCTAGGTTAAGCTTCTTCAGAGACTGCCACTGAGAGCACTTTTAGAGTTAGATTGTAGTTCTTCATTTAAAATGTTATTTTTATGTGTTATAGTCTATTTATATATTTTAAGTTTCGCATGTGTGTCAAACTTGTATCCTTTGTTATTTATTATTATTTTTACATTGTTACTTATGGTTATGCATATTTCCCTTGTTTCATTGAGATAACTTATGAAAATTTTGTTTATTTTCTGTGTCGTTTTTACAAAAAGCTACATTCTCTTTTCCCTAAGTCTTAGCAAGATCTTACAATATTCTATGATCTAGAATATTCTTAGATCTCATTTTATTGCTCAAACAGATCCAATTAGTTAAATAAAATACTCAATGAATATTTCTGTTCAATCAGCATTTATGAAACACTCTCTTGAAAGATACAGAATTGTCTAAACTAAGGAAATTTAAATAAAATATTTTTTATGTCCACTGCATTGTCCACAATCTTGTGCCAAGAGATTTTCAATTCTTCCTTCAAACTTATTAATAGTTTACGGTTAGTAGTACATTTTACACAGATAAATATATTATTTATAGTTCATTTAAAATATATTGTATTATTTATTTATAAATTACATTGCATCATACAGCAGTTTTTTTTTTTTAATATAAATACCAGATGTGTATAAAATACAAAGTGAACAGATTATTAAACAACGTGTGCCCTTTGACACACTTGTGAAATTTTAAATTCACAAATAGTCTACAACACAAAAATAATATTTTAAATTAATAAATACAATCTAAATCACTTAAGAAATAAAATGCAAGAAGTAGGAGCTAGTAATGACAGTTGTAAATGAAGGCATTTCTGAAGTTCACAATATTGAAGAAATTGTTATATATGAAATGTTTTTTACAGATACCCTTTAAGATTATAATATGTGCTTTAGCATAAAAAAAATTGACAAACCATCATTTTACTGGAAAAATTGCCTGAGATGGATACAATGTTCACTCAGTGATGATTACTAGTAACAAAGAACAGAATGTATCGATTAAACATGCTTGAATGTAGAGATAGTTATTAGTAAATAAAATTCAGGCGTGAAATTCAACTTGCAGAACAAAACATGACAGTATAATTTGGAACACATCTAATAGTTCCTAAACAAACAAGACTCATACAGACAACAAATGATATGGCAAATATGATTTAAAAGTATTACAGGGTTTAACTGGTACATTATGCACCTGTGGAACTACAATTAAGGCTGAGAAATATTGTAAATTCTTAATTAAAAAGTAAATTTTACAATTGAATGAAAATATCCAGAACTTATGGCTTGAAAATTATTCTTACTGTACAGCAACACTCATCTAGAGAGATCCAGGATTGTCTAAACAAAGAGAATTTAAATAAAACATTTGTTTATGCTCACCACATTGTCTAGATTTTGTACCAAATGATTTTCAATTCTTTCTTTAATTCTATTAGTACTTTATGATTAGCAGTATGCATTATTAAATAGATAAATATATATTATTTATTATTAATTTAAAATATATCATTTATTTATAGACTGTACTTCATCATAAGTATTTTTGGTGTTTAATATACTATAATAACATACTATACTCGTACAATACAAAGTTTTCATATGTATTCACATGAATGTTTCATTAACATTTTTGTTTTATTTGTACATTACAGGTAGGTGCGACTGTTTTTTTTTTTATAAAGGAAAGGGTTTTTTTCAGCGACTACCACATTTTTTGTTGTATTCATCTAATTAGAAAACCAAAAGGCAATGGAACGTAGTTACTGGCTTCCTTAGATTCTTAGCCTTGTGGAGTATGACTGAGGGGTCTGATGCTGTTACAAAATGTATGGATAGAATAGATATATGGGTGGCTACGGGCTTGTCTGGATGCTTACTTTGCCAAGACAGGTATTTTGGCATCAAGTCCCAGTTAGCAGAGATATTCGCTATTAGGATAAGAATAGATATGTGAAGAACCCTGTGAAGGAGCTGCGATATGGGAGGGTCTAGGCACTGACCTCGCTCCCTAAAGTAGACCAAAGTAGAAATAAGTAGGCTATGTTTTCATTAGAGGCTTATTAAATTTGTGAATCTGTTTTTTGATTTTTAAGTAAATCAAGAGGGCTGTGTAATTGAATTGCAGGACAAAATTGTTGTTGTTGCAATCAAAACTTGTTTTGTTCGAATGAGGATAGGATTTTTAGTGTTTAAGCACTCATCAAGTAATGATCTGAGTGCGTAGTCTAATTAAAGTTGGTGTTAAGACTCAGTTTCATTTGCTCCTTTTTTATTAAAAGAAGGAACTTTAAATTTTAAAATTAAAATTTTCACCTTTTTCTTCCTTATAATTCTCACTTTTTTTGTTACTCTTTATAAATTGTTACCTTTTTTATTGTTATTAATTGAATTTGTCTAATGCTCTATATTTTTAATCACTTTCGTTCCATCCTCCAAAGACTCAACATGTGTTTGTTACAAATGTATAATTAATTAATATAATGTTTTATATATATGAATTAAAAGTTCAAAGATTATAATAAAAATAATTTATATTAAAAATGAAATAAAGACTTTTATTTATTTGAATGAACCAGCAAATAATAGAATATCTAGAATAATTAAACCTAACTGAGGTATTAAACCAAAGTGGCATTTATTCAACATTTATGGTTCTCCAGGACATATATAATTTGTAACTTTGAAGAATCATCATTTCAGTCTTCCAGAACTATGGATAAAATCTGAAATTTTGAAGAATTTTAATGTTCAACAAATTACTACATTAATAGGGCTCGCAGCAATTTGATCTATATCATTTATATAATATCTTTTTTAATTTATTAATACATTTAATTTACATTGTCTCATCATTTATGTAATATAATTTGATTCATTTCATATTTAATTTACTTAATAATATTAATAATTTAAGTTATTACTATTAATATGGATAGGGAACAATTAATTAGATAAAAAGGGTTAATAAAGGCCGCTATAACTAGGATTGTCACATTTACTCACAATTATGATTCTTCATAAGGAGAAATTCTCAACTTACAAATTAAAATAAGTAATCTTCTTGAATTGGAAAGCAAATATGACATCATTTAATCAGAAATTAAATTGGAATTTGTTGATAAGGTTTTAGCTTCGCATTGTACACAATGTAAAGTCCATTGAACTGTAAAGTCCAAATTGCAACATTTAATAAACAATAGTAAAAAATCATCTAATCAAGAATTTAGTTCAAATACATTTAAACAAACACAATTACAACCCATTAATATACCTTTATTTAGGGTAATGTGTTAGAGTGGTAACACTATTTTAATATATTTATTGATTTAGTACATAATAGAGATTGGGAAATCACTTCACTTGCCACTTTCTGTAGAAAACCTGTGATGGGTTGCTTATTGTTATTGAAAATTATTACATTCCTTAAATTCAAATATTTCTTATGTCTCATGCTATATTGCCTATAGACATCTTTTTCTTATTTTGCATGAGAAATGAAGTGAATCCCTACAGTTACTTAGAACTTTTACGTATCTTTTAACCCAAAGACAAATAAAAAATACTAAAAAAGCAATATAGAATTAAAAGTAATTTCATTACTTTTAATAAATAACTTTATTTCTTGGATGTTTATTATTACATTATAAACATCAAAAGTTTATTATCTCATTAAATATGTACATGAATATTTTATAACAAAATTTGAACATTTATCAAATTATAAAAATTTGATAAATTAAAAAATGTGTTATTTTCTAAATGAATTATGAAATTAATAATTAAATGAAGAGTTACAGTAAATATATAAATACATATGACATTATCTTTTAATGTAGGTAATCTGTGAGTTTCTTCATCGATGAGAAATGTATTAAAAAAGGGGGTGGGAAACAGTTGAAAGTGTTTAGAACATAGTTAAGATATTCTACCATAAAGAATTCCAACATTATTATAATTTTTTGACATTTCACTTTCTCAGTTTTTAACTTTTATTTAGTTTTTAACCTTTAACCATTTTTTAACCTTTTCATTTATTAAGTTTAAGTACTTTTGATTATTAAAATATTGTATATGAACAAAGAAGAACAGAAAACTGGCTTGTTTACATTTAAAAAAATTGTTATTACTTTATTCAGTATCTACTGAAATTATTACTCTTTGCATGGTGTATTTCTATTCTAGAATTGTGTATTTATTTTAGGACCTCAATGGATGCCATTGGTTGGTAATTTTTTGCAGTTTCGTCAATTACTAAAACAGTATAAATTGACTCATCGTGTCTGGGAAAAATTAGCAAGCAAGTATGGATCATTACTTGGTTTGCGTTTAGGTTCTGATCGTCTAGTTATTGTATCTGGTTATAAAATGATCCGTGAAGTACTTAACAAAGTAGAATTTGAAGGAAGACCAGATGGATTTTTTTTTAGACTTCGTGCTTTTGGTCAAAAACTTGGTAATATATCTATCTATATACATTTTTTTTGTTACAATTTATAATAACTGTTTTTTTACAACTATTTTTTTACAAATTTGTTCAATTTCAGCTCATCTACGCTATTTTAACTTCATGCTATAAAATGTCACCGACAAGATTTTATCAGCTTTTAACTATTCTTGCATTATTTTTTTTTATATTAATAATGTTCAGTTCAGTAAGGACTCTCTGAGTCCTTACATAAGGATTGTAACACTTATGTAATGACTCTATTGGTCTTAGCAGTCAGGTGTTTTCAAAAAATATATAAAATTGGCTTCCTCCAATCCTAAACCTGACTGAGTAATGGTTTATAAATTACAATACTGTGGAGAATAGTAATTTCATAAAGTACATTTTTATAATTTCAGATAATTTTTATTATTATCTAATACTATCATCATTCTCTGAGCTACAGAATCAAGATTTGAATTTTTGTCCAGTTTATTCTAAATCTAATTGAAAGCACACTTACTTTTGATTTTAATTGAAATCTAATTAATGAAGTAACTTCTACTCTTGAAGCATTTGGGTAAATACATTCTGACCCCGTAGGAGAAGACTGCCTTGTGACGTTCTGGTCACCACACCACTCCACTCTTAGCCTGATTCTTAGCCTGATGGGCTTTACCAAAGGTCAACTTTTAGACCCTCTAAACCTGATAACACATCACAGTCATCAGTTTGGCTTCTGTCCACTTATGCAAATGCTTCTGCAGATATTTCCATCAGTGTAATTACACAATTTACTATCACCTTTGTATGGCCCCTTTCAACCATGACCACCTATGATAACTTACAATCATCAACAATCAGATTAACCAATTAACAGAAGTGTGATCCTCATGCCTTCCTCTTACACCAAAGGTTTCACACAAAAACTCTTCCCATATCTGTCGAATCATATGCCGCCTTGGTTCAATACCTCGATTAGGTTTAATTATTCTAAATATTTTATTATTTGGTGGTTCATTCAAATAATAAGTCTTTATTTCCTTTATAATATAGATTATTTTTATTATAATCTTTGGACTTGTAATTCATATATATAACATAATTATATTAATTAATATACATTACATTCGTAACAAACACAAGTTGAGTCTTTGAAGGGTGGAACAACATTGATTAAAAATAAAGCATTAGACAAATTCAATTAATAAGAGCAATAAAAAAGGCGAGAATTTAAAAGTCCTCCTTTAATAAAATTTAAAGTTCCTCCTTTTAATAAAAAAGGAGCAAATGAAACCTGAGTCTTAACATGCCAAAAATCATATCCTGCCAAAAATTACATCATATTAGTAGTTTAACATTATAAATGAAACTTAAATAACACGAATCATATGAATTTCGCAATTATAATAAGTTACATACTTGATACAATCCATAATGTTACAATTCAACAGAATAACAAACAAGTTTAGTTATGAATAAGTGAACAATAATATAATTAAATTGTTAATACTTATGTTTAGTTGAAATGTTATTTACATTCATTTGTATCTATTAATAGTACTCATATAAATGTATAATAAATTAATTAAAAAGTCATAATAGTATTATGAATAATAATAATCAGCATATTGCTTAAATAAATAATAATACAATTGAATATTTTAACCTATAATAGTTTGAAATTACATTCACATTAATCTTAAATAATAAATAAATCTAGAGAACCTTAATCCTCGATCAGTAAACTATTACTGTTGTCTTATTGCACCTAATATATAAATCCAATACATAATCATATAATGTGTAATATAAATGTGAAATCATAATTAAATTAATACAAAATGTAAATTAGGTTATTAAAATATTAATAAATATTTAAGCATGTTAAATAATATTATAAGAATATAACTCAAATGAAATTACAAGAACAATAGTATGAAAATAATTAAATCAATAAAAAATATTACTTAATATTATTATTTAAATCAGTCATTTTAAATTGGTAATAGACATAATTTATGCACAGGTCTTTTTAATCAACATTAACTACAAGTAAATCAACAACCCTTACTAGGTTGTCAGAGCCTAGGTAAACCTGGGTGATAATTCCATGTTTCCAATACATGGGTGAAGAATTTTCATTGGTAACTAATACTAAATTTCGAACACAAAGATTGCGAGATGGAAAACGCCATTTATTGTGTTGCTGTAAATAATATAAATACTCCTTAGACCATCATCTCCAGATAGATTGTATAGATTTTTGGAATAATTGCCAACAGCCTGAGCAATTAATTTTAATTTATTGGTAATTGGGTTCAGGCAGGGAAGTGAGCGGATATCCTATGAGAAAGTGTCCAGTGGATAGAGATTCTGGGTCTCTATGATCTATTGAAATAACAAAGATAGGATGCAAATATTCCTCAAAATTAAGGATTGTTTGTACAACTACACAATGCATATGAATTTTAACGCTTTTGATTGTGCTTTCCCATAAACCACCAAGATGTGCTGAAGAGGGAGGAATAAATGAGGCTATATGTGTAGTTGTGAATGCTTGAATGCCTGATTTTAGTTTTTCTGAATTTAAAAATTGATACAAATTATAAAGTATATTTTTGGTGCAACAGAAGTTGGAACTTTATCAGAAAAGACTTGAATGGGAATACCCCTAGTGATATAAATCTTTTAAATGTTACAGTAAATGACTGTGTAGTCATATCAGAAACTAATTCTAAATGAATAGCTTTAGTAATGAGACATATGAAAAAAGCTGTATAAGATTTACTTAAGGTCTTAAACCTCTGCCTGCCATGACAAATCATAATTGGACTGCTGTAGTCTATTATGCATGTAGAGAGAGAATGATCAGGAAGGAATAACACTGGAAGATGGTAACTGATCAAGCTGTTACCTAGCTTTTTGCATTATATCAAACGCATATCATACATTTACAAATGATAGAAGAAATAATTCTCTTACCAATAATTCTATTTAAAATCCAATATTTCCGACATAAAGAGTGATGTGTTAATTGAACACTCGATTGCAAAAGAAGCAAACGCTCAGCATTATAATCAGTTTTGTAATATTTATCGTTCTGCAATATATCGTCTGAAACCCAAGGTTTTCTACCAGTTCTCTTTATTCCGCCTAAGTTTGCTTCTGCTGATTTAAGAATTTCCTTTTTAACATTCTCCCATTCTTCTTCTACATTTTCTACCTTATCTTTTTTACTCAGACCTCTTGCGATGTCCTCCTCAAAAATCTTCTTTACCTCCTCTTCCTCAAGCTTCTCTAAATTCCACTGATTCATCTGACACCTTTTCTTCAGGTTTTTAAACCCCAATCTACATTTCATTATCACCAAATTATGGTCGCTATCAATGTCTGCTCCAGGGTAAGTTTTGCAGTCAACGAGTTGATTTCTAAATCTTTGCTTAACCATGATATAATCTATCTGATACCTTGCAGTATCGCCTGGCTTTTTCCAAGTGTATATTCTTCTATTATGATTTTTAAATTGGGTGTTTGCAATTACTATATTATACTTCGTGCAAAACTCTATAAGTCGGTCCCCTCTTTCATTCCTTTTGCCCAGCCCGTATTCACCCACTATATTTCCTTCCTTGCCTTCTCCAATGCTTGCATTCCAATCTCCAACTATTATTAAATTTTCATCTCCTTTTACGTGTTTAATTGCTTCATCAATCTCTTCGTATACACACTCTACCTCATCATCATCATGGGCGCTTGTAGGCATATAGACGTTAACAATCGTTGTCGGTTTAGGTTTTGATTTTATCTTTATTACAATGATTCTATCGCTATGCGTTTTGAACATCTTCTTGTTCATCACGAAACCTACTCCTGCCTGCCCATTATTTGACGCTGAGTTAATTACTCTAAAATCACCTGACCAAAAGTCGCCTTCCTCTTCCCACCGAACCTCACTAATTCCTACTATATCCACATTTGTCCTACCCATTTCTCTTTTTAAATTTTCTAGCCTACCAACCTTTTTTAAGCTTCTAACATGCCACGCTCCGACTCGTAGAATGTTATTTTTTAATTTTCTGGTGACTCCTTCCTTAGTAGTCCCCACCCGGAGATCCGAACGGGGGACTATTTTACCTCCTTAATATTTTACCAAGGAAGGCGCCTCCATTATTGCTATGTGAAAATGCAGAGAGCCACATTTTCTTGGAAAAAAAGCAGCTGTAGTTTTCCATTGCTTTCAGCTGCGCAGTACTCAGAGGACTGAGTGATGTTGATACGGCCGTTTAAGTCGTCCTGACTCATGTCCCTAACAACTACTGAAAGAGCCGCTGCCCTCTTTCAGGAATCATTCCTTAGTCTGGCTCTCTACAGATACCTCTCCGATATGGTTGCACCTTCGGTCCAGCTACTCTGTATCCCTGAGCACTCAAGCCCCCTCACCAACGGCAAGGTCTCATGATTCATAGAGGAGGTTGTTCATTATATTATAATAAATAAATATTGTTTATAATTTGAAAACATGTATGTTTATTTAAGTAGAGATGTAACAATTGGCAATGAGGATGAGATACTACAGGAAGCATAAGCAAGCTCTGATTAGGTAATTTAAAACTGTTCTTAAATAATTTTTTTTTATGTATTATTATGTAGACTACAGGTAAAGAATCTTATAAGTCCATTTTTTGTTTTTTCTTTCATTTTATTTATGGAATTCATTGCCATGGTAATGGTAAAACAATAGAGGGATAAAACTTTGTGCGTTAGAATATAATTATTTCAACAAACAGTACGAGTGTTAGAAATTATCATACTGTTCAAGGCCTATTAGGGAGTTAAAAGTAACCGAAGATCATCCAGAACTGATATACAGAAATTCATACAGTGGACCTTGGTTTACAGCTCCAGTACTTCCATCACCCCACAGATGCGAACTATTAGCAAAACGAGGTAGGCAAAAAAAAGAAATTTTCAGCGGAAGAAATTCAAAAACCAAAAAAAGAAAACGAAAAAATTCTGGTAGAAACAGCTAGTTCCAGAAATTTACCTAGAGAAACATATGAAGGAGAACAATTGCAACATGGCTGCCTTATTTTAGCTAGACTATGAAATGAAGGTAAAATTATTGTACTATTTTTAACATAAGTAACAATGTAAACCGTTTCTTTTAGAATAAATTTCCTTACAATTGATAAATAGTGGCAGCAATCTTTCAATCTTTGGTTTCTCCATTAGGTGACATACCTATTTCAAAACCAAAGTATGATGACCGCCAAGTCATGAAGATGTTCTGTGAACTGAAAGCTCAAGAATTTTTCAATATTCTGCTTCATGTTTAAAGTTATTTTATTTTTATTTTACTTTTTTTATAATATTTAATTGAATATGAGATAGTAAAGCTCATCAATTTTTTCTATAAAACTGCATTTATAGTATTTTTCCTGGTGTTTTCCAGCATAATGCACGAAAAGAACTTTAAAAGTTTACGGACTTATGTTGTTCCTCATTAAAGTTTGAGGTTAGGCCATAAGTTTTTTTTTCAAGTATCATACTGAAAAAGTGTGTATTCTGCATTAAGAGATATTAAAAAAAAAACAATTAAAACTTAATTAATATTAAATAATTTTAATTCACACTATTCATGCAAGTAATAATCGGCAATTTTTTTATTAAGTGGTTCATAATATATATATGACTTGATTTTTATACGATAAAAACTATAATTTAATAACAAAAATTAGATTATCCAAAAACTCTAAATTAAAGAAATGCAGTAAAAAAAATTTAACTACAATATTAAAGAATTAAATGGTACAGAACTAAAAAAAAAAAATTATTTATTTTTCATAAAGAATCTTAATAAAAAATGAAAACTAATAATAACTGAGGTTTTTTCAGAAGGTAAAGATTATGTTTGTTATAATGTGGGATGGTAATCAAACATGAAATGTTCTGTTATGGTCTTTCAGTACAATATCAAATTTTTCACCTGGATTGTATTTCATTAAGGTGTTCAGAAATGACTGAAACAGGTACTTATATTTTTTTTTTTTTAATTGATAAAACATCTTTACCAACCAGTCACTAAAAAAATTAATAAGTAATTTATTCATTCCTATAAAAGTTATTAATTATGAAAATGTATACGTATTCAACAAAGAGACGGCCGATTTGTCTACAAATAAAAAAACAAAGGTTGAACAACCTTTCTTATAAAAACCATTATCATTTTTACATCAACTATTCTAAACGTATCAGATACAGATGAGCCATTTAATTTTTTCTCTTTTCGCATTTATTTTGCCTTTCCCAGTCTCACAGTGTTATTGATTTGAAAACAGTGATTGAATATAAAAACGGTTTTTACACGGGAGTCTAAAACATTTGCAGTAAAAAATCACAGAAATGATATTGTCTCGTTTGTCTCCTTTTTTGCTTTAGATTCATTGTACATATAGATCGCTAAATCTTCTCTTTTTGCCGAATAAAAAACTGATTAAATACCCATAATTTTTATATATATATATATGTTTAAATTAAAAAAAAAAATAACTGACATGTAATGAAAAAACAGATTAAACATTATTATACATAATAATATTTGCAAACGAGGGAATTTATACTCAGGTTATGGATAGAAGACATATTTGAAAACTTAATTCTTACCTAAGAACGTCTTTTCAAGTTCACCTGCTATAAAATATTAACTTAATACTGCAAAAAATATTACTATAAAACATTCAGCAATTCAAATCTACAAATGAATCACCCACCAATCCCTCTCTAGTGTTTAGGTACTTGAAAGAAAATTATTTTGCTTTATTGTATATTTTTATAAAGTAATCTATATAAATTTTATTTTATTTAATTAAAATATATTCGGCTAAACTAAAAATAATAATATTTTAAAGCCTACAAAGAGTGCCTACAAAGATAAAACGTTTAGTTCATTAAATCCTTTAATTACTGCTAACGTATTCCTAACCTTGTAATTAATATTAACATAAATGCAAATCACATTATTTAATTGTGTACTACTTCTTAATATAAAATATTATTACTAAAAGAACTTACCTAGTTTACACGCCGAAATTCTTTTCTAATATATACTGAATACGCTAATTACAAATAATCATATAAACGAAATTTGATACTGTTTTAAAAACGCCACAACAGATCGCAAAGAAATAAATATTATTTACTAATATTAAACGGTAAATAAATATTATTTACTGTTAGATTTGACAACTTTAATAATACTTATATTAGATTAATAAGTTATCAGAAAGAAAATATTACTGTCAGTTTTGTTTATTTTCACTACATTGCTTTATACATTGGAAGCAGCTAATAATATAAAGTGATACAATTTTTCATCAATGTAACACATATTTTGACACTGTTGCCAAAACATTCAAATTTTGACACTGTTGTCACGTTGTTTTGACGAATGATGCGCGAGTGAGGGGATACACTTCCCATTCTCTAAACAATCACCACTACTACAAAGTTACCGCAATTTTATTTTTTTTTCCAATATATCGTTCAGAAGCCACCTTTTTATTTTATACTGTTAGATTTTTTTTTACTATTATTTCCTTATTAATATGCATTAATTAGTTCGAGTTAATAATTTTTATATTAAAATACTTTTAAACTATTATCAATATAATATATTTAAAAATGTATTTTTTAAATGTATAATTAATAATTTTTTCACAAAAAAAACAAAAGGATTTGTAACTGACAGTTCGATTTGGTTCGCTTTTAATTTTAAAAAATCTTAACTAGAATTCTACACAGAAGAATTGAGAGGAGAGTGGAAAGAAGTGTTAGGAGAAGACCAATTTGGTTTCAAGAAAAGTATAGGGTCAAGGGAAGCAATTTTAGGGCTCAGATTAATAGTAGAAGGAAGATTAAAAAAAAACAAACCAACATACTTGGCGTTTATAGACCTAGGAAAAGCATTCGATAACGTAGACTGGAATAAAATGTTCAGCATTTAAAAAAAAATTAGGGTTCAAATACAGAGATAGAAGAACAATTGTTAACATTTACAGGAACCAAACAGCAACAGTAATAATTGAAGAACATAAGAAAGAAACCGTAATAAGAAAGGGAGTCCGACAAGAATGTTCCCTATCACTGTTACTTTTTTATCTTTACATAGAACTTGCACTTAATAATGTTAAAGAACAATTTAGATTCGGAGTTAACAGTACAAGGTGAAAAGATAAAGATGCTACGATACAGGGAAAAATCGGAAAAGTAAAAAATCAAAAAAGGGAACGGAATCAAAATCAAAACGGGGAAAAGGAAAAGGGAACGTGGTAAAATTAAAAAATTGGGAAGGGAACAATTAAAGGAGAAAAGGGTAAAAAGGAAAGGTTAAATTTTGTGAAGTTCCGTAATGATCATTTTGTTAATGCTTTAACTTTCAATTGTGTTCATTTATATTAACTTATATATATATATACTGAAATCTAGCGTAGTGAAGCATTGCCGGGTCTGCTAGAGTTAAAATTAATAAATTATTTAATATAGATATAATATTTGTTTTAATAATGCGTGATGATAAAAAAAAGTTGTTTGCTTCTCTGTCTAGCCGGCGGTAGTTGTTTTGTAAACATTCCTCACTCCACCGACTACGAACTTCAAGGTTAACACAGAGTCTAGTGCTTTTATAAATCTCTTACGCAATAGCAGGATTGAGTGTTATCTTATAAAACAATTAAATAAAGTCAAACATTTTTGGATTAAATTGTTTTATTCATTGAGAGCCAAGTATTAATTAAAAACGACGAAATATATTTTTAAATATCTAAATAAAATAAAATTAGGCTTTACATGTATAACAAAAGGGAATTAATAAATAGAT
Organism: Lycorma delicatula; assembly: GCF_047948215.1. Taxonomy (NCBI): domain Eukaryota; kingdom Metazoa; phylum Arthropoda; class Insecta; order Hemiptera; family Fulgoridae; genus Lycorma; species Lycorma delicatula. The sequence continues at coordinate 110,609,780 of NC_134464.1, read as the reverse complement.
CTTCGGGCGTCTGTACGCGCTTACACACATACTATTTTTTTTTTTTTAATTCCTGATATGATATTTAAAAAATATAGTTACACTTAATAACAAAATTGTATGTGCGCGCGCGTGCGGGTCCGTATTTACATGTACTATATTTTGAGCTTGATTTTTTTTTTGTCTTCTACTTAGGTTTATGCGAAAATTTGGTTTCAATTATTATTTTGAATAATTATAAAAAAAATTAATATCAACCTGAAAAAAATTAATGAAAAAAATTTAATATTCAACTGTCGGTGTTGGTCGCTATTATGAGAAGTGAAGGGTGCAGTGTAGGAAATACTTTTTCATAATTTATTTTCTCTGGCAGTTGAAGATATTGTTGTTTGTCTAGACGCTCCCCACCACTGTGGTAGTGTAGGGGTGGGGAGCGACAGAAAAATTACGTGAGACAGAATGAGATTATGAAATGTAACGGTCAGTCCGGGTTTGTGCCGGACAGATGGCGTGCGGTACACAGTTCAATTTTGATCCTTGCGTCTGCGGTCACTCTTGATTTATTATCAACTATTATTATTTCTTATACATTGTTTTAGATAGTTGACCTTCATTATTGGTTGAGGTAAGATGTTTTTTATATTATTTTAATATAATTTAAAATAAGTGTTCTTTTTGTTCATCTTTCAGCTCATCTAATCTTTGTTAGAACTATTAATATATGAATTTTCACCTTTCTTTTAAAATGTTTATGATTTTATCTGATTTACATGGTAGTGAAACGATAAATCCGCCTTGATTGTTCCTAGTGGTATGAAATTAGAAGTGTGTTTCACATGTACAACTTTCATTAACTGAAACATGAGAATCAGTTTCATGAAGTTTCCAAAAATTTTCAAGTATAGTTGAATGATCTAAGTTATTGTTACTTGTAAAAGGGGGTTTAACAGTATTCTTATGTTTACAGTTAGTAGGAAGACAACCGGTGAAAGTATATTCTAGCTTAGTCTCTTGAATAACTTTAATTTTGGATAAATACACGAGGTGAAACAAGATCTAAATAAAATTGGGCTCTGATTAAATGATCTAGCCCGAAGGACTAAACAATGGATAAGGCCGGATAATTAAATAATTATGTGAAATATCAGTTATATGTGAAGTTCTAATATTGTTTTATATATATATATATATATTATATATATACATTGTAGCTTGGAAAATTAAATTTCCACCGGTTATCTTCAATAATAATTAAATTATGAATGAACAAAAATATTATTTTGGTGCTTTCTTCACTACATTGAAACTGGATTTGTAATTTACATAATATTTGTGTAATTTAGTTTGACTTTGTTTTTTGACCATATTAATAATTGTAATCATTATGGATAAGGAACAAAATTATGTCAAAAGAAAATCAATTAAGGACTCTATTGCAAGAATTGGATTATTCGCAGATAAATAGTCAGCATAGATTAAATAATCAAGAACATTCTGTAGACACAGTTATTAAACAATTACAATTGCAACTTATCAATTTACCATTGTTTAAAGGTGACATTCTTGAATGGCCTCACTTTTTTAATGTATTAATGATTAAATCCACAAGATTTAACAAATATTCAAAAATTACATTATTTACATTTGTCAGTAAAAGACAAAATCTTCCAATAATTGATGAAAATTATAAAATCACATTATATTTATTGATAAAACAATTTGATAATAAATCTATGATTGAATATTTTAATGCAGATTGCATTTTAAAAATAATTTTTTTTGAAAAGAGAATCAGATCTTCCATCTAAATTCATTAATGACATTTCTTCGTTTGTCAGCTTGCTTGAAGGAATGCAACTTCTAGTTTACATATTTGAATTCATCGTAATTTAATTTCTAACACGGCTAGATTATAGTACTGCCAGATTAGGGAATTCAGTTTAGGAAATGGAAATGTTAAAATACGACAATGCATTTAAATTTCATCACAAATATCCTGCTTCAAACGTTAACAACATTCATAAACTACATAATGCTAGTTACTATTCTAGATCTAACATTAAACATAAGAATACTGTTACATTCCTTTTTACCAGCAATAATACCTTAGATCATTGAACTATACTTGAAAAGGTTTGGAAAATTTATGAAACCGATTCTGATGTTTCACTTAATGAAACTTCTTACATGTGAAACACACTTCAAACTTAATACCACTAGAAACAAGCAAGGCAGCTTTATTGTTTCATTACCACGTAAAACCGATAAACTCCAGCTTGGTGATTCTTTCATTAACACCAAAAGTAGGTTCTTATATCTGGAACAGAGATTATGCAACAATTCTAATCGTAAAAATATTTCTTAAGAATACTTAAGTTTAGGTCATATACTATTACTTAATTCTGACAATTTATTAACTAATGCTTCAGATGTACATTATTTACCTACCACTCAATATTTAAGCCCACAAGTCTAGCTGCTAAAATGTGACTTGTCTTTGATGGCTCAGCTGAAACCTTTAATGGTTTATCTCTTAATGATACACTATTAGTTGGGCCTGTTGTCCAACAGGTTTTATTCTGAATAATATTAGGTTTAGAATTTATAACTATGTCATTACATCAGACATAGCGAAAATGTGTTGTCAAATACTAGTTAAACCTTATGACACTAATTTACAACACATTTTGTGGTGTGAATCTCCAGATCAATTCATTTTGCACTTAAACTATAACATATGGAATCGCCACTAGATGCCTAATTCTCATATCAAATGAAAACCAAAGAGATTTCCCATTAGCATGCAATGCTAATGTAATGATTAATTCAAAGTAAATAAAGGAAGTGCTTAACAATATTTGGACCGGCAATTACTTAATGTATACAGTTTACGCAACCAATGAATTACTCCGCAGTTGGAATTGTACAGGTATATACAACCTTCCCTGTGGTGAAAGAAGTGAAGGTGTCATTTGTACGACTGAACATATTTCTGTTTTCAATAGGTTATTACATTGTTACACAACAACATTAAGTAAAGAATCTAACGTGAAATGGCTGTTTCCTAATTCCCCTAGCGAATGCGCTAGCTATAGCGCAATAAAAAACTGTTTTTGGACATATGTTTGTAGAACGTTTCTTCTTATGTTCAAGCTCTAGAACTTGAACACAAAAATCATTTTGTGTATATATATGTATATCTAATAACATAAATTAAGATATAAAATAAAATTACATAAATATAAAATCAGTATGTACATTTTAAATTAAAGGGAATTTTACCGATTAATTATATCAAATATTTATGAAACATTTAATATTTAATCAAGAAATAATACAGAAAGGTGCATTGAAAATTCAGTATTCACCCTCCTGAAAACCAAATTGACACGAGTAAAAAATTTATTTTTGGATAGAAAACTAACCAACTTTTTCTTAATTCCTTTTTCTAGCAATTTAAAAACAAAAGTAATGAAATGTTGTAGAAATAATGAAGATGGACCACTGAATGTGAAAATAGGAGGAGAAAAGATTACAGAGGTAGAAGAATTTTATTATTTTGGAAGTAGAACTACTAAAGATGAACGAAGCAGGAGCGATATAAAATGCCGAATAGCACAGGTGAAACTAGCTCTCAGTCAGAAATATAATTTGTTTACATCAAAAATTAATTTAAATGTCAGGAAACGATTTTTGAGTATCTGTTTGGAGCGTTGCTTTATATGGAAGTAAAGCTTGGACGATCGGAGTACCTGAGAAAGAAAAGATATTAGAAGCTTTTGAAATGTGGTGCTGTAGGAGAATGTTAAAAATCAGACGGGTGGATAAAGTGACCAATGAAGAGGTGTTGCTACAAATCGATGAAGAAAGAAGCATTTCAAAAATATAGTTAAAAGAAGAGACAGACTTATAGGCCACATATTAAGACATCTTAGAATAGTCGCTTTAATATTAGAGGGTCAGGTAGAAGGAAAAAATTGTGCAGGCAGGCCTCGTTTGGAATATGTAAAACAAATTTTTCTAGGATGTAGGGGGTACACCGAAATGAAACTACTAGCACTAGATGTGGAATCTTGGAGAGCTGCGTCAAACCAGTCAAATAACTGAAAAAAAAAAAATTCACATATCAGATCAGAACACATGTAATGGTTTATAATTCTCCACTGTCTTTTGGCAGGTTAATTCCCTCATTTTTTTAGAATATTGTTTTTTAACTGCCATAATCCACACATTTATTTTTTCTTAGGCCAATCCCCAGCAGTGCAATCTATAATTGAATTTTGAATGAACTAAAAACAAAGTAGATCTGGCAAAGAACATCTAGTGGAAAAACTTCCTTATATGATAAAATTATTTTAATTCATATAAATAAATATTTCTTCAAACTCTGTATATGCAAATCCCATATATTTGTCATTACCATCAAGCCAAGTATTTAATAAAATTCATCTGGTATATGACTTAACATTTGCACTGTATACAACCACAGTCACCATTCTAACATATTAACGAAACTAATACGCTGGAAGCAGATGATAAAATAAAAATTATATATTTGATTTTTAAAGCATTATAAGCTAATTTATTGACAAAACTATAAGCCTAAATTATCCAAATCACTGTGCATTATGGTTTGCAAACTATCAAGATAGGTTAAGTAGAGCAGTATCATCTGAAAAAGATTTAGCTTTACTATAAAATTTATGCAAAAGTAGGACATTAATAGAAATTATAGAGTAGATCCAAGAACCAGATTCATTAAAAATATTAGCAATTTTACCGTATCAATCAACATTTATATATATTTTATATTTAATAGTAGGCATAGAAGTACACTGGTTTTTTAATTCAGCGATTCTTTGCAGGTAATTCCCTCATATTTTTAAAATGTTGTTTTTTAGCTGCCATAATCCATACATCTATCTTGTTCTTAAACTTAATGATTCAGTCTTAATTTTGTGGTTGTGAGAATTTTTATGCCATATTTTATACTATCCATCTCTCTCTCTGAGAAATTGTAGTGCACAGCCCGATTTTATCCATGACTTAAAATAAATAAACAGGTTTATTTTAAAATAACAGATTTTGATTGATTAATATACCCTAATATAATATGTAAAAAGTTATTAATCTGAAAATTAGCATCGTCATCAAGAATTTCCCTCCAGTCATGTACATATAAATATGATCTTAATTTACCTTAATCCTAACCTCTTTAAAATCCTTTATGAATTACTTTGAGCTCCATCCTTAGAAATAACTATAGCAAAAGCCCTAAAATGTGCCAGAATGACAGCACTAGAAACATTGTGTTTATATAAAATTGATTTATAGAAAACGTGATCAATACAGGATGGCCTATCATCATCAGTACCTCTATTATCAATATTAACTACGGAGTTGTACTCATTCATACCAAATATTTTTAGATAATGCTTATAAATACTGTTTATTCTTTCATTAATATTTATGTTACTATGTCCTATTAAAAAAAAGATATCATAGGAAGGTTTGCTTATTCCAGCTACAGACATCCAAGAACATAAAATGCTGTTTTAACCAATTTTTTTTCTTTCAGAATGTATCCCAGCCAGTTAGCTTTCTTATTTTTTTCTGATTAAGCTTCTATTCTTGTAAAATCTTATTATTATCTCTTCATTTTTCAGTACAATTATAATTTTCAGTAATTGAGATAAAAAGTTGGTTGTAGTGGGTGAGAAAGTCAGAGTTGGCTGATATGAGATGTAGAATAGGCTTAATGAATGTGAAGATAGAAGGAAAATCTTGGTTAAATATTTAATTTAAGAAAATTTTAATATCTGGAAAACCATGAAAAATATAATTTACCAACAAACATAATAAACATTGCTAAAGAGAAATATAAATCTCAAGTCATTCACCCAGGAAATTTGACAAAGAGTTTAAGAGTAAATAAAGGTGTCAGATTGCACTGAGTACTATCATTTTAAATATTTCTGATTGTAATTGATAATTTGTCGAGGTAGGGAATTGAAGATAAAAAAAGTGGTAGGATTCATTCAAGAAAATGTAGGATCCTGACTTTGCTCATGAGATATGTACACTGCCACCTCATAATTTTGTTAATATGACACAGACAAAATAAATCAATTTAGAATAGGATTCCAGCTAGTACAGAGCTACCTTATCATTAATTTAAGATAAATCAAAATCTTTGTGTATAAATTTTGCACCAGGAGATTCTGTCATAGTTACCTGATTGAAAATAATACATCACAGTAAATTATTACTCCATTGTTTTTATTAATTGCAAATAATTGTCATCAGCTATCAAAAATTAAAGTTACTTAATGTTTGTAAATGATATACACATTTTTTAACTGAATGACTACATTATGTTTTGAGATCATGCAGATTGTGTATTTAATTGGTGAATTTAAAGTGATCTAGATATGAATAAGGGAAAATGTAATAATTATATTTTTTTTGAAGAAGAGAATTATTCTCTTCTTCAATCAGTAAAAGGAATCCTAAAAGCAAAGAAGAAATAACCTTCTGAGACTGCTCATATGTAGAAAATTCAGAAAAAAACATTTTGGTATGAACTAATGTGATAAAATGTAAAAACAGTAACATGAGATAAGTATAGGAATGGTACACACACTAAAGAAATTGCCAGTAAAAATGGTAGTGTTATAGGAAGAGGGAAAGATATTTGAAAGGTGGAATAAGTGTATAAAGTAACAACATTGCTCAAAAGGAAGCCAAATGATGTTATAAAGGCTGGAAATAAAATTAAAACTTGAAGTAGGACCAGCAAAACCAAAATTTGAAGTTTTATCAGCATCAACAGAACTACTTAAGAATTAAATAGGATTTCAGAAGATAACAAAATTATGTAATGGGATCTACGGGGATGTAGTCAGATTTTCTTAAAACAATCATGATTACATAGGATGTTGTACCGTTTCAATATTCCATTATTGTAAAAATAATAAATATTTCATTGTATTGAGGTAACCTTAAAAGAACGGAACTAGTTAATTTAAACGTCATATGCCCATTATTATAAATCGTATGCTCGATTATTACAAATCGCTGTAATTTTTTTACCGCATTCTACTGGATATTTTTTGAAAACAAAATGCGTGTATATTCAGGTTATGTATGTCGTTTACATTGCGTCTAAAGTTTGGTCTGTTTATGAGACTATTATTTAATGTAAAAGTTTCATTTATTAGTATATTTTATTGTATTAGTTGTGTGCGTTTTTTTAAATGGTGATATTTATAATACAGCAATTACAAAACCAATTTGTGATATGTTATCGGTCATAAATTCATCCAATCATTCTGATTTGGAAGTAGGTATTAATATTTTTGCTTAAGAACTGTTTTTAATACTATCATTACAGTGCATTAGATCTAATCCAACATTACTACTAATAGAAATACACATATATAGTATCATAAACTGGCTTACCTGAAATGTAATTTTTATTAGCCATAAATTTGTTGTACTAATTATATTGGTTTCTGTTATGAAACTTTTTTTTTAACCAAAAATTGACTTATTCCTATTTACCTTACCCATTTGTTTATTTTGACAGCAATATTTGCTAACGGTCATAATGTATCAGTCATATCGGGTCACAGAATATTTTACTACCACAGAAATGAGAAAGTTTCTAAAAAACAAATTATTTCATGTTTTAGTGGCACATTGTTTCATTAGTACTGAAATTAAATACAGTATATTGCGAAACTCCTCCGTATTCTAAGAAGTTATAAAACATGCTTTATCATCATAAAATCGTTCTACTTTCTGGTTGATAAAGATGCAGAATCTGCATGAAAAAAATTCTTAATCTTACCAGTGGATGGTGATGTTGACTGCCCTGATGATCTCTTGTGTTTCTTAACATTCTTCAGAATTCTTGCCGATTGCTTCCTTGCTCCCTCTTCTGATTCTTCACTTGTATATATTCTCCATGTACCTTCAATATTTCTGTATAATGCAGTTTTCTATCTTCTAAAGAAGTTGTTCTCTCTCAGTTTACTGTTTTGTTTGATTCCTGCTGCTTAACTAATATCTTAATTACCTTCTTTCTTATCATATTTACTTCCTTATTGCACTCTTCCGTAACAAAAATCCTGGTTCCCTCCAATTTATTTGTGTTCCAGAGAATTTTCAATTTTTTGTATACTCTTGAAAATAACATTACAATTTACCTTATCCTATATAATTTTAGCCTTATTTTATATAATTTAAATTATCCACAGACACTTGAACAGAAGTGGGTGGTTGAATAGATGTAAGGTATACTATATCCACTAAAAGTCTAAGAAAGAAAACAATTGATTCCACGTGTAATTTTCATCATTTCATAATGTTCTTGTTTAGTTTCCACTGTGATGTTTGAAATATTGAAAAAACTTTGTCAAATCGTATTATAATATTATAACTATTTCAATTGATTTTCACTGTGTTATTATTTTTATGACATATTGTAGGTTTCTGTGGTGAATTCATGTTGGGAATATCATATGTTTACAGGAGCATAAGGCTTTATTGCGAATGCTTGAATCACTTTGGTTTGCACGATGTAGAAATAATGTGTGAATTGATAAAAACCCCCTACTTTTTATACCAGGATGACCATAGTCTCTTAGGTATTTAACTTTCTTCTTTATTAAAATGAAATTTACATGCAACTCTTTCTCGAAGTAGTTTAAATTATAAAATGTGCCTCCATAGGTTCCTGCATATGTGATTTGAGTTCCAGTCTTTCACGTGACTTCATGCATCTATTCAAATACAAGGGTTTTTGAATGCTAAGTTAACCGTAATATTTGGGTAAATAGAGCAAGATTTTATTTAATAAGGTTTTGAGAAAAATCTATTCAAAATATTTTTCATGAATCATTTTAGATAAAAATTTATCTATTTTGCGTTGATGGCTTGCACATTTTTGAAGCAAGTTTTAAAATATACGTACACCGTACATAATCAATTCAAATATCTATAATACAGCAATTAAATTGTTTCTTGACGGAAATGTTGGAATGCCCAATTAATTTCAATGAATTTCAGAGGGATAAATAAAGCCTGGATGCTTTTGTTGGCAATTAATTTAAAAAAAAGAGTATAGTGATATTTGGAATATGGTACAACTTATCTTAATGTTATCTTATGGACAAGCAACTGTAGAATAAAGCTATTCAGATTTAAAACGATTATTGTGGCAAATCTGAAGGAAGAAAGTTTAATTCGATCGAGTATCATTTGTGATGTATTCAGAGAAAGAAATTGTGATTATGCTTTAAGTAAAGCACTAGGCTAGCGTTCATTGTTTACATTACCAGAAGAAATAAAAAAAAAAGATGAAAAAACAGATTCAAGAAAAAAATAAAAACGCTAAAAAAGAAAAATCTGCAATGGAAAAATCATTAGGAATTTTGAACAAGGAAGCTGATGCAATCATGACATTAGGAGCTGAAAAGAGAGTTAAAATCAAATGAAAGAAAGAGATAACAAAATCTAATGGTTATAGGAAAAAGTCTGCTGAAACAGCTGATGAAATGGAGAAGTTAAGTGCAAAATTTATCAAACTTTCTAAAAACATTTCAGAACAATCCGTATAAGCAATACAAACATTAGTGTGTGGTTATTTTTTTACCACCTTTTCAAGAAAAGTACGGTATTACTTTCAGTTACATGGTGGTAGTGAGAGCTGAAAATGAATTTTCTTTACATTTTGAAGCATTAGGAATACGAAAATATCATTCTTTTAAATTGGGGTTTCATATATATGTATAGTCCTAATTTTGTGGTTTGAGCATTTTGAAAACTATTTGATCAGTTTCATTGAAATTTAGATTTGATGTAGTGTATCTGAAATTTTACATATGAAAATTCGATGAAGAATTCAAGTTGTTCTTGAGTTATGCTCAATTTGAGGTCAAAAAAGATTGAGATTATGTTGACTGTGCAGCGGTGTGTTTCTAATTTATGCTTATACAGTTAGTCGCAGTGGTGAGTGAGTGAAACTTGATGCTTGTGTGTATGGTCTATTAGTTTATTAAACTTATGTAATGCGTTGTACTCTAAAAATCAGTACTTTCCGACTACAAAATAGTGCAGAAACAAAAAGTCAGTCTTGCATAGAACTGTGCCAGTCTTTTTATTTATTTTTGTTTGTTTATGACTGCTATAGGCCACATACTAAGGCATCCTGGAATAGTCGCTTTAATATTGGAAGGACAGGTAGAAGGGAAAAATTGTGTAGGCAGGCCATGTTTGGAATATGTAAAACAAATTGTTAGGGATGTAGTATGTAGAGGGTATACTGAAATGAAGCGACTAGCACTAGATAGGGAATCTTGGAGAGCTGCATCAAACCAGTCAAATGACTGAAGACAAAAAAAAAAATATGACTGCTGTTAAAAAAACCAAAGAGCTTTCATGGAATATTTGATGAAACTGAAGCATTTTTTAAAACTTGTTTTTTAAATTAAAATCAGTTTCATTAAAGATGTCCATCGTGTGATTAAAATGTATAAAAATATTGCTCAATTTTTTTTACACAAGAATTTAAACAAAAGTATTTAGTAAGATAATAGAAGCCTATCATTTAGATTTGATAATTGTTGATAATAGTTGTTTAATTTTATCATTTCACTTTTAAAAAATTTTTTTTCTGTAGATAATCAACTTTTTACTTATTGCATACATCTTTCATTCAAAGTCGCATAACTTCTTTAGTAATTAAGTCGCTGTCTACTCTCTAATCTTTCTTTCCAGCACAATATATAGAGCCTACTTTTTTGTCAATTCTTTCCCCGCTTTTACAGTAACTAGAGTTTTATGATGAGAGTTAGTCAGCTAGTTAATTAGCAGTTTAAGATAAGAATTAGTAGCTGCTGCTTGTACAGTTTTCCATCTAAAGGGAAGCGAATATTATTCAGTTTATATAACTGTAATACCTTACAGTGGTTCTGGAGGCTAAACAGAAAAATGAGAGAGAGAGATTATTAATGTAGGCATTTTCTATGTAATTCCTCGTTGAGATGCGTTTGATATTTGAAACTATAAAGGGATGCATTGTTTTATCTTGGACTCATAAATAATTATTAAATGATTACAAAAATTTACAAATGTTCATATAATTACTTTTTAAGTCATTTTTGTCCAGTTTTTAATGTTTGTAAGAACTGTGTGGAATATTTTGATTCTACATTTATTTATATTCTTAATTTAACTATCCAAATTATGGATATCTTAGATTGAAATTTTTGTAACAGTTTATTAATCTTTATTAATGTTACAAAAAAGTGTACCTTTTAAATATTTCTAAAATCTATATTGTTGTAATTTAAAAATATTAGTATTCTTTATTCAGGTGAAACAGTATATTTCCTAATTATTGAGTTGGTTTGTCATATAAGAAAAGGAGACATTAGAAATACAACAGTGTGCTGCTGAAGGAGAGTTACAGGAATTAAGGGATAAATTAACAGCATTAAATCGTAGTTTGGGTTCAGCAACTGGAAATATTGCTGCTCAAGAAGCTACAATATCCACACTGAGAGGTATGCTTTACATTATTTAACTGTTTAAGATTAAATCAGATTAATTTTTGAATTCCTGATTTATTAAATAGGTTTACAGTACAGTTCTGTGCTGCCAAAGCAGGTGTATTTTATTCACATGCTAATATTTGATAAGTTGTATAAAATTACATTTTGTTTTTGTTTTTTTAATTAGATGATTTGAAGCAGAGAGAGGAAAAAGGGAACAGGTTACAAAATGAATTGTGTCATATTCTTGAATCGTTAGCAATATAAAAATAAAGTGTGATATTACTGTGTGATACTACTGTAGGTTTAGGAGACTGTTCATTGTGTGATGGTTGTAGTAATTAGTCTAGTTTCCCCTGTTATTATTACGTGATTGTAGTAAGCAGTATATTTAAATACGATCTTTGCAATAACCAAAATTTGATGTATGCAGTTGATCTCTCATTAATCATTCAAAAGCCCCTGTCAAAACTTCCAAGTTACAATGGTCATTTGGAAAGTTCTCGGCCTGTCGTGGAGATGGCTCGTGTATGACAAAATGACTAAATTTTTAACTTAAACTTATCAATATTATTTTTATTTTACCTACATGAGGCAGAAATTAAAGTAGCTTTTAACAATCCATGTTCTTTTTTATTATATTTCAATTTTCCATTCACTATTATAACAGTTTTGATGTTTTTATTTCTATTGGTGATTTATATATATAAAATATTTTGTAATTTTAAACCAAGTGTTTGTTATAAGTTTAAATTTTCCTTTTAAAACTTAATTAACCTTCTGAAATTAACTCTGTATGCCCATACTTACGCGCTGTTTGATCTTCCTGTACCGCAAAACTGCAAAATACACTTTGGTATTTTATAATGTTCTCTACCTGTTCACTACCCTAGTCACATCATCTTTATGTTTATTAGTTTCCTTATGCATTTGCATTAAAAGCAAATCTTTTCAGTTCATTCTTAGTCCAACACCAGTTGATGCTGTGGATAAAAATTATCTTTTCTGTAACTTCAGAAAGACTACCCAGTCTTCCCTTCTTCCTTTTGTTTTTTTATCGGTATAAAGTAAAATAATCACTTGTTAATCTTAAATTTTTGTTCTCATTTCACTTCACTTGATCCAATTATGTACATTCTGTTCATTTTATGAATTAGATCATTGCATGTTTACAAAGAGAATTCAATTTAGATTTAGTATAAATTGTTAAAGAATAAAATTCAGATGTTAATAAATTATTTTTGAAAATTTGTGTTTAAGATAATCGGTGATTGATGTTTCTTAGCGTATAGAGTAATTGAAAGATAAAATAGCTGCACTAAACTCACAGTTAAATAGACAGTTGGAATTAACAGATTCAGCCAATAGTAGAATAAGAACTCTGGAAGATGATAAGGCTTGTATTGAATCAAAGTTGTTACATAAATTGAAGGTTGATTTGAGTTCATGTGAAATTACAAAAGAAAATTTGAGACGAGATTAATCAATTGTGAGTAAATAATAATTAATTTTTTGTTTAACTCGGTTAAAAAAAAAAATCAAAAATTTTTTGTGGATTTGTTGTATGTATTTAATTTATGGTTAAAAGAATTTTAGTAATTATACTCAGTAATTTTTCTTTTGGTGAAAACATTTATGTTTAAACAATTTTGTTCAGCTTTTATATATATACACACTAGCATTTCTCCGCCCTGGCTTTGCCCGTGATATCAGTGTGCTTTTTTTAATAGCAAACCTATTTATCTCACATATGAGTGCTAGCTCCCCCGTCATGGATTTGCCTATGCTGTATGATTACTTGTGTTTCCTGTCACATTCAGGGGATATTTAGCCATCATGATGTGCTTCACTTGCCCTTCCTATCTAGCTAGAGGGCTCTAACCATTGGACCCCGCTTTGTTCATTAAACTCATGCTTATGAGAATAATAATGATAAATAAAAATTGAAGCCTATTCAAATTATCATTGTATTGTAATTTATTCAGTTTGGTCAGTATGGACCTGAAACTTTGAGTAATCTAAGATTGTGGGTTTCAAAACAGTTGGCCTCCATCTTAAAAATATTACTTATTGCTGGTTACTCGTAATTCATACAGGTAATACAGGTACAGGTATTTTGCTCGGTTCTTAGCATTACCTGACAAACACACTAGGAGATGACTATACTTTGTTTTTCAATTTAATCTTTTAATTACTTTTTAATGTTTTAATTATTTTTATTTTATGTTTTTTATTCAGGTAACTAGAGGCAGGTACAACTAGTCGCTATGCATGTACAGAAACAGCGGATGTGTTGGTTGAGCCACCGTGCTGTACACTATCACACCCCTTAAAAAATTGAAAATAAAAAAACCCAAAAATGGTTTTTAAATATTTATCTGAAGAGTATTCGCAAGCTCATTATTTTACAAAATGTCATGAAAATAATGTAAGTAATTCATATAGAAACATATGTAAGAAACAGAATTTTTAGGCCGTAAATTAATAGAGCAGAATTAGCGGTTCATTTTCGTTTTTGATCTGAAAAATCTAATAAAATAGGTCCCAGAACCATATGTGCAGTAGTTTTTGAGAAATATAGGGTGAAAACCAATAAATTGGGAGTAAAAAACATGGTTTTTTATGTTTGTTGTGTCATAATTTTGTTAGTGTTAGTTAGGGGTAATTGAAATCCATGCAAAATCTTTCACTAGCTGTAATTTGCCAGCAAAACATTTTAAGACATAGGTTTTTATAAATTATTTTCTTGAGTAAATAGGTTGTGAAAGTCCTGGGAAAACTTTGTGATACACTTGCATATATAACATATGTTAATTACTGTGTCTTGGTGTGTTATATTTCATATAATATTAAACATATATATATACACATCTTAACAGTAGAAAACTTTTCAGTAAATTAATTTTATTGCGGTTATAAAAATTTTAAATGCAACTATAAAAATAAACATGTTAGTGTCCTGGCATGGTTGATGCACGGTTCATAAAATTAATCGTTCAAGTTTACTATTTTACTCTTCCATAACTGTACTTACCATATACCCTTCTACTACAGAGCTTACTTATTTTTTTTTTTTTTTTAATTTTACAGTAACGGATGATTTACAATTTTAAATTTACAACCTATATGAAGTACCGGTGAAGAATGAGCTTCAGTTAGAATTCTCCAGTAAACTGTCCAGTAAATTATAAAGAAAGAACTAAACCCTACATAGTTCAAGGTGTTTCTGTAATGTGCAGGTCAAAGGGGAAGTCAAAAAATATTTACACTTATTCATATACTTTTTACCACATGTTTATTTTAATTAAGAAGTTTAATATTTACAGATCTGTTGTAAAGTATGATTTTTTTTTTTGTAAAACAAAACAATTTTGTAGATTACATCTTGAATACTAAATTTTCTTAAAAAATAAATGTTCTTTTGTCATCAGTAGATTTAAAATTTGTTTACTAAACTACTCGCACTCTTCTGGTTCATTTTTACATTCAAAACAAGCGTTTGATTTTTCAGAATGTTTTTATGTATGTATATATACTGCACTTTGCACAAGTAATAGTTATTTTACTCGTTTTTCTTTCTTTGAAGAAGCTTCACTACAGCAGGTATAGCATTGATCTTTCTATGACTCGGTTATTTACTTTCTTGAAGAGTTTGTTGTTATCTTATAACTTAAAATGTTTTCTACTGCTGTGATTATTGGTTTTTGTACTTTAAATTAGGTTTTATAAGCTGTAATCCAAGTTTCTGTAAAAAGATTCTTCTTTTATTTTTGTTACTTTTATTCCATTCTGGATAGTTTTGAATGTACATTGAAAAAACATTTATACATATAATGTTAATTAGAGTATAAAAAACATAAAGTGGCCACCTTCTAGTACTCCTTTTTGTCATGTACTCCATTACCATTTGATCGATTGAATCCTTTTGTAGATTGTAAAATATCAGACGATTGTTTATATCAGACGTAATTTTTCCTTTGCAGATTAATATCATTATTTTAGTAGACAAGAAGATTAGGCTGTTTTTAGGCTTTTCGTTGGTTATGTACGATAGTGAGATCACAGGAACCTGTTAGATTGTGAATGCAGAAATATTTAATTGCAGCGGTTGGTTTCCGGTTTCTTTTAATTCCTTTGGATTGAACTTCCCGTTTGACTGCATGGTTCTTACCATCGCTTGTAAAGCTGTTAACTTAAAAGAACAGATGTATAAAACCAATCGGTAGTTGCTTTCCTCCTTGACTTTGTGATACAAGTAACCAGACGTTTTACTACTGATATTGAATCTTCAGGTATACTCAGCCTCTTTCCACAAGTTATATCCATGTTCAGTACAAAGCTGTTAATAGTCTATTCGATTAAAATACTGTTTTTTCTAGGTTTTTCTTTTAAAAATACTTTTAACAGACATCGACCTCCGAACAGGGACAAGATTTCATCGATAGCTGTATTTACTGATTGATGGTGTATAATGTTTGGGAAGCTTATTATTGATAAGTTCAAAGAGTTCCCTTATTGGAGCAAATTTGTCACTCTGTCGTTTTCATTTGTTTATCATCAAATTGTATGATTGCGAGCAATCTATGAAATCTACAACGACTAATAGGAGCAATATATTATGCTGTTCAAAATTCATTTGACCACAAGTAATGATAGTCTAAATTATTATTATTATTATTATTATTATTATTTGCACCGACTAATATAAGTATTTCTAAAAATGAGCGTGAGCGTTGTTGTAAGCAAAGTCTTCTGTTTCACTTGAATTGCACAACTCATCTTCATCAATATGTCATCTTAATGTAATATAATTTCTCTATCACGGGTGGAAATATATTCATTCAATTTCAAAAAGATAAAACAACCATTTCACAAAAACCCAAATAAAACTAGCCTAGTATAGAAAGTATTATCAACTACAAACACACTGACCTACTACTGATTGAATATAATCAGGCATGCCAACTTACCGTAACAAAATAATCTCATTTAGAAAAACTGAAACATTTCAAGGAAAATACTTTCTGTTTAAAAAAATATTTTTTTTTAATAATATAAGATGGGTCTTTTGTTGGACCAGGGGGTTAAAAAGTAATCCGTTATCTAACTTCTGTTATGAAAATAAAAAGCTGTTAGAAATCTGAACGTGAGTTTTCAGAAAAAAATGTTACCTTTAATGACACAAATTAATTTTTTCAGATTTTTTTACTGTATGGCATTTTTAGCACAATATTTTTCTAAACTGTGACCATTTTTTGACCGTTTCCTTGGTCCATCTGACATGAATAATAGCGCATTAGCATAGAAGGAGATTTTGAACAGTTCCTCTGATATGTATTAAAATTTACTGCAAAGTGTATTTCATTACTAATAATAGGAGAAACCAATTTTTAGTCCACTCACTACTTAGTAACAAGTATTAAAAATGTATAAATTTTATTTTACAGTAATTGTTTTTAAATGAATTTTATAATATTTTGTGTCTATGAAAATACAGACCTGTAATATTTAACTGTAGGTTTTTTCTTATAGTTTGTAACATTTTTGGAACCTTAGCAAATGCGATGAGTGTGGATGAAATTACAAAAGATATTGGGGATGATCTTCATACAGAATCACTTTTATTAAGAGCTAAACTACCAAGATTAGAATGTGATAAACTTGCTGATAAGGTATTTAAAAATTTTCTTTTTTTTACACTAAGTATTATATGTCATAATTTTTTTGCCATAAAGGAAATTGTCAAATTGATTCACTTTCATAAATAATGTTTCTTAAAATATTTTGGTTCGTAAAGTGTTTAATGTATTTAAAATTTTTTAAATTACATTAAACATTGTTTGTTTACAGAAAAGAAAGATTATGTAATTAAAGGGGTAAAATGTTTTTTATTTTACTCTTTTATCTTTACTTTCACTTGCTTTGTATATTGGCTATCTCCAAAAGAAATAGAGTTGGATGTGAACTGATAAAACTTTGAGCTAAAAAAAATATTTAGCATGTCTTATTTTAATATTATATTAAAATACCTTATTGTGTAAAAATTGTACAAATGAAAACAAAAGTCAATTGAAATTAAAAAAAATTGTAGAAATATGTTATGTGTATTGCAACAATAAAGTTAAGAAATAATGAATAAAGAATTTGCAAATTCAGTTAGTTGTAAGCTGTTGTTTAAATGTTCATTTTTTGCACTTGTAAATAAATCCAACATGCAATAGTGTAACTTAATGTATAGTTCTTAGAAAATATTGATGTTATTTATAAGTGCTGTCATAAATTTTGGGTAGTCTTTTTTTTTAATTGTGTTTAAACCCTTAGTAGTTATGTTTTTAAGCAGTAATGAGTGTTTCTTTTTTTTTTAAATGAGCAAAAAGGGTACAAACCCACTTTTTATTTAGATTTTTAACATATTTATCCAATAATGTTTCTGAAGTCATTGAATCTTTTTGTTTCTTCCTACAGACTTGAATATTTTATCTTTGATGTCATGTTTGCAGCCATGAGAATATTCTGTTGCTACAATTAATTTAAATAGTGAGTTTTTCAGTATTATTAATGTTTGTTTTTGAAGCTCTTTAAGAAAATGATGTAAAGGATTTTTTTTTAAACCAAGAATTAGGAACTGCTTTCAATCGGCTTATTTTAAAGTTGGTCATTGAATGTGTAGCATTAAAAAAAATAAAAAACATTGTAGACATTGTAAAAAATAATACACTACTCTCTTTTCTCTGTATGTGTTTGGTAAATAATTAAATTATTTACAGAGCAATGTAATTATTTACTATAGCGCTTGTGTGATTTACCTTAAGATAAATTAATTATTTGTTAAATAGTTCTCTTATTTTGTCTGTGCCTTTACATTTCCAATTTGCTTAAATTAGTGATGGTAACGGGGAAATTTTCAGAAAATTAATAAAAATTAGTTTAACTGTTGTTTTTTTTCATTTTACATTATTGAAAATGCAGTAATAAGTTCAGCTGTTTTGCTTAATAATATCAGAGAAGATATTAAGATATTATGGGAAATATAAATTCAAGGGAAAAGATAAATTCAAGTAGACACAAAACTTTTTATAAAGTTTGTAAAAAAACTTTTGAGAAAATTAGGAGCCTTAGAGAAGTAATTAGTTAAAAATTTTCTAGTTTAGTTTTTAAAATAAATTAAGGCCTCTCCAACTTTGTTACTGTTGAGTGGAAAATTTGTTGTAAAAAATAAAAATATTTATTAAAAATAATTTCAGTTAAAATAATTATCAAAATGTAGCTTGGGTGAATTAGGATATTTTTATACTTTCATCAAACTGATATTGTTCATTAACTTGACATTATATTACTAGCTTCTCATTTAATAAAAAAGATAAATTTGCAGTGATAAAAGATTATGATTTTTTTATAGTTAAAAAAAAATTCTGCATACAAGTTACATTTTGATTACTTAGATTAATTACTTCTGCCGATTTTGATATTTTACAGTAACTGCCAGAATTTTATATTTTAAAAAGTTAGGTATACGTTAATTAAATATTTGTCTCATTTATTACTAATTACGTTAAAATATGACATATTGAATTGCAAGATCTTTCTGTGTTGTATAAGGGACTTCTTTCCTCTATATTGTTTTTAGCTTATCTATATTTGGAAGGATGTTTTTAATATTTATTATATTTTATAATAATAATTTTTATACATAGTTCTTCATTCAGTTACCGCTTGATTTTTTCTGAATCTAATTATGTAATGTATTTCTATATAATTCTTCTAAATCTTGTATTATAATTTAATATAGCGTCTATCTATACCTTGTTGTTGTTTTTTATTTTCTTTCTCTTGCTTGCATAAATCTTATATCAGACTTAATAAATCTTATATATGGGACATTCCTTCGTCTTCGAAGGGAACGCTCTTGTTGTGACATCCCATTAAGAGAAGTAAGATTCATATTCCTGTCTTTGTACTTTGCTTTATTATTTTAGTACTTTTTTGGCTTTTTTTTGCTTTAAAAGTTGTTTTTTTGTAGCGTTTTATTTTTACTATTAAAAAAAATAATTTCAAGTACTTAATTCATTTTTTTCATTTTACAAGAAATATCTAGCTTTTCAGGAATTTAAAGAGTTATGAATTCTCTTAAGTTAAAATAGCAGCCAAATAATTGTAGTAAACACTATATTTTTTTTGTTTTTATAACTCTAAACTGCTTATTTTATCAAACCATGATTAGAGAGAATTAGAAACATTTTTTTTATGTGTTGCTACATATGAAAATTGACAGTAAATTTAATGTTCTGCTGGAAAAAATTATCATTTTTTTTTTGTATTCTTCCTCCCTGTTAAAGAACTTTCATGCTAAAATTTCATTTTACCATGTACTGTTGTAAAGATGAGAATGTCTTCATTAGCAGTCAGCTTATAGGGAATTATCCAATTAATTTTATACATTTTTATTAAGTTTAGTTTACAATTATTATTTATTTAAAATTAATTTTAAAAACTTCATTTATAACATAATGGCTTAATTTTTAGACAAAAAACAAGTTTTTTATAAATTTATATACGATTCAATTTATCATTCAGAAGGTAAATAAAATAGTTTAATAAATTTTTGTCGATTGGAAACACTTTTAATCCAGATTTGGTAACGTGGAATGCATGAACTATACTAAAAATTTTGTGTCCGAAATAAAGAATGGTATACTCGTTTATGATGGTTTGAAAGCGGGTTAAAACCTTTGTTGTTGGTCGACGTGTAAATGTTCTGCTTTAATAAAGTTTTACATGCTTTCTGTTGTTCTCCGTCTATTGACATTTATTCCAACTGCACAAATGCTTCATTCTCTTTACACTATTGTTTTTGCTGCAAAAGTGTACAAAGATTTACCAGTGATAAAGATTATTTCTCCATTAATAAAACCAAGTCAAGTCGAATCTAAATAAAATTTAGCGGAACAAATTTTTTTTAAAAAGTATTCTTGTATTCTGTAAATTGATAAATTGATTCTCATGGAACTTACAGAAAATCAGGTATTATTTAACTGTAAATAAGATTTTGTTGATTATGCTTGCTTTTGTGAAATGTTGGATTTATATTTGTGGTGGTGGCTAAAATTTAGATGTAGACCCTCAAGTTTCATTACCAACAAATTTGTTAACATCTTTTTTCTGCACCATTTAATTGACCCGTTCTCTTTCTGAATCTTTTAATAAAGGTAAATATTTTCATTCAAAAAATTTTATCTGATGTAGATGAATGAGTATTGCTCAAATCAGTATTACATTAGAAAATAAAATTAAATAGAAGATGATCCGATTTATGGTTTACAACTTTTAAAAAGCGCTAGATAAAATGACTCCTTAATAAATAGAAAAATTATAAGTACAAACTATACTATAAAGAGCTAAAAAAAGCATAACATTTTTAGCCGATAGAGTAATCTCTGTATTTTAGTTCAATATAAATAATGCAGAAACAATGTAGAAACCTTAGGTAGATTTGTTAAGAAACTTTATTTAAAATATAAGTGACATCTGCTTGAAGTTTTTGAGTTTTAAGTTTGCGTATAGAGAGTTATAGTATATTATAAGTTCACGGGAGTCTGTTACATTTTATGCAAATAGGTATATTTTGCAACGAGAGGCTTAAAGAGTTATTCGATGGTTTTCAGATTTAGCTTGCCTTTATGTAATTATTTTTTAAAGTTTAGATAAGAATTTATCCAGACTGAAATTTAATTGTAGTTTTATAGTAGTTAATGTGCATATATGTATGTAAGTCAGTACACGATTGCTCTTACAGTTTAATTAAATCTATTTATAATTTTGTTTGTGTTGTGAATATAATAATATTTTACCGTTAGTATTTCTTATTAATAAATTGTAAATTATAAAAAAAATTTAACTAGAGTACTATTATTAATGTTAACATTTAATATTATTAATTAGGTAACATTTTTATGTAATCTGTTGAAAAATATTACCCTTTATTTCAGTTAACAAGGTTACTTGTTAACTTCTTATCAGATGCAATTTAGGAATCAGAAAATCCCAGCGTCATAAGAGAACATATTGATATATTCCTTAGATAAACATTTATTGTAAATTAATACATGCACACATTATTTTTTAATTTTTTTTTTGAAAATACAAGTATATTTAAGCGTAGAAGAATATGATCATCACTCTTTACATATCTATACTACACAAAATAATCAAATTACACCACAGATGAATCTCTGTAATAACATTTCAAAACTGGTGGGATGTTGAGTTGGACCAGTTGTTTAGTTATAAAGACACTAAATAATATCCATCATTGTTTCTTTGGAGTTTTTTTTTTTAGAGATGTGGATAAAGGTTTAATATATATATATATATGAGAGTGCATATCATTAATCTGATTTAAAGTTCTACAAATTTAATGCAAAAGTGTGAATAATTTGTTAAAATTTTACCTTTTACATTGATTGGTACAATCATATAATAATTCATATATTGGATGGTGCAAAAAAAATTGGTTTGTGTGGAACTACGTTTAGCACAAGATTTGAGCGTGACAACGTCTTGCAAAGACCGACAATAAAGGTCGATATTCATCGACCTTTGATTGTAATGTCGCAAAAAAAAAACTTGTTATCCTTATGAAGTAAACAGATGTTTTTTGCGAAACTGGCGTTGGGCTAGATGAAAATACCAATTAATTAAATTCATCCATGATTTGGATATTTTAAAAAATTATTTGTTTAAACAAACAAATTGAATTGAAGTGATTGTTTAATTAGCTAATGAAACACATTAATATTCCATTTTTCATTTCATTTAATAATAAAAATAATTAATATTAATAGTTTTTGCAAGTTTGAATTGAATGATCAAAAATAATTACGAATAATTTGTTATAGAAATAAACTTTAATCAAATCAATGTTGATAAAGTGTGTCAATTTAAAACGATGAAATTGAAATCATAAATCAAATTCATGAAATTGCTGTTTTTGAAAAGCCCGCCAAAACCCTGCTTGACATGATAGTATATTCCATTGCACGACGGTTAGGCGGTTCAACTTGTCATTAAAACTTATAAATATTTTTAAAACTCGTGTTAAGTAAATTGAAATTCTGGTTAAAAAACATTAATATTCAATTTTTAAATATTATTTATAGTTTTTGCAAGTTTAACTTAAATAATTGGTTTAAATATAATCATGAATAATTAATTATAGATTTGTGTTGCTGTAATGAATTTTACACCTTTTACCAGGAAATAATTAATAAGCTTACATTCCTTCAGTTAATATACTCGGTATTTGCAAAACAGAAGCAAAAAGAAGAAGGACAAATCTTTTTTTTTATTCTCTAACATATTACTTAAGCGTACATAGAAATGAATTTTTAAGACCCATTTACGGTATAGAATAATGTTTCCAAATAATGCGCTGGTTCTTCTTAAGATAACAAATATGTCCGCTTTTAAATATTAATTAATAAAGATAAGAGAGATAATTCAACATTAAATTTAAAAGATAAATTTAGAGTCGATTATTGTCTTATCAGTAATCAAAATGATTTAAAAGAAAACTAATTCTTTAGTATCATAAATAACAAAAGGTTATTATCTACGTTACTGTTTTGAAACAGGCATGACTTGAAGCAGGATTTAATATTCCATTTTTACCTTTTTTTTTTTTTTTTTTTTTTTTAGTGAACTTAAAACATAATACAGATTCATAAATTTAACTTGTATGTATTACTGTTTTAAATTTTACTTCCCCGTATGTTATCAGAGAGTGTTGTAATCTATATGTCCTAATTCAGTGGTATGAAAAGAAAATTCTATGTGGAACAGTTATAGTATATATAAATTTGATAATGTAAATTCCCAGTTAAGCGCTTCCTAAAAATGATCGATCAGATTTTACCGGTAAAAATCTTAATGTAATTTTCACTTGATTTCATTAAGCTTGTTTAATGATCTTTTGCTAAATAGTATTCTTTTTCTCTTCTATTTTGAGGTTCCGTTTCGTTTAGCCATTCTGCGGTCAGTCAGCATTCAGCTAAGAGTTTATTGTTTTCGGCAACATTAGAAGTAACATCACTTTAATTTCACTTATTTTTATAGCGCTATAACCAAAAGCATAGTTTTATGCGATGTAATTAATTTAACTTAATCCGTTTCTTATTTTGCATGTCTGAAAATCTGAGAATGTTTAACGCTAATAAAATTTGGTCTGGTGAATGTACTCTTGTTCATTTACTCTGTAAGTGTGATGTCATAACATCACAAAACAAGAGAGCAATGAGTAGAAGGCATGTTGTAGTAAACCCCGGGTTGCCGGTCTGCAAGTTATGTCCAAGAATCAATGGACAAAAAAATCATGCCGGTGTAGTTAAGTTCAAGATCATATCCGTGCAAGTCTCCTCCTGTGTACTTAATAGTAGTTCAATAGTTAAGGATATTTTTTGTTTGTATCAGATCTTCGCTTCATCCGGTATTCTATGAGGTTTATTTATATTATTGTGGATAGCGTTAAAGAAATAATAAATTTCACTTTTAGCAAAAGCAGATGTAGATTTTCCTTTTTTTTTTCCATGTTTTTAATTTTGTTTTTCGTAAATGACATTTTGCTTCCTTTAGTTGTTTTATTTTACATTTAATTTACTTTTCTTGTTAAGATGTAGTTAAAAATGCAATACCTATGCAAAAATTTATTTATTTTATAATAAATTGATAACCGTGCAATTTTTGTTAAATAAACACATTAATTGTCGCAAAGCCACAGACAGAGTTTCTGTTTTACAGTGATTCTTGAGTACCTGAGATAATGATAACTATTGAGGCTCGCATTCTGTATGTTTGAAAAAAATGATTAAAACCTGATTAGGTTTGGGATCAAGATGAGATATGAATCAAAACATAAACAAATAACCGTAAAATAAATAATGAATACATTAAAAGTATTAAAGTCTATATTTAAAGTCTCAGGTCGACCGTTTCTGAGATGTGTGGTTAATTGAAACCCAATCACCAAAGAACATCAATATCCACGATCTAGTATATTCAAATCCGTATTTAATGGTTCTGTACTGATCAAATTGTTCCTCTGAAAAGATGACACATTATTATTACCACAAACATTAGTTTCATGAACATAGGGAAGTCCGTGAAGGGCAGAGAACTGATCAACTACATATCCTTTGATCGCGATGTGAAATGCATGTAATCATATAGCGTGGGTGAAGTCACAATGGGGAAGGCTATTTTATTATAAATAATTTACCGTAAGCAGTATTATTGGAAATTTTTTAAGACTACTTTTGTACACGGGTTGCAGAAAATGTAGGATTAAACAAATTAATTGGTGTTATTTAAAAATTCAAAGAAAAGGTAATATTATTTCAACAATAGAATATCTTTTAATTTTATTTTAAATAAAATGCTATCAGTTGCGTATAACTGGACCCATCTGTTTAACATTTTTTTTTTTTTTTTTTTTACTTTTAAGGCCGCAAAGGACCACTTTAGTCAGAATAATTAAAGTCTTTTTTGCCGATCTTTTGGCCTTAGCTTTTACTTTCTCCCAATATTTAGTCATTCTTAACGATCTTGCTTTACGAACCCCTTCTGATTAAACCGTTTTTGTATAATTAAAAGTTCTTACTTTAAAGTCGGTATTCGGATCTTTAATAACAAATTTTAATTACTCGGATTTATTAAGTAAATTTTCGTAAGTCAAATTTAATTCTTGCATGTCTTCTTTAATTTCTTTGATCCATAACGGCGGATTTTTTAAAGACCAAAATCGATCGATAATTCTCTTTAGTAATCCCATCCTGCGGTAATCTTAACGAGTGTGCGCAGAAAGAAATTCGCTTCTTTTTCATAGTATCGATTAAGGATTCCAAGAAATTTATTAGGCTATAATCTGTACCGATTTTCGTGTTTATATTTTTTGTTTATGCAGGTTCTAAGAATCCTGCGTTCAACTTTAAGCATAGGTTCGGTCCTATTTTTCTGATTTAATCTAAATAAAGTCTCGCTCGCGTAAGTAAATACCGGTTTAACCGCAGTTTTGTAACGTCTAATTTTAGTGCTAATCGAGAGCGATTTTTTTGTTACTTGTAGCACTTTAAATAATTTATTAAGTCTTTCGGTCCAATTTTGTTTTTCGTCACGATTACAAGTAATGATCTCTCCAAGCTATTTAAATTTTTCTACAAGTTCTACTTTATTTCCATTAATATTCACAGAATTAATAACGAAAGGATCTATAGCCACCATTTTAGTCTTTTCGTAAGAAATTTTAAGTCCAATTTTATTCGCAAGTTCTTCGTACTTTTTATTTGTATTCTGGCTTCTGCGATACTATTAGCTAATAAAGCTAAGTCGTCGGCAAATCCTAGGCGATTTAAATTTATGTTATCTCTTTTGTGAATATTTTTTGGATTAATTTTAAACCGTTCGCGCATCAGAAATTCTAGCGCACAATTAAATAATAAAGGCGAAAGTCCGTCGCCTTGTCTCAGTCCGGATTTTATATAAAAAGGTTCGGAAAATTCGCCACGAAACTTCACTTTAGATTTTGTATTTGTCAATGTTAAACCGATCATATTTACCGATTTAGGATCCGATCCGAGATTTCTCAGAATTTTTAACATCGAAGGTCTATGTATGCAATCGTACGCTTTTTGAAATCAATAAAAGAAATAATCATCTGTTTTTGCTTTCTATTATAAATATCTATAATTAATAATTTGATCTGGACAACTGCGCCAAGGCCGAAAACCACCTTGGTAATCGCATTGCTCGCTTTCTAGTCGGTCCTTAATTCTATTGTAAATAATTCTAGATTAAAATTTTATACGTACAATCTTTAACTTATTTATATATAAATAGTATATTTAAAATAATTCTGTTATTATTTTATATACATAAATAAATATCAAAATTTATAAAATAAGTAAGAAAAATAAATGAAAATTGTATAAAAATAAAAACTATAAAAATTACGTTGAAATATATATTTTTTTTTATCAAGAAAAACACACTATATAACATTATATATTATAGAAAATAACAATTCATATCAACATCAACCAAAGTGAAAGAAAAAAAATAGTTTAAAAATCATAGTATATATATATATATATATATATATATATAAATTAATGGCGCTATAATTTTTAATGTAGAGATGTTAGAATTTTAGAAGAAGAGGAGAAAGATGAAAAGTTTGCTAGCGGTGAAGTAAAAATTTGATAGGATGGGGGTGGTTAGATGTGATATAAAATCGTACAAGGGATGGCTATATATATATATATATATATATAGGTAAAACGGTAAATATGTAGCCGTAAAAAAAAGAGAACAAAAAGAATAAATAAATAAATTAAATGTGAGGTAGAAAGGTTATACTAGGGAAAGGGTAATGACAAAGCTTTCAGCAGCAACTAGTAGACTGCATTGTAATCGTATAACATGGTTTACCTCCTGATGACGTTACAAGAGTCATATGGATACCGAAAATTCCCTCCCTTCCTATCATTACTCTCCCGCCATCAGCTAACAACATCGTAAGCAAAACGTTAGTGTAGAAGGTAAACCTTTCTACGCTTTACGTTAAAATTTTATTTTTAAACTTCTTTTTCTTTGACCGTATCGATGGAGTTTTTTTCTAATTCACGTAAAATATATTAGGTCCAATTTTTTATTCATCGTATAGGTATATAAATTTAATAAATATTTAAATCGTAAATATAATTCTAAATGTTACATAAACTTAAAAAAAAAACAAAACAAAATTTACATAAATAAAAATATTTTTATTTTCTTGAAATTTAAAAAGAATTATTTATGAGCATAATTTTACAAAAATAAATGGAATAATTTTTAAATTAACTTTTCCGACTTTGTAGTTAAATTGTAATATTCTGGATAAAAGAAATTTTGGTAATCTGATCATTATTTGCAGTAGTATTTTACTTTTAAACAAAAAGAACTTGGATTTATTAAAACAAGGTAACTTTTCGTTTTACGAAATCGTTTTTTCTCACTTTTATGATCTACGTTTTATATTTATATAGGTGTGTTTAAAAGTGAATATCGGGATTTTAAAGCTATGTAATATTTGTCAATTTTCATGTACATTATTTTTTTTTGTTTTGTTGCTTTTACGACCTCATAGGATTACTTTAGTTCAATTTCTGGGCCAGTCCATTTTCTAATCGATTCTTATTACCGAATCGTGTGAGTCGATTTATTCTTGTTTCTTTCCTTTTTGCCCACATCTTTTTGAGACGTTCTGATCTTTAGCGCCTTTCTTTCTTTCTTTTTCGTGTTTAGCCTCCGGTAACTACCATTTACATAATACTTCTGAGGATGATATGTATGAGTGTGAATGAAGTGTAGTATTGTACATTTTCAGTTCGACCGTACCTGAGATGTGTGGTTAATTGAAACCCAACCGCCAAAGAATACCCGTAACTACGATCTAGTATTCAAGTCCGTGTAAAAATAGCTGGCTTTACTAGGACTTGAACGCTGGAACTCTCGACTTCCAAATCAGCTGATTTGGGAAGTCGTGTTCACCACCAGATCAACCCGGTGGGTCGATTTTTAGCGCCTGTCCTCGTCTGAATACACCCTGTTGGATTTATTTTTGATTTTAGGCTCAAATGTTATCATATTAGTTTTAATTAGTTCGTTGTATTTTTCAGATTTTGTGTTTAGATCTTCTTTGGAGATTCTCAACTCTTCTATATCTTTTCAGACTTCTTTTATCCATTTCGGATTTGTTGTTCTTTCCCAAGTTAATTATTTGGTTTCCAAGTCTAATGTTTTCTGTTCTAAGTAGGTGCCCCAAGAATGAAATTCTTTAGTTTCCTGATTAGCGGGGTTATTATTTTATATACTTCTTCATTTGGGATTATCCTCCACTGTCTTTCTACTATGTTTTTCTTGTTTATGCGTTTTCTCATTATCTTCCTTTCTATCTTTTCGATCCTTTCTACTTCTCCAATTTTGTACGGTCCGAAGAGAGTTTCGCTGGAGTATTGTATTTCTGGAAGAATTACGAGTCACGTTACACGTGTCATGTTACGCGGTGTGTAACAGGAACTTACAGTTGGATCCTTGTCGCCATCCTTGAAGAGCAATTTCAACACACCGCGTTTCCAACATGCTGGGAAGCGCCCGGCGAACAACAACCTATTGAAAACCCTAGTCAACGGACCAAGAATCAAGTTGCGAACAAGGAGCTCCACCCTGATACCATCATATTCGGGGGCTTTATTCCTAGCCAGGCTACAAATTACTCGACGGACTTCCGGCTCGGTAATTTCTGAAGACAAAATCTCTGAGCGAAAAACTACAACTTCCCTTCGGACACGTCGATGATACGAGGACTCACCGACCTCGGTATCATCTGGAAGTAGATCGTCCATCAGATGAGTGAGGACACGATCTGTATCTATAACGACACCATCTTCGGTCGAGAGAGCCGATAGAAGAATGTCTTTGTTTCGGTTATGACGGAGAACTCGATAAACAACATTCCCCGGGTCCTAATTCCCCTGCTTTTGAACAAAAGAGCGCCAGGAATCTCGTTTAGAAGATCTAATCTTTTGAAAATCGTCGGTCCTTTTACGACGATAATCCGCAATCAAGTCTGCACGCCGATCAGGATCATCCGCACGTTAATTTTTGCAAAACAGGTGGCGTTAGTGAACGGAAGGAACACTAAAGAAAATTACAGAATTCTGTTGAATAAATTACGTATATATAAATAATCTATTTGCAACGAGTTACTTTTTTAGCTTAGAATTTGGTGTCTGCATGTACTAGTACCAGTACATCACCGATTCGAATCTTTCTTTTCGGACGGCATTCGATCTTGGCTCAGTCGTTTATCTTGGCTTCCACCCGATTTTCCAATTTTTTAAATTATCTTTACTCATACCTATTATCGTAATTCCTTCTTATAAAAAAGGGAAAGAAGTTATATTTCTCTTACTTCCTACGTGCTTTACGGGTTTCTCTTTTACGGTAAAATATATTTTTGTGAAATTTTATTTCGTAATAAAAACAAATTTTTACGTCGAGCAACATCAGGTTCGATCGTAAATAAATGTTCATTTACCCGTATTACGTATTAACGGGACCTTTTGTATTAAGTCGATTCAAAAAGGGCATCTGACCGTAAAAATGTCTCTTGTTTTCTCGTAGAAAAACTTGAGAAAAGCAGCTTAAAATAGCACGAGCGCGCGCGCGCTAGTACAGATATAAACTATTTAAATATAATCAAAATCGTTTCTTGTGAAACTAGCGTGACAAACATCGGAAGTAAGGCGTAAACACCGGTTACGATCGGGGAGTAGTAAACGCTCGCTGCCTGAAGTGTATGTACACTTAAGCGTTACACCGTACAGATTCTTTCTAATTCGAAAACTTTATTTACGCTGTTTGATACATTTTAGATCGTTAAAGAGAATTAAGGAAAATCAAACTTAAAATGTCCAAGAAACTATCGCCCCTATCCCAAAATTTGTCCGTAATTGTAGAAGAAAAATTGTAAAAGACGCTATCGTTTTGAGAAAACGGTCGATAAACTGTAACAAGTACCTTCTGCAGCTTCAGCCACCGTACAAAACTTTTCCGATATTTATGCGAATAGGAAGGAGTGAGTGTAATAAACGTAAACGATAGTAAACTTATAAAAAGGTTTTGAAACGCTTCGGTTTAAATATACTATCTTTATTTTTTCTCAGTTTCGGGGTGAAGCGCTTCAAAATTTGATGCCCGGTCTGTTGCCGATTCACTTCTTTTCAAAAAAAACTGTTTTAGGTGTCGCCTGATCTTAATTGTTTTGTCACGAACAAAGGAGAGTCGTTCATTATTAGTATAAATGTTTTGAGAATTTTTCAGAAATTTCTTGTTTAGTTACATTATAACTATCTTGTAGATTAGGGCATATACTATTTTGATTTGGTATTAGTTCGGCTAACGAATTTTGTTACAGATCGTCATAAAATGCGGTTTTTTAATATTTAGAGGAATTAAAGTTACTTTTTATATATGAAACGTAGGTCTTATATTTTATTTCGAGTAAAAAGAAAAAGCAGCGACTTAACCGTTTGCTCAGAAGAAACCCGTTAAAAACCTTGGTCGTTGTAGCTCTACAAATTAAAAAGCGAATGAGTAAAGGGAAGAAGTAGTTGTGTTACATATTAATTAATTCGTAAAAATAATAAATATGCGAATTTATATCGATACGGCTGTGTGAATGTTACATAAATCGGTATCGGTACAGAATAAACGAAAACTTTGAAGGCGTTTATCGATAAATATTTTAATTCGTATTTAACGTCTATTTGTTAAACGAACAGTTGAGCGGCAGAAAATTCAGGTTTCTCTATTGTAAACTCAAAAGAGTTATACTGTTTCTGTAAAAGTAAATGTTTCGATTTAATTTTTAAAAATATAAGATCTTCTTAGATCGTTTTTTTTTTGTAGTTTACTAAGACGAAAGTGAAGTATAACAAGATCCTTCCTTGTCGGTCGAAATATTTGACAGATTAAGAAATTAATACTACCGCTGCGCTTAATCTGTGTTTTACTTAAGGATATTGAATGAATATAAATTATTTCTGTATAAATTAATACAATTTGTAAGTAGAAGTTGCTTTTTAAGCAAATCAAACTTTAAATTCGGTTTATTATCGTTATCGCTTACTGTGAAAAACAATTGAAGTTTTTTTTTTAATTTGTAGTTTGAAAATAGTATCTCAAAATAATCTATCGTCATTATTTCAAAGTAAAATGTGTATCGCTTTACTTCAGATTGACGATTTTCCCGATAGATATTGAAAAATTTACGTTAGTATATACAGGTCCTTCGTAACCTTCAGTTGTGTACTCGGTTATTCGATAATTGCCGCTTTGTTAATTCTCGTATTTGACTTACGTCGTCGATTACAAGTCGAATACCGGTGTGAGGGTGAAGGTTAAGGAAAGAAAAATCTTACGTAAGAAAATAAACTCCCTACGGATGAAATTAAAATTATTGTCGCTAAAAAATAATTGCCGGTTGTCGTCGGTAACAACGCTTTTTTTGTTCGTTATTCGGTTTTCGACCGATCGATTAAATTAGTATCGATAGTTATGAAAGTACTACGTAAGGTCACCGCGTTCTCGTAATTATAATTTTCGTAAATTAATACAGAATTAATCGCGTGTAAAATAATGAAGTTATTAAACTTAATAAAATAAATAATAGAATTATTAAAATTAAAATAAACTTCGAATAAGTTTCGTTTTCCTCCCGCACCCATTTTCCAGTCAGAAGTAGACTTCGTTTGATAGCCGACCTTTAAAATTTAATTGTAAGTGTACAAAATTTTATTCTGACAGAGTTACAAAGATATTGATTTGAAGTCCTTTGTTCTAAACGATGGCTCCCAGAAAGGATGTTTTTTCGGTTCTTAAACGTTGTTATCGGCAACATTACGGAGATAAATATGCGTGTATGTTTTCCAGCGCAAGATTTCTAAGGTAAATGTCTTAAAATTGTACTTGATACGCGATTGTTATTAGGTGTATTATAAATCTGCGTATCTATATCGTGCCGGTGAACATTTTCCGTCTTATTTTCTATGAACACACTTTTTGAGAGAGTTTACCCTAGATCTGCGGTTACAATTCGGTTTTAATGTTCATAGGATTTACGGAGTTAAAAGCGATTAACCGCTCGTAAATTTACCTGGATTTATTGAATAGGACAAAAGCTTTCCAAGATTTAGGCGAAATATCCGCGCCAAACGCTTAAACAGTTAAAGTGCGCGATCTAAAAACACTTCTCTTTCTGGCATATGTTTACCGTACGGCGATTCCGAGATAACGAGATTACAGATCGTTTCCTGAGGTTTTAAATACTAATAACCTGGTTTCTATAAGATTAATATTTCTGTACGTCGATCAGAATTGAGTTTATTTATATAAAAAAATCATACTGCTGGTATTTAATCTATTTAATATAAATAGGACGAATTTTTAGGATTTGTTAGAGCGAGGACGTTTCCGTGAGACAGGGTCACACTATCTAACCGAGTATGGTCATTCCTTACACGAACTTTTGCACTGCGCTTCGTTTAGATTTTATAACAAGAATTCCGCACCGTTTACCCGAGTTACATCATCAGAATTGTTGTAGGCCTTGAACGATAGAAATTTCGTGTAAGTAATAATAAAGTAATAACATTATATTTTTAAAAATGCGGGCAGGGATGTAGACGTAAAATTATTTCATAATTAGATAATATTGTTAAAATATAAATTTTTTTAATCCTATTACGAATGTAATAATATAAATGGGACGTTAAAAATATAAAATTTATGTAGTATAAAACGGCCGGCCTCCGTGGCGCGAGCGGTAGCGTCTCGGCCTTTCACTCGGAGGTCCCGGATTCGAATCCCGGTCGGGGATAGTTAAAGTAGTATAGAGTGAAAGTATATAACTTAAGAGAACAAATACGACTTTAAGAAAACAGACATTCTCATTTTCACAGGACGTTGCATTTGAATGTCGGATAATCGTATCGTAAAATAAACCTGTTAATCGGTTTTGGTTTAAAGAGGGTGTCATAATGTAATGGAATATAGAGATAGGTATAATGGGATTACAAACATGTAGAGAAATCTAAGCGTTCAGATGAGCGTTCGTTTATCAACCGGGGTCACAGGCAAAGAGAAAAGAAGTTTATCGGAAGTTTTTTTTTCGCTTTGGCGTTGAGAAACTAGATTACGCCTGCAATATCCGACGGTCAAATAGAAGTCATCCGATGCTTTTTTAAAACAAATTGAAGTTAACGCCGGTAAAAATAATCTAATAGAATCTTTAATTAAAAGAGGAAGATTTATTAATATTACAATCGATAAACGACGCGCTTAACGATCGCGAATGAGCAATCGAAATGAACAGTAAATTAGCTGTGACGCCCGATGATAACCCGTAAACACTTCGATAGCGAATATCAGGCGGTATCAAAAATAATGTTGGAAAGGGCGCTGAAAATATCGACTGGGATCGATACGAGTCTGCTGTACAGGTTGAATGTTCCAAATGCCATTAACATCTTACCGAAATCCGAAAAGATGTTTAAACACGAAAACATAAAGTACACATCGTGGGGCGATAACAAATTAAAAACGGAACGTCGTATTTGAAGTAGACTGCACAAAGATTACTACTGTACGGCGACCGTGTATTTTCCAGAGCAGTTAGGTGGATCGAAGATTTAGCGTAACATACACATTTTATTGTTATTATTATTGTTTTTTTTTCTTTTTGTCTTCAGTCATTTGACTGGTTTGATGCAGCTCTCCAAGGATTCTCTATCTAGTGCTAGTCGTTTCATTTCAGTATACCCTCTACATCCTACACCCCTACAATTATTATTGTAGATAATTAATTATTACAAACGGTAATTAAATTAAATAAGTCGAGTTCATAAAATCTCCTTAAAATTATTAAACAGACAAACGGGTAATTTTGTCTGTTTAATAATTTTGAGTTCTTTTCGTAATTTTGTTGTAATTAACTCCTGGATATAATCTTTACCGGTCCCGTGTCCGCATTTTAGCTTAAAAAGTTTTAATATCGCAACGTCTAAACGATTTATTATTTTTTATCACTTTCGTAATAGTAATTTGCCTGCCGTCCAGAATCGCTATTTTCTTGTTTAATTCAAAAACTGTTAATACTAATTAAAAAACCGGTACCGCGGTTTTAATTCGTCAGTGACTACCGACAAATTGAACTCGCGCACAAGGAAAGGACGGGACTTCCATATTTACTTCAATGATCTGTGGGAAAGCTTCTTGCACGCTTCGTATAAAATTACAAAACAATTTTTTTACGGCTGTTAGTGGATTTAACCTTTTTATAAGGATTATTTTGTAAATAATAAAAAAGCAATCCTTTCCTGTTTGATTTACAAACGTCTTGCGTAGTTAAACTAATTGAAAAAGTCGACTTTTTAGACGGTTTTAGTGTTAGTGTTATTATTAATATTCGGGTCGCTATTTTATTCATTCATTGAGAAGTTAATCGTCTGAGTGAACTTTTCGCCGTTATTTAAATGTAATGGTAATGGAGGATTTACGATTAATTTGAAGTAGAAAATGAAGAACGATGAACTATATAATAGCCCCTAGGGAATACAGTTGCATGCAGCCGTGTTACGATTGTCATCGCATCGATTGTCGCAGCGTTCAAAAAACGTACGATACTACTAGCCCGTTGACAGATAGGTTCACCGTAGCGAGTGTCTGGGATATTAGTTTCGTTCTTGCGTCTTGCAAAATCGATGCGATTACTTACGTCGATCGACATACTAGTTTACGTACTAAGTATCGATATACTTACGTTTACATATACTATGTAAATTGACGTGAACATTATCTGGAACAAAATAATGAAGAATTTGTTTTTATACTTCAGTTTTGTATTTTGTTTTCTTTTTCGGGTATAAAAAATGTTGTTATTATATTCATATTTATGTTGCGGTTGTCACGAAAAATAGTCAGCAGTGTAAGAAATAAAACGTTATTTTAAATTTGGCTATAAATAATTTAATCGTTTTTTTTCGCTAAATTATTTTTGCATCCTCTACAAACAAAATATTACGAAGCCGGAGCTTTATGTAAGCTTTTACCGACTTACTTCTACCGGATTTTGATAATGTTGTCGGTATGGAACGCCCATCGTCACGTCGATGTTCATTAATTCTGGTATCAAACTTTATTTATCCGTTCAGAAAAATTACCGCTTTTCGATCGTTTTTATTTCTTACGGGTTAGTCGATCTCATTAAAGAAATTTTAGTCCAAGCCTCATAATATCGCATGTTTTGCTCAAAAGGCACTACCTAAAGTAGTGTTTTAGTCGCATAAGATGTCGTAAATAAGACGATTAACTGTAAAAATAAATAATAAATCCCATTTAGTTGACGGTACCGTTAAAGAAAACTGTTGCTTTATACATTTAATTTAAGATTAATCTTTAAAGTTTTTATAATAATTAGCAGAAAAATTAAAGGTTACTCTTCTCGAAACAAGTTACGTTTCGTTCTTCTATATATATTAATGAAGAATGATTTAAATTTATATATAATAATTTACCGGTAAAGTAGTTAATAGTCGATATAAGAAAATTAAATTGACTGTATATCGGACACTTTCGTGACTAATCGTGTAGGTTTTACCCCGAAGAAAAATATTTCTGTCGCATTTGCGTGATACGGCGATCGATTAGCGTCATTTGTAACACTTTTATATCTCGAATTCGGATGGTACTTAGCAGATTATTTTATTTTTCTATATCGTTAATCGGTTTACCGTTTCGTATGTACAGAAATTTACTTTTTCCGTAAGTTTCTCGACTCGATCGCATAAAATTATTTCTGATTTTAAGCACACAAACATTTTTTCTGAACACGATAGCACGAATCTGTTCTGTTACGTTTAGTATTTTTCCAGATAGCATTTCAGTATTCAGTATTCTTGTATCGCTTATCGGCAGATATTGCGTTAACTGTTTTTTTCGGTTTGCTGTGTATTTGCCTGAGCGGTAATAACAAAATAGTTACAGAACTCTCGTCAGCCATAGTTATATCTGTATCGGACGGGTTTATATGGAATCTATATATATACACACACACACACAAAATATTGTAGTTGTGTGGTTAGATGCTTACCGAGTATATGTATAGACTCCGTAAGCATCTAACGTACAGTCATAAACCATATCGACGGTGTCACTTACAGTTACTAGTTATAGCGTCCGAAGCCATATTGGCGATACATCAATCACTATTTTATTAGGTTGTACCTCGCTTGACAAATTTGCGCAACAAGCAGTGTGCCGTGGTGTTTCCGGATAGAGCGCCGAAGGTTTCAAAACTGATCTTCAAATCCATAGTCCCGATTTCAGCGACTTGTTTTGGCGGCAGCAGTCGTCCACATACCGAGGATCTTTTCTCAAAACTCTGCATACGTATAAGCCGGTTAGCTGTCTTCTCTACCGTAATACGACTTCTGGAAGTCCATGAAATTCCTGTACAGTTACTGGTGTCGCCTCTTCAAGTCATCATACGGTTAGTAAACCAAACTCAGATACACCGTCAGATTCTTCAACCCGTCTGATTCTTCAGACGAGGTCATCTGTTTCTTAAGCCGATTTTTTTTTTTGCAAAGCAAACGCGGGTTTTTTTTTTGCGATATGGTCTTCACGGTCCATATGTTATTGTGGCTCTGTTTCGTCGATGCCCGCTCGTGCGTGCCCCGTTTGTGGAAACCGATCGGTAGTTTTTTCGATTCGAGCATCTTATCAAACACCCTCTGAGCGATCGACTGAAGGTAGGAATTTCCCAAGTAAATCTGGTTACCGTTAATCGGGACCGGTGTTCGAGAACGGTAGCCGTGATAGCTTTGGTGTCGTTATCGGCTCTGATCGGAACCGATTTCCGTTTTGCCTTGAAAATGACCTTGAAATATTCCGCGAAATCCACGAACATATCTAGCCATACATATTAATCGAACCTACCGTCTTCATTCAGATATATGTTGCTTAGTTTCTGAATATCTAACTGGCATTTGCTGCGGCATCACTGCGGTCGTCTCGCAACGGTAATGCATTTTTTACTGAGCTCTTAATAAATTATCGATCTTAGTCGCTTCTATACGTTCAGTTCGTTACTGATATCACCGAATAGAAAAGCTGCCGCTTTGTTTTGTTAATATGGCGTTAGTTGCTTTCTTGTCGGTGTTGTTTACCGACGAGCCGTTGATGTTCAGAAATTTCACGCGTTCAGTTGACTCTTAGAGGTCCTAATTTAGTTTCTGTTATGTTAAGCGACCGAAGAAAGCGGCGATTTGCTGTGGTTTTGCTTATAGATTATGGAATCGTTTCTGGTCTCGGCGTAACGTTTTTACATCCCGTCTGTCGAGTAAGGAATTCCGTATTTTATGTATTGTGTATTTATGTTTGCGGTTGTTTTCATACTTTATTCTATAAAAATTCTCTTCGCGTTTCCAATATTTCTATATCCGTATCGGTTTTTCTGATCTTCACGGTTCTGGCCCGTTTTATAAATCGTAAAAATATTTGTTTTTTCTCCTGTAATTTCTATTTGTAGACAAATTACTTCTTATCTCCTTCAATTTAAATTTTAATTCTTACCACCTTATACCGTTAAGATCGCTTCTTGTACTTATAACTCAAACCGGCAGCTTCAAAAGTTTTTCTACCGCGACTTTTGAATCGTTTAACTTTCCGCAAGGTCGAGTCCCATGTTGTAGCATTTTTATTTTAGATGTCGGATGGTCAGAATAAAAAATTTTATCGTTTGACAAATTGACATTGTGTGTATGTAATTATACGGTCGTTTATATAAATATAAGCCTCTTAATTTTAACATCGCTTAAGATTCACATGTAATGGAAATAGAATTTGTCGTTTTGTTTTAATGCGTATTTTTGCATTTTTTAGACGATTTTCATTCTTTCTCCTCGATAGGATTTTTCTCTTACAAAAGCCTTTCTCGTCTGAAAAATATTTCTTGTACCGAGACCTTATCGTCCCGATTTGCCTTAATACACACATGTGAACATTATTTAAAGCGAATTTATAAATACATTTATTTTATGAAACCTTTCGGTGCATTATCAAGAATGTGTGCTACGTAAATACCGGTATGTAATGTGTATTCTACATCATTACACGCGTAGGTTTATCTAAATGTTTTTACTTTGTTACATTTAAAGTTATTCACTAACTACCGCAGTGTATATTACCAGCAACGGCAAATATTATTTAAAAAAAAAAGTATAAAAACAAATCCATTCAAAATACAATTTTAAATAACTTGCAGAATTAATCGCATGTAAAAATGGTTTCGTCCCCCGACTAAATTAAAAAAGTAGTCTCCTAAAGATTACGTTTCACATTTTCTCCTTTAATGTTTCTTAATCTGAACTAGTAAAATTAGTTCTGAGCAAGAAATGAAAAATTCTTTCTTCGCTAAAAACGGAAGGAGATGAGGGTCAGAGCCTATTTCAAATGTTGCAACTATCTCGTTGTGTATTTAATAAAAACGATTTCACGTATTTTATTTATTTTCTTATATAATCCCGAGTAAACAAAAAATTGGGAACGCCCTCGATAAATACTTTGCGTCTAAGGATTAAAAATTTTATCTCGTAAGATAGAATCGAAGTTGGGATTACTTCACCCTTTAAGTTTCATTAAAATCATTTCCTCTGTTCGAGTGATAGGAAACGTTATGTCCATTTTCATTAACGGTACAATTTTTTATTAATCGATACGTAATACAGGCGCTTGTTTAAAAATGTTTCCGTTTAATTGCCGACTAATGAGAAAACCGTGTATTTTGGCCGCTACTTAATAGAAAAGTATAATTTGTTTAAATAGATTTCGATAAATAATAACATTATTAGTTATTAATTTTGTCGTTGTTTTATATTAGTAATTAATTATCGTTTATTATAATTTTACATTTTGTAACAGTCGAGTGTCGCCGTACATATTTTCCAATGTTTTTAAAGCTTAAAAACTCGCTCCATAATGATGATAAAATAACAAGGTTGTTATGTTTTATTTTCTGGTTGTTTTTCTGCTTACCTATGCGGTTTCAATACATTATTGAATCGCGTAAAAATTAAAGGAAAACTAAACAAAGAAAAATAATTACGCTTTTAGTATTCTTTTTAACCCGATTCGACTTTACGCCTTCGTAAAACTTGGACAGATTTTAAAATGTTAATAGTATAATTAAAATTTTCTCATCACCCGATTTTCATGCCTCGGGTCGTTGACCTTTTACCTACCGACGATTATTATAGTGATAGCTGTCTGTCGGTTATATTTACTTCTGATAAGAAAAAAAACATCTTTATAAGCCGAGTAAGAAAATCTTTTTCATTATTATGATCGCAACAGCAACCGGACTCTTAAGTCATTAGTTGGTAACTGAGATTCTACCTTTCCTAAACAGTAAGTATAGCTATTATTTTAAAAGAATTTAAAAAATAGTTTCATTCTTTCCGTAATAACAGATATTACGAAAAGAATGGAACTATATATAAAAAAAAATACAGTAGGTAACTAATATTTATTTACCGAAGTCATTTTCTCATTCTGTTTATCTAAAAGAACGTATTATTTTATTTTAAAAATAATTCTGATCGAAATAGTTATCGCTCGATAAATGGCCGGATTTTGATCGCCGTTCCTCTGAACAAACAAAAATAAAATTAGTTGTTAGACGGTTAATAAAACATATTTTAGAATTCTTTTGCGCGTTTCAGACGTACGTAAAGTTCAACACCGATCGATAAACATTCTAGGAGTTACATTGTTTCGTTTTCACTGCGCGAGTTGATTTTTTCTGGCGGTTACTACGGAGTAATACGTCGTCGGAGAACAGCAGACTCTGTCTCTACATAACATTATGTCATTGTTAAAAAAACCGCCAAAATTACTACGAGTAATTACGTAGTTTTGTTCCGAGGTGAGGTGAGCGTTTTATAATTACGATAATAACGCTTTGGAAATCAGTCGGAGGTTGAATGTCACGCCGCTTCCTCATCTATTCGTCCGATTCTGCTTATTCCCCTGTTTACTTTATTGTAATCATTGATATATACCGTTTATATATGGATTGCTGGCCGAGAATTTTAAATCTAGTCCTGTACATAGTTTCCCCCGTTCTCTTACGTCGAATCAGACAGCGACCGATCAGGTTTTATTAGAATCCCATTATTTACGAGTATTAATTTTCGTATGGTTTTTAAACTTCCGTTTGTGTAATATATTTAATATATATTGTGTAATATATTAATAAGAGTGATATTTACTATGAAAGTAATGATGTTTATTAATTAGATAACCATTTGGCAATCATTATAAACATTTTGAATCGGTATATCAGTATATAAAATATATATTCGTGTTTTGGTGAAGACAGGAAACTATTTAATTTCTCATTCTATATTCCCTATTAAGCCTGAAAAAAAGTTTTATTTATTGAAATATTTTTTGTTATTGTTCGTACAAGAGTTATGTATATCTATAAAGGAATTGATGAACAACCATAAAACTTTAACATATATTAATGTATATCTTATAGTCTAAAACTCTTTTTATAATACACTGCCGCTTGTGCTAAAAAAAAAAAATTCAGTTAAAAGTAGTTAAAACAAAAAGACAAGACGCTATTATATGTAATGCTTTCAAGGACAAGTAATACTATAGAAAAAAAACTATACAAATGGTTTGTATGTGACCGCTGTTCACATACAAAATATTAGTCATCATAAAAGTTTTTTTTTCATCAGCCCGTAATGCTCTAAAGAGAGAGAACGAATTAAGTTGTATATAGTTAGGAATCGCTAAAGATTAATTTTCAGCTCTCCAAGATTCCCTATCTGGTGCTAGTCGTTTCATTTCAGTATACCCACTACAGCCTACGTCCGTAACAATTTGTTTTACATATTCCAAACGTTGCCTGCCTGCACAGTTGTTTCCTTCTACCTGTCCCTCCAATATTAAAGCGATTATTCCAGGATGCCTTAATATGTGGCCTAGAAGTCCGTCTCTTCTTTTAACTATATTTTTCTTTAAATATATTTTTTTAAAGCTACGTTCCAAACGTATACTTTCAAAAATTTTTTCCTGACGTTTAAATTAATTTTTGATGTAAGCAAATTATATTTCTGACTGAAAGCTCGTTTCGCCTGCGCTATTCGGCATTTTATATCGCTCCTGCTTCGTCCATCTTTAGTAATTCTACTTCCCAAATAACAAAATTCTTCTACCTCGATAATCTTTTCTCTTCGTATTTTCACATTCAGCGGTCTATCTTCATTATTTCTACTACATTTCATTACTTTCGTTTTGTTTTGTTTATTTTCATGCCGTAGTACTTGCGTAGGACTTCATCTGTGCCGTGATATTATTTGTAGATAAGAATGTTTATTATTATATTATAATTAATTTTTATAAATTTTATTTATATTATTATATTTTTTTATTTGATATTTGTAGATAAAAATATTAACACGAGATAACGAAAGAGTTACACAAAGTGCGAATTCAGTTGATATTAATTTTAGAATCGATAACAAGAACAACCTTAAACCGATTGCCGTTAATCGATCGCCTTCCCAGAACATACATTTTTTCCCTGATCGGCTTAGATTCTTATTTATAAACTATAAAGACGGATGATTACGTATTTCTAATACTAATTTGAATATTCACGATGATAATAATAACTTGATAAACGAATTTCTTGCTATTTTGCGACTATA
Source organism: Lycorma delicatula (assembly GCF_047948215.1). Lineage (NCBI taxonomy): Eukaryota > Metazoa > Arthropoda > Insecta > Hemiptera > Fulgoridae > Lycorma > Lycorma delicatula. The sequence continues at coordinate 110,567,869 of NC_134464.1, read as the reverse complement.
TGAATTTTAAATTATACGTAAACATATCTACAAGTTTACAAAACTAAAACGTTTACTAAAACGTCCCGATGACGTAATTCCGTCTACCGTCTGCACCGACCATACTTTCAAGAAGAATTTAAAGTACCTACTTTGAGAGAAATAAATATATGCCAAGAAAGTAATACTACACGTAAACAAAAATCTTTTCCTGACATTTAAATTAATTTTTGATGTAAACAAATTATATTTCTTACTGAAGTCTCGTTTAGCTTGTGCTATTCGGCATTTTATATCGCTCCTGCTTCGTCCATCTTTAGTAATTCTACTTCCCAAATAACAAAATTCTTCTACCTCCATAATCTTTTCTCCTCCTATTTTCACATTCAGCGGTCCATCTTTGTTATTTCTACTACATTTCATTACTTTTGTTTTCTACTTGTTTATTTTCACGCGATAGTTCTTGCGTAGGACTTCATCTATGCCGTTCATTGTTTCTTCTAAATTCTTTTTACTCTCGGCTAGAATTACTATATCATCAGCAAATCCTAGCATCTTTATCTTTTCACCTTGTAGTGTTACTCCGAATCTAAATTGTTCTTTAACAGCATTAACCGCTAGTTCCATGTAAAGATTAAAAAGTAACGGAGATAGGGAACATCCTAGTCGTACTCCCTTTCCTATTAGGGCTTCTTTCTTATGTTCTTCAATTGTTATTGTTGCTGTTTGGTTCCTGTACATGTTAGCAATTGTTCTTCTATCTCTGTATTTGAACCCTAATTTTTTTAAAATTATATTTTATATTTAACAAACTGTAATTATACGCGCTATACTTTTTAAATTTCAGTTTTATCACGTTCTCGATTGTTACACGACTGCACAAAAAAGAATGTAATGTATTTAGGGTGTATGTTTGTGCGTATGTGTGTTCCATCTTTGCAGCTCAACGGCCGAACCGATTTAGATGTACGGCTCCACGTTGGAATCCTTTCTTTACCGGGAGCGTCATAGGCTAATGATTCCCATACTGTGCGCCGCGGCCTCTTCACAGCGGCGCCGCGAAATATTTTTAAAGTTTCATAATTAATTGAACGAAGACATTTATTAGTTAATGAAAAAACAAAAAAATTAAATAATGAAGATACACGAGTTTTTTTTATTTTTCTCTTGCATACGAGTAGTCATACTTAGGGTAAAGCGCCATGGAAAAACTTTTAATTCATAAAGGACGCCGCGGCTCGGAAAATTTTGGGAACCACTGTCATAGGCTCTCTCACTCTCTCTCTCTCTCTCTATATATATTTTTATAAATATGTATGTAGTAGTATTCATGTGCGATTATTTAAAGTAATCTGTGGGTTAAGTACTCAGTATTTCATATAGTTTATTATTTAATTACTATTTGGAATTATTTTGTATTAAGTTTGTTACTTCTTATTTTTATCTTAGCGTGATACGTAATGTTTTATAAAATTTTCTGATTATGTGCATTAAAATTTTGGCGGGATATGATGTACTTACCAACAATATGGACCAATGTTGACTGCTAAATATATAAATATTTATATATTTTTTTATATAATGAAGGAGTTTTCTCTAATATTCTCCATTTAGTAGGTGACACGTTAGATTAGCATCAGAAAGTTTTTTGTGTAAAACTTTTCTGCCGCAGGTAATTTTTACACTTGTACGTCGAATGAAATTTAATAAAAAAGCATCGGTATTTCAAACGCTAAATTCCAAATCCTCATTGTTACGGATTTTCTTACAGTTATTTGATTTACTTGATTTAACCCGTACTTACCGTTATTTCGCTTCCCAAGCGATGGCGAATTAAAAAATATGTATATTCCGGCCTACTTTGACCGGGCAATGGAGTTTATTATTAAATAACTTTAGATCCGACTAATTTTTAAACTCGGTCGACCGATTTCAGTTATTACTTTTATGTGGAAAAAATTACGTCGCCTTTTTCGTGTAATTCGTAGCTTATTCTGTTAACTGAGAAACTTAACTGTACAATAAAGGTTTTTATACTATCTTTTAACGATTTCGCCGATCGTTGAGTACGGCTATCTGAATTTTCACACGGTGCTCTGTTTCTTTCGCGTCTGAATGTACGCATCTACTTCGTCGAATCAAAATCGTAATGCATTTTAAATCCGAGATGTTTCCAAATAGGCTGCCGCTAGGGGTAGAGAAATAAGTCAAGTTACGTACTGTACTGGAATTTTTCTATTTTATTATTTTCTTATAACGAAGCGTACTAAATTAATCAAACGTTATTTTTACTGAATTCCTAATAGATTTTATTTTAATAATTCAAAGGTAATTAGCCAAACCTGTTTTATTACAACGAAATTCAGTTAAGTCATATACCTCGCATATTTTACTTCTTTAGTAATTCTGTATGCGATTGTTTTACAGTTTATTTTATTTCAAAAACGTACCGAAAATTATCTATTAGAGAGCGAAATTACATTCATATGAACAGGATGACAGATTTAAAACAGAAGCGACCGGGTTCGAACTACAATTATTAGCCTGTCACTTTTAATACCTACGAACTCCAATATTAATTGTTTATTTTACTACCCTCGTCTCTAGGGATGGGCTAAATCGATTGATTTTTATAATAGAGATATTAGTTATGGAACGATATAAATAATCGAATGATTCGTTTGAAATGTGAACGTTACTTATTTTTTCCACGAGTACAAACATCGAATAAGATATAATACATCGGTTGAGTAATTTTCATTTAACAAGTTTTGACTGTCTACGGGTTACTGGCGCCGCGATTAATCGCTCCCTAAAAATTAATTTCTGCAGATGCTGTGGTTTTATTTGAATTATTATCGCGTTGTGTCAATCGGTCGCTAATATTTTGGTAACTTGTTTTTTGTTTTTATATATTGGGTCAATTCTTACGGTGTTATTTGTCACCGTTTCAGTTAGCGTTAAATAGTAGCGTTTTTCAATTTTGTTATTTTAGTTTTATTAATTCGGTTTACAGAATTTTTCATTTATTTTACTATCGTTGGAATTATTACTTATTAGAATTTACTCGTTTAGAGATTATTCCGTTAAACTTTGGTTTCATAGTTTGATTACTTTTCGTTTATAATTTAGCCGTTAAGAAAGTTTATTTTTTAACTTTTATTTATGAAGTAGAATTATGAAGGGAAATCATCGATCGTTTAAACATAGTTTGCTATAAATGAAGACAACAAAAGTGTTTGTAGTAAAATTTTATACGTCAAGTAGTAGGAAAGTTTTGTCGTGTACAATGCTACCGCAAATTTATTCTCGAACGTCGGAAAAAGTTAAAAATATCTAGATTCAATAAAACATGTTTCAGTAACAACCGATATTTGGTGGACCGATGGCAATAAATCGTTTGTTATATTTTACACGCGGTAACAAACTTCATTCAATTGTACCGGCGACTCGCGAAATGTCAGTCGCTCAAACGGGAGTGGCAATCGGCTATATCTTCAAAACGATTTTCGAAGAACGGAATATCACCGATAAAATAGTGACAGTAGTTGTAGACAACGGATGTAAAATAAAGAATGCGATTAATGAACATCGCCAGTATCCCGGCAGAATAGCGTACACGGTTCGGTTAAAAAAAATAATGTTTAAGGGAATCGGTTACAAATGCAAAACGAAACGATCGAGCGATTACATCTTCCGTTTAACTGATTTATAGATATATTTAACGTACGTGAGAAGTCGGTTGAAAATAAAAACAAGCGAATGACGGGTTTATTTTTTATATAAGCAAAATAAGAACCTTTTACATAGACGGCTGTAAATTGTTTAGAATTTCTCTTCGAAAACCTTTGAGTTAGCGTCAATATGTCAAAATAATATTTTGACATATTGTCAAAATATTATTTTGGTTAGTATGGATTAATTTTTATATCGTGTAATTTATAAACAGTACAGATCGATTTATGTCGGTTTTGTTTTCCTTTTATTATCAAACAGTCTTGCTGACAAGTAAACGATTATCTTCCCACACATTTTCTTATTTCTTCACTTAATGTTTCTTTTTAATGATGTGTGTGTGTGCAAAACAGTTTAACCTTTGGTTTTTTTTGTGAGATCACGGGCATCGACTACTATCGTCATTTAGCCCCGACCGAAATTATTAGCGTATGAAAAATGCCATACCTGACCGGGATTCAAACCCGGGACCTCCTGAAGATTGATCTGTACATTTTTAAAATTACAATCGGCCTTGAAATTGGAAAGTAATAAAAGTACGGTATATCTATATTGCGATTCTTTGTTTAGCGTAAGTACTCAAAAATAATTATGTAAATTAATTTTTAGAAATTTTTCCTTTAACTTACCTAACCTTAAAAATTTTAATTCGATAAATTTTTTGTAACTAAAGTTTTAATTTATCGACTGAATATTTATACGAACAGAAATGAATTTGTTGTTTAAATAGTCCAAATTAATGATGCTATCAAAACTACGTTTTATAGAATTTTACGATGCCGTTCATCGGAATAAAATGTTGTTATAATATTTTATCGTAAAACCAAAAATATAATTTTAAAAAAATTGTTTGTTACATAACGGTCTAGTTAATAATATAATTAAATCGATTCAATTATTTAATAAAATTAAGGTTCTGCTCGCGATTTAAATTTAGCTTTTTATTTCGATCGGTTAAAAATAATATTAAAATATGTGTTTGTGTCGATATATTATTTCTACGTATGAGTAGCTGTGACTAGAGTTATCGACAAAAATTATGAATATTTATGCATATATATATATATATATATATATATATATATGGTAATCTATTACCGGAAAGGTGAAATGACATCTCCGCGATGAACATCAGAACGTCTCTGCATCTTGAATTGAAGAACAAAAAGAGACGAAGAGAATCTCGGTCGGACAAAAGCCGGTGCCAACGAGCGATTAGGAAGAGGGAATCCGTATCTTAAACCGTCGTCAGGATGTCGGTTAAGAACACAGAATTCATCGGTTAAGTTCTGAATTCATCGATAGAAAATCTTATCTGGTCGGTTGTCGTATTTCAGTTAACGGAATTCGTGATCTTAGGAAAAAAAAGACACTTTCGGGAAACTAAATTTAAATAGTTTTTTCGATGAAGCCGCCTTTACATTTAACATATTACTTGATTTGCGCGCTAAAAATAAACATATTTTATAACTTTACAATTATACTACCTTAATCGCTCGGCTTTCCTTATCGTTAGTGTGAAAAGACCACCACTCCGATCCATATTTAAAAAATAAGTCGTTTCAAATTTTCATATAGTATTTACTTTTTTTTTATTCGACTAAAGAGAGAAGGAAATCTCGTTTGAAATAAAAAATGAAACTAGTTTCTTTAAGTTTTTAAACGACATTCTGAGCAGGTAAACCGTAAAATAAAATCCCTTTTGAATGGAGTCAAAATTTCGACATTTGTCGAAATTGTTGATCAGAAATATTGTAAACCGTTCGTTACCGTATCTGTAGTTATATTCTGTGTACGTTTTGATCCTAGATATCTTTTAGTAAAATCCACCGTGCGCTTGTAATCCCCGGCCCGACGGGGATAAAATCGCCCGTAAAAATTATCAAAATGTTAACTACAAAAATTTTATCGAGTTTAAATTTGCCGTATTAACTTTAATGAAAATAAGTCGTGAACAAGAACATACTGAAAACATAGGAGCGCGCAAATTATGTGTAACTAACCTTTGCGTACGACTTACATATCGATCACGATTTTGCAGAAAATCATCCTATTTTTTTTTTCGGCCCGTTACTTTTTATTTCTAATCGAACCAGATGTACAGATAAACTCGTAAATTCGTTTACGGTACGGATGTAACCTGTACGGATTTGCATACCGGTATTAAATAAATAAAAAATCAAATTTTTATCTCACAAAGTGTGATACAGCTCTAAGATTTCGTTTAGCGACGTAATTGTAACACCGATAATATAGGTTGTTATGTTTGGAGCGTCGCTTTATATGGAAGTGAAACTTGGACGATCGGAGTATCTGAGAAAGCTTTTGAAATGCGGTGCTATAGGAGAATGTTAAAAGTCAGACGGGTAGATAAAGTGACAAATGAAGAGGTATTGCGGCAAATAGATGAAGAAAGAAGCATATGGAAAAATATAGTTAAAAGAAGAGACAGACTTATAGGCCACATACTAAGGCATCCTGGAATAGTCGCTTTAATATTGGAAGGACAGGTAGAAGGGAAAAATTGTGTAGGCAGGCCACGTTTGGAGTATGTAAAACAAATTGTTGGGGATGTAGGATATAGAGGGTATACTGAAACGAAATGTCTAGCACTAGATAGGGAATCTTGGAGAGCTGCATCAAACCAGTCAAATGACTGAAGACAAAAATAAAAAAACATATCATTTCTATTTCTTCTAATTACTGTGATTTATGTAAAATATCTTCCATACTAATATTAATAATTAAGAGTAATATTTTCTATGAAAATAATGAATTATGTTTATTAATAAGATAAATCATTTGGCGGACATAATAAACATTTTGAATCGGTATATCAATATATAAAATATATATTAGTGTTTTGTGAAGATTTTTTTTTGTTATATTTGTTCGTGCAAGAGTTATGAATATGTATAAAAATATTGACGAAAATACGTATAAAACTGTAAAATTCTTTTTATAATTACACTGCCACTTGTGTTATAAAAAAAAAAAAAAAACCGTTGTATTAAAAAGACAGTAGTCAGAACAAACGCTATTATATGTATAGATTCAAGGACAAGTGAAAGTATATAATAAAACTGTGTAACAAAACGTCTTGTACGTGTTGAATGTTCATGTAGATAGTGTGGCGAGGGAAGTAGAGGGGTGAGGGATGTAACATTAGTCATCGTGTGTCTTTTTATTTCTCTCTCTAGAGACAAATTAATACTAGAATTAACTTGGTATATAGTTTGCAGTCGTTAAAAATAAATCATTTATTTTTAAATTAATATTTATTTTATCTTTATTTAAAAATATATTTAATTGATTAAATCAAAATTTATATATTTAAAATAAAATAACAAAAGTATTTGAATTATTTCTTTTAGTTTGTGTGTGCGTGTTTTTTTTTTTTAATACGGTATAGTTTTCATCATTGTATTTCCTTCATTGGTGTGATACCTATTGCAGTGAAACAAATTTTTGTGGTAATGAGAAACCTTCGCGAGCGTGCGCACAACAACTCACTAAAGTTTCATCGCTATCGGATGAACGGTTTAGGAAGGCATAAGAGACATACAGACAAACATTCATTTTTATTTATATAGATAATGTTAAAGGATTAACATTACTGATTGTTCAAATTAATTTATAAATTATAAATTAATTTTGTTTTGCTTTTATTATCCCACTGTTACTGTCAAGTGATAAAATATTTTTCACACAGATTTTGTTATTTCTTCATATTTAGAAGTGACTTGAAAAAAGTTATAAAGTTTCTATTTAAAGATGTACTCGTGTGTGTGTGTGTGTGTGTGTGTGTGTGTGTGTGTGTGTGTGTGTGTATAAAACAGTTAAACTTATGATTTTTTTTTTGTGAGATTACGGGCATCAACTACTATCGTCAATTAACCCTCATGGAAATTTGTAGCGTATGATAAATGCTATATCTGACCGGGATTCAAATCCGGGACCTCTTGAAGATTGATCTATACTTTTTTTAAGATTAAAATCGGGTTTGAAATTGGGAAGATATTAAAAGTAAGTTATATCTATATTGCATTTCTTTTTTTAGCGTAAGAAATACTATTGAAAATATAATTAGGTTAATTAATTTTAAAAAAATTTTCTTTAACTTACCTAACCTTAAAATTCGATAAATTTTTGTAACCAAAGTTTTTAATCTATCGAGTAAATTTTTTTCTATATGAATTTATTTATATGAACAATAATGAATTTGTTGTTTAAATAGTCGAAATTAATGATATTATTAAAAATACATTTTACAGAACCGTACGATATTGTTGTTCGTTGGTATAAAATGGAGTTCGTGTAAATTTTTTTATTTTTTTACGGATTTAAAATTTGTAAAACGTTATTTACTTATATACATTCTTCAATAGCTTTCTTTAATTAGTAAAATAATTACAGTTGTAAAGATAGATAAAAATAACTTTTATATTCGTTCATAATGAAGAGATTAAAAAATTGTTAACCCAACATTAAATATTATTTTGTAATACTAAGGTACTCTAATTAATTTTTATTTTTTTTTATTTTAATTGCCTACAGAATTATTTTCAACATATAATGAAATAAATATATCGTCTGTAGTTATTTTTTTGTGTAAATAACACTTACATGTAAGTGATTTACGAAATTGCAAACATTAACCTACCGGGTTGGTCTATTAGTTAAACTCGTTATCCTTGTTGACACAATGGTTATTATTAATGCTGAACTGACCGTACTGCAAATAAATTGCAAGATCATCATCAAAATTATAAGTTGTTTTCATTTTATTTTTATTTTTTTGTCTTCATTCAATTGACTGGTTTGATGCAGCTCTCCAAGATTCCCAATCTAGTACCAGTCATTTCATTTCGGTATACCCCCGTATATTCTACATCCCTAACAATTTTTTTTTTATGTATTCTAAACTTTGCCTGCTTACACAATTTTTCCCTTCAATCTGTCCCTCCAATATTAAAGCGACTATTCCAGGATGCCTTAATATGTAGCCTATAAGTCTGTTTATAGTTAAAATTAAACTATATTTTTCCAAATGCTTCTTTTTTCATCAATTTGCCTCAACATCTCTTCATTTGTCTTTTTATTCACCCATCTGATTTTTAACATTCTTCTATAGCATTTCAAAAGCTTCTAATCTTTTCTTCTCAGGTACTCTGATCGTCCAAGTTTCACTTCCATATAAAGCGACACACCAAACATAGACTTTCAAAAATAATTTCCTGATGTTTAAATTAATTTTTGATGTAAGAAAATTACATTTCTGACTGAAAGCTCGTTTTGCCTGTGCTATTCAGCATTTTATGTCACTTCTGCTCCGTCTATCTTTAGTAATTCTACTTTCCAAATAACAAAATTCTTCTACTTCAGAATCTTTTCTCTTCCTATTTTTATATTCAGCGGTCCATCTACATTATTTCTATTACATTTCATTACTTGTGTTTTGTTATTGTTTATTTTCACGTGTTAGTTCTTGTGAAGGACTTCATCCGTGCCATTCATTGTTTCTTCTAAATCCTTTTTACTCTCGGTTAGAATTACTATATCATCAGTAAATCGTAGCATCTTCATCTTTTCACCTTGTACTGTTACTCCAGATCTAAACTGTTCTTTAACATCATTAATTAGTAGTTTTATGTAAAGATTTTTTTTTTTAACTAACAAAAAAATATACAGAATGCAAAAGCTGTGTAATTAGTATTGTATGACATGACCGCGTACTCCGGAAAGCCATACAATATATTTTATTTTGTCGGCTTTTTTTACAATATAAATGTACAAAAAAATTAATTCTAATTAATAGAATTTCATTTATTTGTTTATTTAAAAAATAGGCTGTATTTTATTAATTTTAACGTATGTCTATTAAAAAAAAAAAATTCATAATCTGTCAACTATTAACTTTTGAGTTGATCTAATTTTTTTTTTTTGTTTTATTAAAAAGAAAAATTGACTCGTAATTGAGCTAAATTTAGTAGTAATAGTCCATGAATTTATTAAGAAATTTACGAATTAATTAAAAACAAATAAAACATTAAATATAATGTTTGTAGTTCTCGATACATTTTTATTTATCCATTGACGTTGTGTATTAATAATTCACATATTAGTTTTACTAACATTATTATTATTATTATTATAAATTATTTTATTGATAACTGAAAATGGTAATCAAAACATGAAATTCTAATAACTTGGAAAATACGTTTTACAAAAGTATTGTTTTTCATACGACCCAAGATGTCGATAATTTATAAAATAAAATTCGAGAATCAACACAAAATATCCGTAGGGATTCATTGAATAATGCAGTATCATCCCACACATCCTGTCAAACAACAGAAGGAGGTCATTCCCAATATTTATTAAAATGAAATGTAAGTAAATAAGAAAACTTTATATTTAATACGTAAATCCTTTTAAATAATTTTTTTTCGATATTGTCAACTTTATTAAATTTTTATAATATTATTTATTTGCGACAGTTTTTCCTTAAATTATCAATATAATATTTTTCAAAAACCAAATTTTATCCTGCCGTTATTTTGGGTACATCGTACCAAATTTTTATTAATATTATTTCCCTTATCTTAAAGAAACCTTTAAAATCTTACAAAGAGTGATACAATTTAAAAAATTTGAGTTACAACCTCTGAGACACCCTCCTGAAGCCTTCCGGTCATACGAATTCGGATAGTAGAGTGCCTGGGTGATCGTGCAGGGACTAAACATACAATATGGCTTAGATCCGGCCCCTGCATGATAAAAGGGGAGGTTTTTTAGAGGGTGAGAGCCCCGCACTGCCGTCAGTGCGGGCCTGACGTCGGCTGCCAGAGCTTTTTCTTCCCCCTACGGAAAGAAAAACAAAAAACAACCTAAAACGCGTTTTCGACAAATTTTTTTAATTTCTATCCCAGGTTAATCAAAACTAAAAATTGATGGACCTATTTCTTTTATGCGCGCGCGCGTTCACTCGAATTATAATTACAAAGGAGTGTTTAAAAACTGAATAAAATATTTATAAAATTAAACAATGTATTACATACATCATTGTTAATTTAATCTCATAGCATACGTTATATCTTATTAAAATCATTCTGCTTAAGACAACCGTAACAGTAAGATCAAAGAAGAAAGGTGATATAAGAAAAGTAATAATAAAATACGATAAAACATATTAATCGACTAAATTATGTTGAACTATCTTATATATCTCTTATTAATTTTATTATACAAGTTCGCTTCCTTCGCTGTTGGTGTCGCAATTTACGTAGTATTCAACGCCCCACTACTAAAATACGTAGTGGGTGCGTTGATCTTGAAGAATTTAATTATAACTTTTTCAAAAATTAAAAATTAAAATTATTATAAACATCAAAATTCAAAGTTATCAAAATTACTAAATTTGAAGAGTAAATTTTACAAGAAGCAACATCAAAATTCAACGGATATCGAATACATTAAACAAAATTTCTGTATGACAAAATTTTAATGCGACAAAATTTCTATATGTGAATGAATATAAATTGTGTACAAAATTATTATTTTATTAATGTATAATTATTTTATTTTAATAAAAATTATTTGTAAAAAAATTGTTTTGAAATTTTATTTAAAAAAAAATACAAATATTATCCGCGCGCCAGTGTGTATGTGAGTACATAATTTTTTTTTTTCAGACTGAGATATTTAATTTAAAAATATTTTAAAAATCTGATATAAAATAGGCGTACATAACTTCCTTGTACGCCTATTAAATTACATATACACTTTTTTTTTGAAAAGAAAAGTGAAAAGTACATAAAATTTTATTTCATTAATAATTTCTGATATTTTTTAATTACTAAATTAATATTTATTGTAATTTTTTTTTTTTACAATCTGAGGTTAATAATAATTATAAATAAATCAATATATTTAAATAAAAGACAAATTCTCGCCGATGTTTCTTCCCCTTATAAGAGCAAAATAATTCGTTAATTAACATTTTATTTTGTTCTAACTCTGGAACCGATGAAAAAAGTACCACTTATATATCGTTGAAAAGCATTCAATGAGGGCTTATTACTGTAGTAATAAATTTAAAAGTTTTGTATTTTGAGGTTTTTTTGGACATTTTTGGTTCAGTCGAATGCAATAAAAATGGGAGGTGTTTAACTAGATGTTACAACTGTCCTAAATCCAAAATTTCAACATCCTACTGCTAATCGTTTTTGAGTTATGCGAGTTACATACGAACAGATGTCACGCTGAAAGTAGTCAAACTGGATTTAGGGATGGTCAAAATAGATATTTCCATTGAAATCTGAAAACCGCGATTACAATATATGTAAAAATCATCTACGATATTTATCGATTCAGTTATTGATATTTAATCGATTAATAAATTTTAATTGTTTTTTGTTTACAATATTGAACATTTTGTTTCATTTAATATCTTTTTCTTTTTGCGTAATTACCTTTATGATAATACTTCAGAGGATGATGTATGAGTGTAAATGAAGTGTAGTCTTGTACCGTCTCAGTTCGATCGTTTCTGAGATGTGTGGTTAATTGAAACCCAACAACCAAAAACACCGATATCCATGATCTAGTATTCAAATAAGTGTTAAAAATAACTGACTTTACTAGGACTTGAACGCTGGAACTCTTCCAAATCAGCTGATTTGGGAAGACGCGTTCACCACTAGACCAAACCGGTGGGTTTCCTTTATTATCTAATTAAAATACATTTGAATATGATTTGTTTTCTGTAAACTTAATTCGTACCGTTTTACTTTATGTATTTTTATGTATTTATTAGCAAAGAGTTATTTTACCAAAAATTAAATCGTATTTCTAACACCAATCTTTTCTCTTTTACTCTTAGCTTTAACTACTAAAAATAAATTTTTTTATAATTTTTTTTTTCAATCTTTATTCAGGTCAGATTTCACGTAACTAAATTTACCCATTACTTTGTGTCCTGAGAATTACGATCTGCTTTAATTTAACCGAAGGTGCAGAAATTGGGACGAAATCTTTCGGCAACCAATAGTCGCTAACGATGCATTTCCAAACCTATGTGCATCGAATTTTTATTTTTACCATTAAAACATGATTTTTTTCTTTTTTCTGTTTAGTCTACTGGAATAAACATTCAGATATTACTTCAAAGGATGATATGTACGATTGTAAATGAAGTGTACTCTTGTACAGTCTCAGGTCGACCGTTCCTATAATGTATGGTTAATTGAAAACCCAACCACCAAAGAACACCCGTATCCACGATGTAGTATTCAAATCCATATAAAAGTAATTGTCTTTACTAATACTTGAATACTGGAACTTTCAACTTCCAAATCAGATGATTTGGGAAGACGCGTTCACCACTAGACCAACCCGGTGGGTTATTAAAACATGACCTGAAAATTTCTTACATTCTTTGTAAATCATTCTGTTATTAAATAGCTATTATTTGAGTGAGTAACGTCTCATATGTGGAAAAAAAATTTGGTTGTTAATATCACTTGAATTTTGTAAAAAAAATTGTTACAAGCATATAATACTTGTATACTTGTAATATTTTTTTCGCGTCTTTTCTACGGGCAAACATTTTAGTAAGATTGAGCAATAGATAAAAGTAAAAATTAACAAAACGACCGCAAAAAAAATTGTTACTCTTTAACGTAGGATAATTAGTAAATTAGAATAATTAATGAGCCTGCGGCTGACAATTTTGTATACAGTACAACTTTTTTCGAACTTTTTGTATCTATTTAAACATATATATATATATACATAAACTATGGCATTCCCGATAACGTAAGGATTCCAACGCGGCGTCATATATCTAAATCGGTTCAGTCGTTGAGCGGCTACGGTGAAAAAACTTACTTACATGTAAACATCCTAAATACATTACACTTCTTTTTAGGCATTCTTTATAAAAAAAAATAAACAAAGGAAGTTATATATTTTGTTTAGAGCTTTTTTTTTATTACTTTTATGAACAATAATTTTAATAACAAAATAAAAATGTCATAGATTAAAAGAGATGTGTCCGTGGTATAAAATAAGGCCCTTTATAATTTTATAAAAGGAATTTTAAAGTTTCAAACTAATCGGAAAATAAATAAATCGATTAGTATAGATAATATGAAAGAAACTATAACGGTTTCATATAATAATTTGTTTTTTTTTTTTTTTTTTTGTTAACGTAATTAACTGAAACATCAAAAGTATAAGATTCAGTTAAAGTTTTACATTTAAAAAAATTTTATAGTTGATGAAAAGTGATACAACTCAAAAAAGATAATAAATAAAAGAAAAAAAAGAGTTATCAATTAAAGGTCTACTGAAAAGTTCCCGAACATTCTTATTCTTATTTTTTATTATTATTATTGCTGTTTATAATACAGAATATTTCTAAATTAGTTATACAAAAGTAGCGTTTAATACTTTCAAACTTGTTAGATACATCACTCAAAACTTCCACAAGTTTCATCCCCGCGTAACACCATTAGTTCCCGAAGTTCCCACTAGGTGGCACACGCGATATATACAAGAATGGGGGGAGAGGCGGAGCTATCCGATGATGGCATCGGGCACCCTCAAGCTTTGAGAGGACGCGGGGAGAACAAGGGATGTGCGCAACGAACATTTGGAGCTAGTTAGCGTAGGAACGGGGGGCGCAGCTCCCCAGCAGAGGGGAACTTGGCTGTCCAGAAGGGAGGTCAACGTCCCTGAATGAAACTAGGAGGACCTCGATGGTACGCCCGTAGGACTAGGAAAGAGAGGGGGGCAGTCGACTGACACGAACCCACCGGGTTGGTCTGTTGGTGAACGCGTCTTCCTAAATCAGCTGATTTGGAAGTCGAGAGTTCCAGCGTTCAAGTCCTAGTAAAGTCAGTTATTTTTAACACTTATTTGAATACTAGATCGTGGATACCGGTGTTCTTTGGTGGTGGATTTCAATTAACCACACATCTCAGAAACGGTCGAACTGAGATTGTACAAGACTACTCTTCATTTACACTCACGAATATCACCCTCTGAAGTTTTATCTGAAAAGTAATTACCGGAGGCTAAACAGGAAAAAGAAAAAAGAAAATGTCGACTGACACGACACTCTGACAGCGCTGTGCGTACCTTAATGGTGGAGTAAAAAGGAAAAAAAAAGGTGGCATGCGCGAATGGGTAAATCAAGTCATCATGCAGTTGTATAACTGTGCAGAGCGTGCTCAGTATTGTTGTAATAGAATAACTATAGATAACTGAATAGAATATTTTTATTTTGAATAGTATTTATAAATTCCCGTAAGAAAGTCACGGTGTTCTATTCCGTAGTCTGAACAAAATGTGTCAGTGAGTATACCTTACAGATTTAGAATAGTTGATTGTGTACATGAGCGGGAAATAAATTTCTTTGTGCAATTTATTTCAATACCTCTAAAATCACTTCGGGCCCTCACAGCTTATATGGAACTATGCCCCTAACCCGCTTGTTGTTCTTTTTCTTTTTCTACCACAGGTAAAACGCGTGCTTAAATCCTATTTCCAGTCCCTTCAGATGTTCTATTGATCGGATCGGGCTGATTTTTTGGTTTTATTCTGCTCGAAATCCCCCAGCAGATATCTTCATAAAATATCCATACACTTTCAAAATGATTTTTCTATGAGTAATAACCTTGATAATTTCTTCAATTAAGGAATAAATTACGACTTTTCAGAAAGGACTCAATTTTGGGGTATGCTGATGCTTGATGCCATATCTGTGGATTATTCCGAGCAGAATAAAAAAATTCAGCCCGATATATAGTTAGTCCGGACTAACTGGAAATAGGATTTCTGCCCAATTTTTGTGATATATATATATATATATATATATAAGATTGGTTTAATATTATTTATTTTTTGTAATTACGATTCATATATATTATACATTAATTTTTTACAACCGTTTATCGTTGTGTACCGTTTAATATTTTCCATTGTGACGTCCTCATTACATCTACGTTATTACTTCATTGTACGAAATAAAGGAATTAATTACGTAGAAGATGTAATGAGAACGTCAGCATGGAAAAAAATTGTAGAAAACGATAAACGGATGTAAAAAATCAATATATAATATAATTATAATTATTATAATATATAATATAATTTTTCGCGATCACATTACTTCGTTCACTTCGTAGAAGGAAGTATTGTGATCGGGAAAAACTTCGATATCAGATTTCAACGGAAATATCCATTTTGAGCATCCCTGAATCCATTTTGACTAGTTTCGGCATTACGTCTGTACGTATGAATCTCGCATAACTAAAAAACGTAGGATAATGAAATTTTGGATTTAGAACTGTTATAACACCAAGTTGTCCACCTTCAAATTTGATTGCAATCGACTAAACCAAAAGTATTCATACACGTTTTTCTTAACTGCAGTAATAAGCCCTCATTGAGAGCTTTTCAACGATATCTGTAAGCGGTAGTAATTTTCATCGGTTCCAGAGTTATGGCCAAATTGAATTGTAATTAATGAAATATTTGACCTTACAAGGGAAGCCACATCGGCTCGAATGAGACTTTATCTCTTTTTTTAATTTAAATGTATTGATTTATTAATAATTATTAATCTCAGCTTGTAAAAAAAAATTAATAATTCAATAATAATAAAAAAAAAATGTATGAAAAAATATCAAAAGTTATTAATAAAAATAAGATTTTATAGTTTTCATTTAAAAAAAATGTGTGTATGTAATTTAATAGGCGTACAAGGAGGTCATGTGTCCACATCGGATTTTTTACTTACTATGTAACGCATGCGTACATTGCAATAAATGAAGGTATTTTAATATACTTTTATTTATTGTTTATCTATATAAATAAAAATGTAAAGATTCAAAATCTTAAATCTCCGAAAGTTCTTCACCGATTGCTTTCAAATTTTGACAGAACGTTGGATTCGATAGGCGCGTGTTTTTATATATCTAAGATGTCACAGCTGTGACATGTAAAAACATGCTTTTTTAGAAAAACAGCGCTATCTGTTGGACGTAAACGCAACACACGCTATACTAAATATTTTTCGATTCCATTTCAGTGTTTCCAATAAAGACAGAGGTTTTTCTGTCTATCCGCTATAGACAGAAAAACCTCTGGACCGATTAACGCACGGGGAAAAAGGGAAAATCGATAAAACTAAAAGGCAAAAATGTAAAAAGGGAAAAAGGGGAAAATTGAAAAAATGGAAATGGAAATGGAAAGGTGAAAGGAGAAAAAATAAAACTGAAAAGAGGGTAAAGGAAATAGAAACGGGGGAAGGAAATGAGGAAAAAGGGGGAAATGGGTGAAAGGGAAAGGGAATAAGGTAAATGTGAAAATGATAAAAGGGTAAATGGGGGAAAAGGAACAGGGGGAAAAAGGGAGAAAGAGTAAAAGAGAAAGTTTAAATTTTGTGAAGTTCCGTATGTTAATTTTGTTACCTTTTATCAAACTTTTAATTGCGCGTGCACATTAATGTCACGTAATGACACATCAATGTCATGTAATTATGTCAGTAATGATGCACGTGTCAATTTTTTTTTTTGTCTTCAGTCATTTGACTGGTTTGATGCAGCTCTCCAAGATTCCTTATCTAGTGCTAGTCGTTTCATTTCAGTATACCCTCTACATCCTACATCCCTAACAATTTGTTTTACATATTCCAAACGTGGCCTGCCTACACAATTTTTCCCTTCTACCTGTCCTTCCAATATTAAAGCGACTATTCCAGGATGCCTTAGTATGTGGCCTATAAGTCTGTCTCTTCTTTTAACTATATTTTTCCAAATGCTTCTTTCTTCATCTATTTGCCGCAATACCTCTTCATTTGTCACTTTATCCACCCGTCTGATTTTTAACATTCTCCTATAGCACCGCATTTCAAAATCTTCTAATCTTTTCTTCTCAGATACTCCGATTGTCAAGTTTCACTTCCATATAAAGCGGCACGTATTGACACGTGTATCACTTCACCGCCTTTCGTTCGAATATGAGCCAGAAATAGATTATTCGTCACACGCATTAATTGTCATTTACAATATGGACAAAGAATCCCAACGGTCTCATGCATTTAAATACAAAGGTGAATCGGCCGGTCTTTCCTGCGCATCAGGAAAAGTTTCATTTCCACCATTGAATTCTCCGCCAGAACCATTGAAAACACTACTGGCTGGAGCCACATCTCAATCGAAATTGTTTTTGCGTAAAATTCTTAAATTTAATTCTCGCTTCCAAATGACAAAAATCGTTCAGAACGAGGACGGTCGTAATTTTGAATCAACATTTTAAGATTCAGGGTCAAGTTTATCATCAAATCGGTTCTTTGTTCTCAATGCCTGATGGCGTTCCAAATTTTTTTCAAATCAATTTCACTGGAAATGAGGAGCAACAAATTAACACACGCTGTTAATACAACCACATCGAACAGATGGAGAGGCGAGAAATAGCGGCAACTTTGGAAACTTTTTTGCGTTGGCAATTGCTTCATCAGGCATTGCAACGACATTGCTTAAGAAGGGCGGACTGCGCATTCATCACTCAAGTTGCCATTGAACATTCTCACAAATCCAGACGCAATGTGTAACATAAAGAAGCATTCAGGCGTGTTGAAGTTTTGAGAAAATGCAAAATTATTATCTGGGATGAACGCAGTATGGCTCACAAGCATTCACTTGAAGCTCTCGATAGAACGCTGAATGATCTCATAGTTCGAGTTGTGATAACTGTACGCGTGATGGCGTCAGGTATTTTAAAAATATATTTTTTTTATACATATTTTTCATCAAACGGTCCAAACAATTTATAATTAATTTGAAAATGTTCTTTAGTTTTGGATTTACAACGTTTGAACAGGACAACGTCTGTCAGATCTGCTAGTATATATATATATATATATATATATATATCTAGCAACAGCGAATCATTGCCAGGTGTGCTAGTATATATAAACAATTAGATTGTTTTCCGTGCGGTATGTGGAAAAAATTGATTTCATTTTTAATGTTTTACAACTTATTTTTTTTAATAAAAAATTTGTAGGTTTTCAATCGTTTCAAGCAATATGACATTTTGTTGGTAAGTAGTTTTTTCATGAAATATATTTTTTTTTTTAAATATTGATCCTGAAAAGTAGATTAAGAACAAATTTCATAAATTTAGTCCTTTTAACCCGTCACTATTTTAAGATAAAGCTCAAAACCAGTCAATATGAAACTTTTTAAAAATATATTACATCAATCAAGCATGTGTGTATGTATATATATATATATATATGTATATATACATAACTTTAATAATCAGTTATAGTATGTATTGTACTAATCAAATAATCTTGCTTAGCTCTAGTGTTATACAATATATTTCCTTATGACACAATTACTACTTTTCCAATCGACGTTAAAACTGTAGGATTTCCCAGGTTGACAATTTGACAGTTACTTCAGTAATATTTTGTTCTTTAAAAATATTTGACAGCTAGTTTTTTTCTTGTTGGCAATGTCAGATATCAAACTTATTGATAAAAAAAATGTAATTACTGAATTTTTATGTCGATACATCTAAACTATTATATAAAAACGAAGAAGGTTTTTGTTTGTTCGGTATAAAAAGAAAAACTACGCAACCAAATTTTTACCCTTTTTTTGGCTGAGAAGGTTTTATACATGTATTTCAATTAGAAGAAAAAAGATATATATATACAGCTAGTTAGGCCCTTCGGGTGGGTCACCCTGGCGGGCGGTGTCTCCGAATGGAATTATTAGGTATCCAAAATTGATTAACTCCTGCGTAAAAATCTTTTTTTTTTTGAATGATGAAAGTTGATATAATGAAAGTTAAATTAGAAATTTAACTCTAGGACATTGATACTAACAAATCGGGATTTTCCGCTAGTGATCGGTACATTCCGGTGCCTACTTTTTGCTTATAGTTCATTATTTGATGAAGAAAAGCAATCAGATAAATAAAAAAAATTTTATTAACTAGCAGATCCGGCAATACTTCGCTATTGCTAGATTTGATTATATATATATATATATATAGATTAAATGAACACAATTGAAAGTTTGCTAAAACATTAACAAAATGAACATAACGGAACTTCACAAAATTTAACCTTTCCCTTTTACCCTTTCTCCCTTTTCCCTTTCACCCCTTTTCTTTTCCCTATTTTTCCTTTTTCCCATTTTCATTTTTACATAACTGCCTTTCCCCCCTTTTGGCATAATTTTTCCCTATTTCCCGCCTTCTTTACCCTTCCCCTTTTCCATTCCCGCTTTCTTTTTTCATTTTCCCCTTCTTCCGTTTCACCTTTTTCGATTTTTTTCCCTTTTACGAATTTTCCCTTTCTCCCTTTTCCCCGCGCGTAAATCGGTCCAGTAGTTTTTTAATCTATAGCGGACACACATATCGGAAACATTGAAATTGAATCGTAAAATATTTAGTATAGCGTGTGTTGCTTTTATGTCCAACAGATACCGCTGTTTTTAAAAAAAAAACATCTTTGGTGTGACATCTTGGGTATATAAATCGTAGGTATATAAAAACACGCGCGTATTCAAATGCAACGTTGTGTCAAAATTTTTAAAGCAGTCAGTGAAGAACTTTCAGAGATTTAATATTTTGAACAAATATTTAAAAATATAAATTTAATATTGCGCATATATATCGATATATCGACATATAATAACACAATAAGTATACACCTGATCACCACGAGATATGTACTAACGAGTCGAAATTTTCCGCTATTGATAGGTACATTCCGGTGCTAACCTACACACACACACACACACACACACACACACACACAGAGATACAGACCCACATACTAATGTTAAGTTTGGTTAAATTATATTTTGAAATAAATAAATGTAAATCGGTATAAAAATGTTAATATAATGGTTATATAGGGTCATATTAACAGTAACCAAAAAGTTAACCCCAGAGTGGACCCAGAATGGAGTCTCACTACTCTGGTAAGATTGTGCGAGACGAGACCAATCATCAACATCAACTGGTATTAAAAACGGGCTGCCCTTGGGGCACTGTTTAAAGAAGTGCAATGGGGTGCTCTTATAATATCTTTACAAACAATCGGCCGATTTTCAAAATTCAAACGGGATATTTGTTAGTTGGTTGAAGACAAACATTTTCATCTATCAGGCACACTCACGATCTAACAGATCTCGGATATTCAAAAATGTTGTTATATCTACGCAACCGAATTTATGATTTTCAAAATTCAAAAGAAGTATTTACTAGTATAGTATAAAAAATTCCTTACGGAACGCCGGAAGGCGGAGGTAGATTTCACCGGTGCGAAGTAGAGGATAAAATATATTTAAGTTAAGAAAAACTTCAAATTTACTCAATACGACAATTTTTACATATGAAAAAAGTTTCATATGTTTAGCATACGACAAACCCCCATCTTCATACAATTCCGGCAATATTTTGGTTATTCCTTACCGTAAGGGTTGGTCATATCAAAATTTGTTTTTACAAAAGTTTTAGGTAATGTTTACAGGAGTAACGACCACTTTAAACCGATTCGACACTGTGCCTATTAAAGGTAGATATGATATTTTTACTTCAAAACCTCATTTTTTTCACCCTCCCCCCACCTGGGCGAATGGTAGGTGATGTCAAAAACTTTATTCAGATAATAATTTTTAGGCCCTTATCCAAAGAATAGTAGGAACTTTAAAAGAATTTGATTTTTTTTTTTTTTTTGAAAAAGCCCCCCAAATTTCCACCTCCATGGTCCGATTTTGCCCATTAAGAAACTCGACCAAGATATTAGGTTGTTATATTTTATGTATCAATTCGAAAGTGGTTGGCGCAAAATTACGGCAGTTATGGTGGACACAAAAAGTGAAATATATATATATAGTAACCAAAACAAAAATTAATTGATATACTTCGAAAAATTTCAACTGTGCTACACCGAGATCAGCTGTAGAGTTTTCAATGAGAATAGAGGTAGTAGTGTCGGCAACGGTTTGAGAATCGAACCCGCTGTTATCGAATTCGATGTTTTACGATGACAGGTCAAAGTGGAACGCCGTATGCTGCAAGTAATATTGTGCTGAGTTATGACGGTGCATAAATTACAAAGGACTACCCTAGATTAGGAAGATTAAAGAAAAACAAACCAACATACTTGGCGTTTATAGACCTAGAAAAGGCATTCGATAACGTAGACTGGAATAAAATGTTCAGCATTTTAAAAAAATTAGGGTTCAAATACAGAGATAGAAGAACAATTGCTAACATGTACAGGAACCAAACAGCAACAGTAACAATTGAAGAACATAAGAAAGAAGCCGTAATAAGAAAGGGAGTCTGACAAGGATGTTCCCTATCTCCATTACTTTTTATACTTACATGGAACTAGCAGTTAATGATGTTAAAGAACAATTTAGATTCGGAGTAACAGTACAAGGTGAAAAGATAAAGATGCTAGGATTTGCTGATGATATAGTAATTCTAGCCGAGAGTAAAAAGGATTTAGAAGAAACAATGAACGGCATAGATGAAGTCCTACGCAAAAACTATCGCATGAAAATAAACAAGAACAAAACAAAAGTAATGAAATGTAGTAGAAATAACAAAGATGGACCGCTGAATGTGAAAATAGGAGGAGAAAAGATTATGGAGGTAGAAGAATTTTGTTATTTGGGAAGTAAAATTACTAAAGATGGACGAAGCAGGAGCGATATAAAATGCCGAATAGCACAAGCTAAACGAGCCTTCAGTAAGAAATATAATTTGTTTACATCAAAAATGAATTTAAATGTCAGGAAAAGATTTTTGAAAGTGTATGTTTGGAGTGTCGCTTTATATGGAAGTGAAACTTGGACAATCGGAGTATCTGAGAAGAAAAGATTAGAAGCTTTTGAAATGCGGTGCTATAGGAGAATGTTAAAAATCAGATGGGTGGATAAAGTGACAAATGAAGAGGTATTGCGGCAAATAGATGAAGAAAGAAGCATTTGGAAAAATATAGTTAAAAGAAGAGACAGACTTATAGGCCACATACTAAGGCATCCTGGAATAGTCGGTTTAATATTGGAAGGTCAGGTAGAAGGGAAAAATTGTGTAGGCAGGCCACGTTTGGAGTATGTAAAACAAATTGTTAGGGATGTAGGATGTAGAGGGTATACTGAAATGAAACGACTAGCACTAGATAGGGAATCTTGGAGAGCTGCATCAAACCAGTCAAATGACTGAAGACAAAAAAAAAAAAAGATTCTGTTTCTTTTTTTAGATTTTTTTATGTTTATGCTAGAGGTTAATGTTAATATTGGTTAAATTTATCCAGCAATATTTATATATTATTGCTCTCCTCTTTTAACCTTTGCAAAAAATTGTGGAAAAATCTTAAGTCCCTTTTTTGTCTCTATAATGTCATGTAATTTTTTATTTTATTTAATACTGTATGTTTTCATGATGAATAACTGAATGACCCTACTATATTTTGTTACTGGAAGGAGGTTCTGGCTTATAAACATATAAAAGTCTGATGATAATAATTGTACACTTTCGTTATTATTTATTTTTATAATAACATAAAGATATTGTAGAGAAGAAGGCTGGAGATTTGATTGAAAACTCATAACATAATTCAGATGTTTTACACAAATGGAAAAGCTATTTGTTGATAAATTATTAATGAAAACTTAAAACTTTTGGTAAAAGATTTGTTTCTTCAATGAAGAGTTATTATCATGTCAGTTAAGCTTTTTTTTGCTTTTCATTATCCTAGAATTTCATTTAAATTGGTTTAGTATTTTTTGATGTGATGTTATTAAAATTGAGATCTGGAATGACTGTGTATATGGATGGTTTTAAAAGTAGCTTTTTTTTCAACTTTAGTTTGTGAACAATCTAGTGTGTTTTTGTTAAATTGATAAAATATGAATTATTACACTTTTTGGAAAAGCATTCATAATTAATTTTTTTGAGCATATTACTGAACATTTATGTAAGTACAACTCATTTAAGTAAGAAATAGTAGCATGAATTATTTATGCAGTTATTTTTATGGTTATTGATTATTGTGTAGTGAGTGTTTTTAATATAGATAGTTTTTACTTTTATTTCTAATAATAATAATCTAAAATCTTGGTAGAAAGAAAAAGGAATTTAGTTTACGTAAGTAATGCAGTTTACTTTTCTTTAATATTTAATAAAGATAAAATTATTTTAATAAAAAAAAAGTTATGTATTTATGCAATTCTTATTTATCTAAATTTGTTGAAATGTTTTTAAAATGTTTTATCATTGATGCTAAATTATATATAATCTGTTTTTTTTTTGTTTTATTTTGTAGGCTTGTCAATCAAACACCACACAATATTATTACATCATCTACTACTCCAAGCAGTTGGGGATCTTTTGGACGTTCTAGAAATCTTATGTCGCCAGCTACACCATCTGCTTTGGATGCTAGATTGGGCACCAGTCAACAATCTGTTATTGATGGTGAAAATGAAGCTAAACCGATTGTTCCTGAATTATGCCTTGATTATTTGTGGTCTGAAAACCAAACTCTCTCTTGGTTAGTTTGAAAAATATTACCTTTCTCTCACTCTCTCTCTTTATATATATATATATATATATAATTATTTTTTGTAAATAAACTGTATATGAAGAGAGTGAACATGCATGCACACACATACAGAGTTGTACATTGTAAGTGATATATTTTTATGACCAGATTTTTTTCAGCATTTCTTTGGTTATTATCATTTTTATCCTTATTTTACACTCTTCAATTTTCTATAATAGTATTCCCTGAGATGTAATGGAACTGTCAGGTCATTATGGATCCAGTTTACCATCTTAACCAGATCGAAAAGACCTTTGTTTTTACATGACTGCCCAAAAAGGAGTGTAATATATTGAGGGTGTATGTATGTATGTTTGTTCCACCATATTAGTTCAATGGCTGAACCGGTTTAGATATATGACTGACTCCCTGTTGGAATCTTTACATTATTGTTAGTGTCAAATATATATATAGTAGTTTCTTTTGGAGGGGGTGAAAAATGTTTTCACGTTATCGTCACCCAGATTTGTAATAGTGGAGATTTGTCTGTGAAGCACAAACTTTAATGAACTGAATGATTCAAATCAATCGAATGGATAATATTACAAAAATAATAGAATTAAATTTATGTTTTTTTTTTTTTTTGTCTTCCGTCATTTGACTGGTTTGATGCAGCTCTCCAAGATTCCCTATCTACTGCTAGTCGTTTCATTTCAGTATACCCTCTACATCCTACATCCCTAACAATTTTTTTTACATATTCCAAACGTGGCCTGCCTACACAATTTTTCCCTTCTACCTGTCCTTCCAATATTAAAGCGACTATTCCAGGATGCCTTAGTACGTGGCCTATAAGTCTGTCTCTTCTTTTAACTATATTTTTCCAAATGCTTCTTTCTTCATCTATTTGCCGCAGTACCTCTTCATTTGTCACTTTATCCACCCATCTGATTTTTAACATTCTCCTACAGCACCACATTTCAAAATCTTCTAATCTTTTCTTCTCAGATACTCCGATTGTCCAAGTTTCACTTCCATATAAAGCGACACTCCAAACATACACTTTCAAAAATCTTTTCCTGACATTTAAATTAATTTTTGATGTAAACAAATTATATTTCTTACTGAAGGCTCGTTTCGCTTGTGCTATTCGGCATTTTATATCGCTCCTGCTTCGTCCATCTTTAGTAATTCTACTTCCCAAATAACAAAATTCTTCTACCTCCATAATCTTTTCTCCTCCTATTTTCACATTCAGTGCTCCATCTTTGTTATTTCTACTACACATCATTACTTTTGTTTTGTTATTGTTTATTTTCATGCGATAGTTCTTGCGTAGGACTTCATCTATGCCGTGCATTGTTTCTTCTAAATCCTTTTTACTCTCGGCTAGAATTACTATATCATCAGCAAATCCTAGCATCTTTATCTTTTCACCTTGTACTGTTACTCCGAATCTAAATTGTTCTTTAACATCATTAACTGCTAGTTCCATGTAAAGATTAAAAAGTAATGGAGATAGGGAACATCCTTGTCAGACTCCCTTTCTTATTACGGCTTCTTTCTTATGTTCTTCAATTGTTACTGTTGCTGTTTGGTTCCTGTACATGTTAGCAATTGTTCTTCTATCTCTGTATTTGAACCCTAATTTTTTTAAAATGCTGAACATTTTATTCCAGTCTACGTTATCGAATGCCTTTTCTAGGTCTATAAACGCCAAGTATGTTGGTTTGTTTTTCTTTAATCTTCCTTCTACTATTAATCTGAGGCCTAAAATTGCTTCCCTTGTCTCTATACTTTTCCTGAAACCAAATTGGTCTTCTCCTAACACTTCCTCCACTCTCCTCTCAATTCTTCTCTATAGAATTCTAGTTAAGATTTTTGATGCATGACTAGTTAAACTAATTGTTCTGTATTCTTCACATTTATCTGCCCCTGCTTTCTTTGGTATCATTACTATAACACTTTTTTTGAAGTCTGACGGAAATTCCCCTTTTTCATAAATATTACACACCAGTTTGTATAATCTATCAATCGCTTCCTCACCTGCACTAGGCAGTAATTCTACAGGTATGTATTCCGTCTATTCCAGGAGCCTTTCTGGCATTTAAATCTTTTAATGCTCTCTTAAATTCAGATCTCAGTATTGTTTCTCCCATTTCATCCTCCTCAACTTCCTCTTCTTCCTCCAACACCATTTTCTAATTCATTTCCTCCGTATAACTCTTCAATATATTCCACCCATCTATTGACTTTACCTTTCGTATTATATATTGGTGTACCATCTTTGTTTAACACATTATTAGATTTTAATTTTTGTACCCCAAAATTTTCCTTAACTTTCCTGTATGCTCCGTCTATTTTACCAATGTTCATTTCTCTTTCCACTTCTGAACACTTTTCTTTAATCCACTCTTCTTTCGCCAGTTTGCACTTCCTGTTTATAGCATTTCTTAATTGCCGATAGTTCCTTTTACTTTCTTCATCACTAGCATTCTTATATTTTCTACGTTCACCCATCAGCTGTAATATATCGTTGAAACCCAAGGTTTTCTACCAGTTCTCTTTATTCCGCCTAAGTTTGCTTCTGCTGATTTAAGAATTTCCTTTTTAACATTCTCCCATTCTTCTTCTACATTTTCTACCTTATCTTTTTTACTCAGACCTCTTGCGATGTCCTCCTCAAAAATCTTCTTTACCTCCTCTTCCTCAAGCTTCTCTAAATTCCACCGATTCATCTGATACCTTTTCTTCAGGTTTTTAAACCCCAATCTACGTTTCATTATCACCAAATTATTGTCGCTATCAATGTCTGCTCCAGGATAAGTTTTGCAGTCAACGAGTTGATTTCTAAATCTTTGCTTAACCATGATATAATCTGTCTGATACCTTGCAGTATCGCCTGGCCTTTTCCAAGTGTATATTCTTCTATTATGATTTTTAAATTGGGTGTTGGCAATTATTAAATTATACTTCGTGCAAAACTCTATAAGTCGGTCCCCTCTTTCATTCCTTTTGCCCAGCCCGTATTCACCCACTATATTTCCTTCCTTGCCTTCTCCAATGCTTGCATTCCAATCTCCAACTATTATTAAATTTTCATCTCCTTTTACGTGTTTAATTGCTTCATCAATCTCTTCGTATACACACTCTACCTCATCATCATCATGGGCGCTTGTAGGCATATAGACGTTAACAATCGTTGTCGGTTTAGGTTTTGATTTTATCTTTATTACAATGATTCTATCGCTATGCGTTTTGAAATACTCCACTCTCCTCCCTATCTTCTTGTTCATCACGAAACCTACTCCTGCCTGCCCATTATTTGACGCTGAGTTAATTACTCTAAAATCACCTGACCAAAAGTCGCCTTCCTCTTCCCACCGAACCTCACTAATTCCTACTATATCCACATTTGTCCTACCCATTTCTCTTTTTAAATTTTCTACCCTACCAACCTTTTTTAAGCTTCTAACATTCCACGCTCCGACTCGTAGAATGTTATTTTTTACTTTTCTGGTGACCCCTTTCTTATTAGTCCCCACCCGGAGATCCGAACGGGGGACTATTTTAACTCCAGAATATTTTACCAAGGAAGGCGCCTCCATTATTGCTTTTGAAAATGCAGAGAGCCACATTTTCTTGGAAAAAAAAAACAGCTGTAGTTTCCCATTGCTTTCAGCTGCGCAGTACTCAGAGGACTGAGTGATGTTGATATGGCCGTTTAGGTCATTGTGACTCACGCCCCTAAGAACTACTGAAAGAGCTGCTGCCCTCTTTCAGGAATCATTCCTTAGTCTGGCTCTCAACAGATACCTCTCCGATATGGTTGCACCTTCGGTCCACAGCTACTCTGTATCCCTGAGCACTCAAGCCCCCTCACCAACGGCAAGGTCTCATGATTCATAGAGGGGGACAAAATTATTTATGTTAAAATATATAAATTAAAAAAATCCTGTTTAATAATAATGGGCTTCCTGTGGAAACTGCGTGTGAGGCTAAAGTGATGAGATGATGTGAGCACCTTGTGTGAGAGTATCAATGTGTGTGAGGGTAACAAATGGGGTGCTGTTTTGAGTGGTGCAATGGAATTATAATATCTCTGCAAACTGTCGTCTGATTTTCAAAATTCAAACAGGGTATTTGTTAGGTTAAAGGCTAACTTTTGCACGCATCAGGTACCCTCTCAATCTAACAGATTTTGGTTATTGGGAAATGTTATATCTTTTAATTTTCAAAATTCAAACTGGATATTTGCTAGTGTAATACAAAATCACGATGGAACTAAATCAAAACAAAAATTAACTAATGTACACTGATAAATCAAGTGGCTAATGCTTCACCAAGACCAACTTGAACCCGGTGAGCTCCCACAAACAGTCTTTGTAGAGTTTGATGATAGTATGATTAGAGGTAATGCTGTCGGCATTAGATTGAGGATCAAGCTCGCTATTGATGAATTTTATGTTTTAGGGAGACAGGGCAAAGTGAAACAGCGTATGCAGTGCTGGGCTCTGACTGTGCATGAACTATAAGGGACTACCCTAGATAGAACTGTCCTATAAGGGACTGAACTAGATAGAACTGAATATTTGAGCACTCACATTTTTGCCAAGGGCAGGCCAAAGTAGCATTGTGTCGCGTGAGACGGTTGGAGAGTTTAGCTTGTTTGAATCCCTTGTATGATCCGCATGATAAAAAGTCACAAGAGACTTTTTATATCAAATAAATAGATTGAAATGTTTACAGTTTCCTCATTTGGCTCCATACATTAATTACATTATATCCATAAGTTTTTGAATTGTAAATTTTTTTTAATGACCACTAAAAAGTATTAAATAATAAAAACAATTATAAAAATTAAAATAACGTGACTGCCAAAAAATAAAAAATAATAAATTGAACTAAAATAAAGAAAACAAGGTATGGACATAAAGGACTAAACATCACATGCAGTATTTAATTAAGTAAAATAATTGGTGACCAGTCAACTTTCAGACAGCTTTAATTTATTTAAATATATTTTTTTTGTAGAAATAGCAGAGATTTACGGTTGTCTAATGGTTAAGTTCTCATCAGGTCTTGCTTGCATTGATTAAAATATTTTATCCGATGAAAATATTTAAATGCAGTTGGGGAGCTCTTTAATATATAGAATAATTACTATTCAGAGCCCCCCAACTGAGTTCTGTGAGAGACTTTTTATCATGTGGATCATACAGCAATTTTCTGGGATTCAAATGGCTAAACTCTCTAATCATCTCACGCGATTCAGTGCTGTAGGCGTGGCCCTTGGCAAAGATGTGAGTCTCAGATTTACAATAGCTCTATCTAGGGTAGTTCCTTGTAGTTTATGCCCGCTTAGATTCCAGCACAATATTAGTGGCAGCATACATCGTTTCACTTTGTCCTGTTTCCCTAAAGCATCAAATTCGACAATAGTGGGATTGATCTTCAATCCGATCTTGACAGCATTATCTCTAATTATACTGTCATCAAACTCTACAAAGATTGTTTGCGGAAGCTCACCAGGCTCAAGCTGATCTTGGTGTAGCACAGGTCACTTGATTTTTCTGAGTATATCAGTTAATTATTTTTCTGGTTTGATTCCTTCGTGATTCTGTATTATACTAGCAAATATCCAGTTTGATTTTTGAAAATCGGAAGATCGGTTGCAAAGATATAACATTTCCTAATAACCGTGATCTGTTAGATCAAGAGTGTACCTGATGCGTGCAAAAGTTAGCCTTCGACCTACTAACTTTTTATTTATTTATCTAGTAGTTGTGTTTATAAGATGTATCATTGTATATTTGTTGCAGACTTATTTTCATGTATCAGATAAACAAACTACAAAGTATAAAAAATAGAACCATTCAACAGGGTTCTAGCCTCAATGATTTTTAGTAAAGTGGAAAAAGCGTTATGATAATAAAATATTACAAAATTGAAGAGTATAGCTATTTAAGTAAATTGATTCAAAGAATCATTCATGAGTGTAATAGTATGTCGGTATTTCTGTACATTTTAAGGATTGCAAGTAATGGATCAAGTTTGATTAGTGTCAGATTTTTTCATAGTATCATATGAAAAAATTATTTCAATTCCTAAAGTACATGTATTATAACGTAAATTATTTATTTCTAGATTAACAATTATGTTTAGGAATTCATGCAGTTAAAGTAAAAATTCAAGTTTGTGTTTATTTAGTTGTTTTATTATTGTCTTTTTGTAGTTTCTTTGAAGGAGAGGCAAGCGATGTTTTTCTCAGCTGTGATATATCAGAAATTTCTCTGTTATTTCTTCTCAAAATAAGCTAATATGTGTAAAAATTTCATGGACAAATCAAAGATTTCCTGAAGTAATACTTGGATCTGTATCATCATTACCTGCAAAAGATGCTGCTTATCTACCTCTAAGTATAAATGCATTTTTGAATAATTATCATTTTATGATAATTGTTATTATTTGTTGTTAGTTTTGTTATATTATTTGTTTCTTGGACTTAATAAAATAATTTATTATAATATGTGTTTTTAAACTTAAGAATATATTTATATTTGTTTATTATTTGCGTTTAAAAGAGTATTAGTGCTTTGGTCATTAGAACTAAGAGCATGCGATAAACTGTGCTCAGACTTCTTAACTGATGGTCTACAGGAACCAATTCATTGAACTGGTACATCATCTTACTTCAAAACTTTCAATTTTAACAGGTTATTGTTATGTTAGATTTGCTTTGTGTACAAAATATATTAGACTGAATTTTGAAAAATCTTTAATACTTTAAAATGCTTAGAGTTGATTCTAAAAGAATGTTGAAAATATTATAGAGAATAATACTGAAAATAATATATATATATATATATATATATATATATATATATATATATATGTATTGTTTTGTTTCAAAATAAAGTTTTTTTATTATACAATGATCATATGCTGTGAACTGATAGAATGTTTTTTTTGAAGATGGAACGATTGATTTTCAGATCAAATATTTGAAAAATACTTTTATTTTCTGATTTTCTTTTGGCTTGATCCAGTGATTCTTTCTTGATTCAGGTTTCATAGGTAGCCACACCTATTGTTTATATAATGAATGTTTATGTAGTTTGTTACATTCATGAAGTACCAGTACAGGATACGTTATTAATTAAAACCTAACAACAGAATGGTATCCAGCAACTATCAACATGGGAATGCTTGTACTAGTCAAATGCATTTTTCTGACATTTCAAAACCAGTAGAAAGTTACTGATACTGGTCATGAGATTTGAATTCTTAATGAACTTTTTTTCATAAAAAAGAGAATCCTCTTTTTGATTTTTCTTAATTATAAAAGTCAAATTATGTGACAAAATAGGAAGTAAGGAATGTGGAAAGAAGAAAGATGAGTTGGAAGAGAAATTTGACTACACTATCAACAGTGAACAATAAGGAAAATAATTGGTTTAGGCATTTACTAAGGAAGAGACATTTCTTGAGAGTTAGAATAAAATGAACATTGTAGAGAACTCTGAAAAGAGAAAGGAGAATAAAATTAATATTATAGAGAACTGTGAAAAGAGAAAGAGATAAGAGTCAAGTTCATGGATGTTATTGAAAAAAAGTTATATATATGTATCTTAATGAAAATTCAAATATTTCATCAACATACTGGCCACTGTGCCAAATAACCTCAAATAACAACAAAAACAACCATCGAACACAGTAGCAGAACTTAGAAAACTAATACCAAAAAAATTTATGAAAATGAAAAATGTGAAACTAAAACTTAGAAAATTTTGAAACATAAAACAAAAATAGTAAAAATTAGGTTATTTAAGTTTGAAAATTAGAACACAAGTTAAATAAAATCTTAATTGTAATTAATAGCATTTTGAAGAGATAAGGCATACTTAGAAATGTATTTATCTTTGGGAACGTAGCATTTAATGAATTACAATCTCTTTCTCTAGTTAGTACAAGGATTGAAAATCCGACTAAAAAAATGATACATTTAGAAATTAATTGGATAACAAGTAGTAATCTTATAAGACAGGGCAGATGGATCAAAGAAATACGAGAGTATCAGAAGGAAACTGGCCTTATACCAAAATAACCACAGATAAGAAAAAATTAAACAAAAAAATCAAGAACAAAAACACTCACTTCATGCTTACAAGAAGAAACTCACAACATGAACATTTTCAGCACTAGAAAAAGTACAAAGATCGGAACTTATGAAAAAGTACTGGAAGGATCACAAGGCACAAACAGTCCCATCAAAGAGACTTGCATAATGGACTGACAAAAGTGATCCTATGCAGTCATTAATGATAGTAATAAAAGAAAATTATTAAAAATAATAAAGGATGGAAGATCAGCCAAAATAAGTCGCTGCAAATTTTAAAACAATTATGAATTTTTTTTTCAGACGTAGCAGTCTCATGTCATCAACTGTTGTTGGTGATCCAGTATTTGATGATCAGGTGCATTTGTTATCACCAATTCCTTCAACTGCTGCTGACGTTTTTGATTCTAGCATTGGTACTGGTACTGTTATTCATTCTACTCCTAGAGATGGTTATTTACAGTCATTAAGAGATCCTGTTGCTAATAGGCTTACTTTAGTAAGTATATTTTTTTCTTTTCTTTCTATATTTTGAATTTCTTTTTCTTTGAATTTAAATTTGTGTAAAATAACACTAATCAGTTAGTTAGCCCCCACCAAAATGATAAAGCTTAAGTATTTGTTTGTAGATAGATCCTTCGGCCTGTAACCAAATGTACACCTAAAATTCATTGTCATAAAGCAAGAAGAACAGACATGATTCCAGTAAGATTTTCGATTGGTACCTGGAACAATAGTTATACATTACCAGAAAATAGAAAAACTGTGCTCAAATACAATGTATTAGGCATATTAAGGTAACTGACTTTTTGACTGATCCAATACAAATGCCAAATTGGAGCTTTACAATTGCACCTTTTTTCTTTTGATACTCTTGTTCCTAATGTATATTTACATTGGTAACCATATTGGATGCTTAGTTTATTGTTGGCTTTCAGAAAGGCTAACGGTTGGCAATTTTTAACTTGTGAAAAAAATGGAATAAAGAATTTGCATTAAATTTTGCTTTAAGAATGGAATAAAGTGCAGTAAAAATAAAATAAAGTTGAATGTTGCTTTTGGCTATTCTTCTGTGAATAAAAGAAACATTTACAAATGGTACAAACATTTCTTAGAGGGTTCTGAAGATATTCAATATGACAAATGCCCTAGATGGACATCCCAGCACATCAACAACTGTCAAAAAAGGGAAGAAAGTGATAATGGATAGTTGCTGATTCACTATCAGAGAGGTTATTGATGGTGTTGGCATATCATTTGGCTAATGCCAAGCAATTTTTTTGGATGTTTTGAACATGAAACATTTAGCAGCAAAATTTGTTCCAAAATTGTTGAATTTTGACTAAAAACAGTGCCAAATGAACATTACTCAGGAGTTCTGAATGAAATGAAAAACGATACAGAACTCCTCAAACGGATCATAACTGGTGATGGAACATGGGTGTATGGGTATGATGTTGAAACTAAGGCGTAATCATCCCAATGGAAGCTTTCTGAAGAGCCAAGATCGAAAAAGGGCTTGTCAAGCTTGATTGAATGTGAAGGTTCTGATCAATATTCTTCAGTTTCAGCAGCTTAGTGTATCATGAGTTTTTGCCACCAGGTCATACGGTCAATAAGGAGTACTATCTGGAAGTTCTATGCTATGCTGTGTGCGTGAAGCAATCCAAAGAAAATGCCCAGATTTGTGGTGAAATAATTCATGGCAATTGCACCACAATAATACACCTGTTTGCTGCTTGTTCATGAATTTTTTGCCAAAAACTACCCTGTTATGACGCCTCAGGCTTAGTGTATCATGAGTTCTTGCCACCAGGTCGTGCTACCATGGTTTGTGATGAAACAATTCACAGCAATTGCACCATGATAATACACCTGGTCACTGCTTGTTTGCAAATTTTTGGCCAAAAACAACTTATGATGCCTCAGCCTCTGTATTCACCAGACATGTTAGTGTAAGTCACCCCCTGTGACTTCTTCCTGTTCCCCTAGCTGAAAAGAACCATAAAGGATGATCTTTTGCAAATATGGCAAAGATGAAGACAAAATTGCTGAAGGAACTAAACGCCATACCGAAAATTTTGTTCCAGTGGTGCTTTGAAGACTGGAAAAAGTACTAGCACAAATTTATTATATCTGAAGGGGAGTACTTTGAAGTAACAAAATCAATATTGTTGAATAAGTAGACTTGAATAAATAGGAAACTAAACTTTTGCATATTTTTTTTTATCAAACCTTGTAAATTTACCGCTGTGGAGATTAGTTCCTAAAATGTATAATTACTTAAACTAGTAAGCTGCAGAATGAATTTAAAATTGAGATTTGATGGTTTTTTTTAATTTTCCATGATTATGTAGAACTCTGGTAGAAATCACTTAAAATTACATTTATTTTAATTTGTGTTTGAATATATGTGATTCTTCAATTGCTGTGTTAGTTTAACAATATGGTTTTTTCATTAACCATTGTTTTTCTCATATTAACAGTTAGCCGTTTACCAAATTAAATAAAAAGATTATTTATTTTGTTTTCAACATTTTTTACCTATTAGTTACCATAGGTGTACTCTGTAAATAAAGTAATACCATTAAGTATTTTTTTATGTATTGGTTTTTTTATGATCAAGAAAGGAGATTTGTTCCTCCTATCCATGGACAATTAGGATAAATAAATTGCAACTTATTTAATTATTTTGATGTTCTATTAGATGCATTAATTGCGTTTGGAATTGATATCTCGATCTCAGTTTTCCTTCTTCATTGTTTATTCTACTGTAAAAGCTGTATGTGCATTTTAGTGCAAGATTGAATTGGAACAAATAAGAAAAATGTAAATTTATTTGTCTTTAATTTTTTATAAATAATTTAATCATATAAAATAATTTTTTAATAGTTTTACATCGTAAAGGTTTATTTTAATTTTGTTGTTTAGGAATTTCTAAATGGTTCCATGTTTCGAATTTCACTTCCTGAAGTTTGTTCTTCACCATTAGGTAAGAAATTTTTTGTGTTAATGTTAATAAATGCTATATGTATTTATTAATTTTTAGTAAAATAGTTTAGTGTGTATGATAATTAAACATAATAGTTAAAATAAATAATTAAATAGTAAAGCAAATTTTTATTCTATTAAAAGAAAATACATTTTTTAAGTAACTGTAAATTACACACCACTTTAAAGTAGTACTATAAAATCAGTCCTATTTATCTGGGCATCTAGATTATCTAGGTTCAGGGTTATTTTATTAATGAAATTTTATTTTGTAGGATTATTTTATTAATGAAAACTCTGTTCTTTCCTAATTTTTTATTTATTATACTAAGTCAAAAATTTGAAGTAATTCAGAGAACATAACATCCCAAAATAAATAAAGTTGTATTTTACTGGCTCTACTATAAGTGATATAAAAAATTATACATCAGAGATTTGTAGTAAATGTATACAGAAGGGCTATAAAGTGC
Source organism: Lycorma delicatula (assembly GCF_047948215.1). Classification (NCBI taxonomy): domain Eukaryota; kingdom Metazoa; phylum Arthropoda; class Insecta; order Hemiptera; family Fulgoridae; genus Lycorma; species Lycorma delicatula. Next base: position 110,531,982 of record NC_134464.1, on the reverse strand, counting down.
AGCTCATGCAGAAAATAATACAAGGGGAAATGAGAAGATAAGTATCACAACTTTAGTTTTTATTTAGTAATTTATTTTTACAGAACTATTTAATGTTTGGAAAAATACTCTTTATGGTTAATATAATACTAATACTAATACTATACTATTACTATAATACTAATGTAGTATATATACTAATACTATAATAATATAGTTAATACTCTTTATTAGTCTTCTCAACTGATTCACTTGTCTTAGCTGATTGCACGAATCAGAACCATGTCAGCAGAAGAGAACTTGTTGAAGCAGCCATTTTCACAATTATTACTTCCTGGGATGCTTTCTTAACATGGATTGGAATTTTGTCACAGGAAAATGGTGAATTATCCATGTTTCATCTCCAATAATCATTCAATATATAGAATTAATCATCTTTAATCATAGTAGGTGAATCAGGAGTACACCCGAGTGATTTTTCTTGTGCTTCTCTATCAGTTACAAAGGGATCCAAATGCTGCATACCCCTTTTTGGTACTTTAAATGGTTGTGAACCATGCCCTTGATTATCCCATGTGAGATGATTGAATTTCAGTTTCGAATATTATGTGAGAATTAATAATGCATTGAAAAAGATTGAAAAGCTTTATTTGAAGACAAGATCTGTTGACAGGGAAGAATGTATGTCTGCTCCTTGATCAAACTTACTTGAAAATTACAAAATTCATGATGCCACTATCGCACTTCTTGTGCATGCTTATCATTTTAAGGCCACAAGGAACTTTAAGTTCTTGATCCCTTTTGCTCATAAAGAAATTAGTAATGGATTTAGTTCTTGTATGCAAAAGGATAGAGCACTCATTGTTGAACTGTTTACAATAGGTGAAAAGTCCTTGATAATTAGTCACTGTATCTACTGAGCAATTTCTAAATTAAATGTGATCTTTCAATTAATTATAATTAATTTTTATATATATTTTTTTTTTCATTCAGTTCTATAAATGCTACGAGATGTTAGCTATTACTTTTCTTTTGTCTCCACAAATGGTAGATTCTGTATGGATTAACATTAATGTAGGATTTAACCCTCCACTTGAATACGGGAACTTTTAGATCATGGTTGTTCTTCTATCCAATCACACAAGGTATAATCTATAATTGTTACTGGATGTAAGAAAAGAATAAAAATATGTTAAAATTATCCTTTGTTTCTTATAAACACATGTTTGTTAAGGATGTATAAGTTTTCTGAGCAGAATAATAATGAAGATGGATTTATATTGGATATTAAAAACTGTGTTTATGTGATATTAAAACCATTCATTGAGTTTTCAATAATGATACTTTTTAACGTACAAAATACAGGAGATGTCTTTAGATCAGTGCTTAGTGCCAAAGTAGTTGATAAAAGTAGTACTCTTGTAATTTATATTTGGTAACATTTATTTTTACTTAACAGTTATTGCTAACAACAGTACGTGAACTTCAGTGAATACTTCTGTATTGTTTTTCTCTTTTAGGATTTTTGTTAAAATAAATTTATTCTGTTTATTACTGAAGTTACAACATTTATTTTTCAGTTTCTAAGTGCCTTAAAGTTCTAAAAAATATTTTACCTAGAGAGGCAGCGCTTCAAACAATAGTGAATTGGTGTGGTGCACGAAATGCTCCTGGTACACAAGATTTTTCTCCTGCACAAGAATGGCAGCTATTTATTTCTATTTTGTTAGGTAAAAATATATGAATCACTTAATAAATAAAATTACACTTTACTCTTTTTAACACATCCACTACGGCTGCCAAAATGCATAGGCATTTTATTTGCTGTAGGTATTTACATGTATACTTACAAAAATCTGAAAATTTTCTTTTTACTTTTTTAGTTTATATTTGATGATATATACATGAAACAAGCATAATATCAAAGAAATAAAACTCCAATTATATGTTTTAAACAAATTTTTTTTGCACATATCCTGTTGGATACATGACACAACTTTGTTATGAATATATAACTCCTGGGCATCATCTACCTGCACGGGTACAAAACCTCTCTTATTCCTCTGAGCCTGTCGCTAGGCGTGCCACAAAAACCATTTAATGTATTTTATAACTTAACAAAATTTTAATTTAGAATTTGTATTACGCAAAGTTTGGAGTATTAACCTGATTAAAATAGTTATTTGTAAAATTGTATTATATAGTTCTTTTCATGACACTTCTAATATGCTGTTGCATGATTTTAAACACCTACAGTATAGCCAGACTAAAAAGAAGTGCTATAAGAAACCTGTGAAAACGTATACCCCATTGGGTGCATGATGCACTTTATTAACAAACAGAGTGTGCCTCTATGAGTACACGATGTAATTTAAAAAAGAACTCGTGTACCCATTCAACATCACTAACGTTATTAAGATAATCAAGCCATTAGAAAGGATAGAAATCTATATTATTAGCTTAACAATTTGAATATAGCTAAAAAGTACTTTCCACATAACAAAAAGTCTCTAAAAACTTTGTATTGTTTTGTCGTTTTCAGCTGTTGACCACATACTTATGACTACTTGTTTTTAAAATAAAGGATAAGAATTCCTCCATTTTCAAATTTTGTCAGTTTGTGTGCCCTTTTAAAAGCATTATTATTATTATTATTATTATTATTATTATTATTATTATTATTATAGAAGTAAGAATTTAAAATATAAAATAAACAGGTTTTGCTATAAGAATGTTTTTTTTTAATTGGTTAATGTGAGAGGGGTTTAAACCTGATACACACAATTTCTTTTTTTAATGTAGATATAAATATCAGCATATAAGTCAGCATGTTGATCTGAATTACAGTTTTGTAGCAAATGGGTTACAGAAAACTGGGTATGTATTACAGCTATGGATTTTAATACTTGATCGTGGATACTGGTGTTCTTTGGTGGTTGGGTTTCAATTAACCACACATCTTAGGAGTGGTCAAATTGAGACTGTACAAGACTACACTTTATTTACTTTATTCATGCATATCATCCTCATTCATCCTCTCTTAAGTAATACCTGAACAGTAATTCCCGGAGGCTAAACAGGGAAAAAAAGGGTATGTATTGTAGCAAGATTTTTCATACTTGACACTGATGATATAGCTGCACAAACACCAAAATTATTTTACCTGTTTGTCTTTGAGTTTTACACACACCGTTTACTTACTATTGACAGATTTTAAAATTTATGATCATTTTCAGTTCAGGAATTCCAAAAAATGGAATCAGCAAGAAGTAATCTTCATTCAGAAAATTTATTATAAAGACATCAATGAAAAAATAATTCTTTAGATGTAAATAATAATGTTATATAAAAATACTGATTAATTATTCATTAATTTTATTTTATTTTTAACAAATATTCATGCAGCATTTATGTATGTTAAGTGCCATAATTGGTTAACATGACCTGACATAAATCGCAAGCTACACCCAAAAATGCCAGCCATTTTCAACAACATCCCATGCCAGGCTTACTTAGGAAAGTGAGGAGTTAAGTAGATTCCTAGTGCCTTCTTCATTGACCCAAATGTAAACGTATTTATCAGCATGTCAAACTCACCAAAAGTGATATTCAACCCAACAAGTGACACCTTCACTCTGCTAACCACAAAGACTGGTTATACAGTAATCATTGTTATTGTTTCTGATAAAGGAAATTTTGATATCAGTTGCTTTACGTGTGTAACAGCTCTTAAGAAAAACTTGGATAGATACTGAAAAACAACAAATTAATGTTTCCCTTCCTCATGTAAAACAGTTCTTTGTGAATAATTGTGTTTATCAAGTTACACAAAGTAAAATAATTTATTATTTTTCATACACTAAAAAATTGAACATTTTAAAATCCCATTGTATAAGTTGAACACTGATATTTTAATTATAATTTAGGTTCTGAAATCTTGAATTACTTGTTATGGTTTATAGTAATTGTTATTATATTTTTTCAATTATAAGAAATATTTTTATGATTGTCTATAAAAATGTTGAATTAATATTTTTATTTTCAGGTTTGCTTGGATATGATGTTGAGAAGTTATCTGTATTACAACAGAATTCTGGTACTATACCCGATATACCAACACAAATACTAAAGAAAAAACAAGCTGCCGATTATGGATCACACGATGTATGAAATTTAAATTACTTATTACAGTAACATATTCCATGGAAAGTTGCTAACTTATACTTTGCAGGTTATGAAATAGTTATGTAGAAGAACATACTTTTTCATTCAGAAACTGGATGATAGGAATACATGGGAATCTACTCGTTTTAAGATACCTGATCTTAATAAAAGTGGGATTTAAAAACTTTCAGTTATGTGTTTATTTGGTCTGTTTTCAGAGTTTGATTTCCTATAAATTGAATCTCTAAATTGATTTAAAGCAATCAAAATACTTTGGTATTGTCAGTGGTCAGAAATTGTTGATTCTTATGTACAAAAATTTCCCAAAACGTTTTTGTGTTTAGAATTTTAATTATAACTAAAATTGTATTAAACTGTTAGTGTGTGATACTTGATATATTGTACGTCAGTAAATTTGACTGAGTTTGAAAATTTTTATCAATCTTATATCACTTTAATATGTGAAGATATTAAGAATTCTCGTTGCAACTTCAAATTTATTAGGAAAAATATTGTTTTTTTATGTTTTGAATATAAATTTAATTTTACCGAAGCAAGGTTAATGTGATTAAAATAATCTGTATTGTTCATTTAACATTCAAAACCATGAATCTGTTCATTATTTTAGAGTAGACTATTTATAATTAAAATGAGTATGAAAGATTATAATGGTATCAGTGTAATGAACCGACAATAATAATAAAATTATAAACCAGACAGATTTATGTAAGAATTTCATAGAATTTAAATAATTTATATTGAGTGTTACATTGAATCAGTTACTGTTGTTTTTTTAGATAATAGTACTTAGTAGAAATATAAAATTATGCCTGAAACTATAGTTCTAAAATTAAGAATTGTGTAAAGAAAGATTATTTTAAGTTCTAGCATATCTAGCATTGTGATCAAATTCAGAACATTTCTAATAAGAAAAGCCTTGTAAGTAAATAACTTTATTTGTTAATACTATTGACACATAAAAATTAAGTGATAAACCTATAAAAATAATAAGTGTAAATGTGTGATAGAATTGCGTAAATGATAGCCTATCATGTAAATTAATAAATATTTAGTATTCTAAATATAATATCAATTAAATAATTAATAGTTTAATGTATATTATAAAAATGTTAATGTATTATTTCATTTTCTTTTTATAGGATTGGGAGTATCTTCTCAATTCATGTCATCATAAAATTGTAAGTTGTGATCTTTGCTCTTTACTTGGACTGAAAAGAGCACATCTTGCAAATAATGATCTACCATCAAACGGTGATGTCTGTGGTAAAATAAACACTTCAGTTCCACTTTTTTCTGCAATATACCTTATAATATTTTCATTTCATCTTTTGTATGAAGTAAGCCAAAGAGATTTAATAATATGATTATTAAATAATAATAATAATAATAATAATATTATTTATATTTATTATTGAATTAAAATTTAGGCTATATAAAGTCTGTTCAGAAAATAATCAAACTTAATTTTTTTTAATTTTACAGATTACTGGTCCTTGTCCCCTTCGAAGTACTTCCTTTCCCTAGTCAAACACTTTTCCCAGCGGTGTTTCTAATTCGCAAAGCAGTCCTGGACAGCTTCTTGAGGTCCATGATGAATTTACTTTAATGTCATCAATAGTCTCAAAGCAGCATCCTTTCATCACAGATTTTAATTTCAGAAATAAGAAAAAATCATAAGGAACTAGGTCTGGCAAGTAAGAAGGCTGAGAGAGGACAGTCATCTGATTTTTGGCACAACATAGATGAATTGACAAAGCTGAGTATGCAAGCGTATTGTTGTGGTAAAGGAACTATGAGATGTCTCGTCACAACTCTGGTCTGTTTTTGTGGATTTTTTCATGTAACCACTGGAAAAGCTTTGATAGTATTTACAGGTAACTGTTTAACCTTGAGACAAGATTTAAAAATGCACAATTCCATTAAAATCAAAGAAAACAGACAGCATCACGTTGACATTGGATCAAGACTGTTGTTCTTTCTTGGGATGTGGAGGTCCTTTGCCAAGCCGATCAAACTTTTTTCACAATGTCGTAACAATAAACCCAGCTTTCATTCCCATTATGATCTTTTACATGAATGTTTCATCATCATTGGCTTGTTCAAGAAGTTGCTTGACAAATGTCCATTCAATGTTCTTTCTGCTGTTTGGTTATCAAATAAGGAACAAACTTTGTTGCAATTTGATGGATGTTCAATTTTTCAGTCAAAATGGCATGGCATGATCCAATTGAGATGGTAATCTCTTCTGCAAGTTTCCTGACAATCAATCGGCAATTTGCATGTACCAGATCATTGATTTTTTGAATGTAGGTGTCGTCAATTGGAAGCCTTCCTGATCGAGAGTCATCTTCAATTAACTGACAACCACTTTTAAATCGTGAAAACCATTGATAACATTGCATACAACTCAGAGCATCATCTTTGTAAGCTTATTTCAAAAGTTGGAAGTTTTCTCCTGTTTCACGCTGATTTTACATTGTGTCATTGCTCCTGGAAATCGCACATTATAAAAGTGGCTACTAACACTTAAACACTTGTGCTCAAATAACAATAACGTGAAAACTAAACGAGATATCAACATTCCAAGGACATGTGATTACAGAGTAGGTTTGGCAAAACTCATTGCTGCCAACTGCATGTCACTAAATATCTCTGTTCAATTAAAAATGTTCAGTTATTTTCTGAACAGACCTCATATAGATGTAAGATTCCACTAAAATTAGTTCTTGGAAATTAATATGGTAAGTTTAAATTATGTAATTACTATGTTTTTTGTGGTTTATATTTCATATAAAATGTGTATATATGTATCAGAGGTTCTGATTATATAATTTTAGTTTTTGTAATACTCTTAGCATTATTAATAAGTTCTGCCAGCATGAGAAAAATAATAATATAACAAATGCATTTAATACAATTATTCACAAGGACTGTGGAACTGTGATTGGCTTTACCATTAAGGCTAGAAAAATATATATGTGCAGTGAGGAGGTACTAATCCTACTATTAACTCCAGATTCTTTGTAGTCAAAAATATGATTGGTTAATATTTGGGCTGATCGTATACCTTTCAAGTGTGTCAGAGTAGTCTGTAATTGGGCAAATTCTTTTTTAATCATTCCCATAAGTGATTTGGTTAAAATGCCAGTTTTAGAATATATATTATTTAAGTAAAACTGGGAAAGCAAGTGAAAATCAGTGCCAGATATCTAAGGAAGATAATTTAAAACAGTTCAGGCTGCTTCTTCCTGTGCACATTATACTGTTCTTTGTTCCCTACTTATTTTATGGAAAAAGACTGAATAAACTCAAATAAAACATTGCGCCTTTCCTACATATTTTACTATTATGCTGCTTTTGGTCATTTTCTGCCTTTCTAAAATAAACATTTAAATAATAAAGGAAAAATACATTAGTCTGACTATATATAACTTCCCATTTCATTTACAATTTTAAAAATCACTTGAAAAATTTGCACAATATGATTTGTTAACCTTTAACCCAATGAACAAGTAGTATTCTGTATCAAGCGTCGACTGTGAGTGTGTTATTAAAGCAAGCTGTACAACTTTGAATGTTTTTCATTTACCATTATATCTACCTAAATTTATTTCAGTTATCTGGGTATTAAATTTTCAGTTTTTTTTTGTTAGAGGTGTTGCAGATGTCTTTAAAAAAAAAATAAATTATCATTTGTTTCTTACAAAAAATGTCTTTGTTGTTTTTTTATTAAGTAATTTATGAATTTGGTAATTTGTAAAATTGTAAAACAATTAATTATAGCTGTGTAAAAATTGGGGAGAGGGATAAAAATAATTTTCCCAAAGATTATATTTACTCTGAATGGGTTAAACATAAAACCACATAAACATATTGCTTTTGAGATTTTATATACAGTGTCAATTTATGTTGGAATTATGTTGCACTATGTTTTTTCAGTTTGGAAAATAAAAGTCAAAAATAAATTTCTTGTTTACCTTAAATCTTTTTGCAAGAATTGAAACTGCACACTGAATGATTGCTTACCAATGTTAGCTCAATTTTTACATCAGTTAGCTGTTGATTTGAAGTTAAATTATTATATACATCATTACTGGAGTGATTTTCCAAGTAAATGCCCTCTCTCACCTTCTGTGGTAAGTTTCCATATTATCAATACTATTAAAATTATGTATCTTAATTAATATTTTTCATTAAATGTGTTCATTACAATTGTTTCTTTTTTTATGATTACATTCTTATAAATAAAAATCTGTTATCTGTTCCAAAGGAGAAACATTCTTAATGTAATAAAAAAATAAAAATTTAGCAGACAACTAATGTTTGAACTGCTTCGTTGATTTTAGTCGCTTTCTTTGTTTGAACTTTAATAATAAATATGTAAATAACAAAAATAAATATATTTTAAGTGTTAGTAGTGACTTTTGTAATGTGCAATTTTCAGGAGCAACGATACAGTGTAAAATTTTGTGTGAAAACTGGGGAAAACTTTCATAGTAATGTTTCAACTTTGAAACAAGCTTACGGAGATGATGCTCTGGGTCGTACGCAATGTTACAAATAATTTTCATGATTTAAAAGTGGTTGTCAGTTAATTGCAGATGACCCTCGACCAGGAAGACCTTCGACTTTAATTGATGTCACCCGTGTTCAGAAAATCAATCTGGTGCATGCAAATCACTGATTGAATGTCAGAGATCGTGGAGAAGAGGTTAGTAGCTCTGTTGGGTCATGTCGGCTCTGTCTTGGACAACCAAGGAACTATGTAGTACAATGTCTGACAAGTGTATGTACAAAATTTCATCACGTTTCGTCCCTCCAGTCTCAAGTTACATTTGGCTGCGTATGTTGTGTTCACATGATATTGTGCGAGCTCACGACATGGAACATAGAAGCGTGAAAAAGTTTTGTGTTTGACTTCAAAAATCTGTTATTTAAACTTATTCTTTGATACAGCAAGCATTCGATGATGAATCTGCATCTCATAATACAACATACACGTGGTGAAAATGGTTTAAAGGTGGCAGAGAGTTGTTGGATGGTAATGAACAAAGTGAGAGGCCATCAACAGCTGTTCGTGATGAAAGCGTTGCAGAAGTGGGTGCGCTCCTGCTCAAACAATCTCACCTTACCCTTTGGACTATAGCAGAAGAGCTAAACATCGGTAAAGACATGGTACATACAATTCTAACAGAAAAAAATCAACCGCCGAAAAGTGTGCTCTCGTTTCATTCCACACTTCTTGATCAAAGAACAAAAACAGGTACATCTTTCTTGCGCTCAAGACTTCATTGAAACTGCCGATAACAAACTGAATCTTTTGAAAACAATTGTAACTGGGAATGAAAACTGGTGCTTCATGTATGATCTGTGAACGAAGCATCAATCCACTGCTTGCACCTGGAGTACAAAGACTGCGCCGAAATTCAGGCAGCAAAAATCAAAGGTGAAAACGATATGTTGATTGCATTCTTTGATTCAAAGGGGCTGATTCATCATGAATTTGTCCCAACTGGTCAAACCGTGAATTCTAAATTCTATTTGGAAGTAATGAAACGCCTGATGCATAACATTCATCGAATCCAACCTGAGTACTGGGATCCAGGCAGTTACTCTTGTATGGCAATACCCCAGCACACATGGCAACAGTTTACGCCGCAAATCAAATCACCATCTTATCCCACCCGACTTTGCTCCAGCAGACTATTTTCTGTTCCTGAAATTCAAATTGAAGATGAAAGACTGCTTTTTCAACAACATTCCAGCCTTCCAAAGGGCTTGCACCAAGCAGTTGAAGGCAATCCCACAAAGTGATTTCTCCAGAGTGTTTGATGGGTTCTACTGGTGCTGTATCGAATGAATAACTAGAGAACGGTTCTATGTAGAGGGTTGATATGAGTAAATTCATTTATCTTTAAATCTGTATTTTTATTTAATTTAGTTTGGGTACTTTTCAGACATACTGTGTATAATATAACCTAACCCAGCAAATTTATATGAAGAAAGGGATATGTTAACCGAGTAGAGCACACTATCAATTTAAAATGTTTTGAATGATCTTTAGAAAAATATATCTCTTTACAATTTTTTTCTCAGTTAGAAAGTGTTTGTATTAATTTAGCCCCAATATATTTGAGAATCTTCTGAAATAGAAGATTCTAAATTAAGTTTGTTCGTTATGAATTTTTTTTGCTAGTTAGGTTAATACTTTGCTACAAGACTGGGATCCAAGATATATCAGTAATTGTAAGAATCTCAGTCATTGATTTTTCAGGACAAGTAAAACCCTCACTCTGAAAAGAATATAACAAGATCTTGTGGAAAGGGTAAGTTACTCTTAAAACATGATTTGAAGTCAGTTGATTATTGTTTAAGATTTTAAACTGAAGAGAAATTAAATAGGTTTTTATTATGCCCATGTATTGAACTCGGAATAGTTTTGTGTGTGATAGTAATGAGATTATTTATCTTTAATTAGAAATCAATCTGAATTTACTTTAAATCCAATTTCATGAAGATAGCAACATAAGCATTTAAAAATGTTATGATTTAAAGAACATTATTTGAAATTAAATTTCTTGGTTTATTATTGAAAATTAATATATAAGTGAAATGAATGTTTAAAATTTTACTGTTAAATAAAATTTTCATGTTCTTTTTGTTACAAAGTATTTCTAATTTCAGCCAGAGCCTTTTTTTCTTAGAGAAACTTCTATAAAATATTTTCTGAATTGCAGAAATGATAATAACTGAGGACATGAGATTCTTTTCCTGTCAACTATTTAAAGAAGTCTTGGGCAACAATCTTCTGATAATCTTTTCATTTTGATGGTTCCTTAGTATTTTAAACTTCTTATGGAATAGAATCATGGAAAATAAAAATATGTGAAATAGGATAAGGATTTCTGTAGCCAGAACTATATTTTACCCTAACCTGACAATTACCACTTCATGGAGTCCACTTGCATAAGACCATATCAAATAGTCTATTGCAGTCTTTTTTTTAAATCCTAATTCTTCCATCTAGATGTAGCATATGTGAGATGTATTTTCAGCTTTCATTCCGTAATATCAAAATACCATAATTCTGTCTTAAGTTTACCTTATAGATATAAACTTTTGTTTCAAAAGTTAGTTTTCTACAATACTTTTTTTTTTTTGTTTTATGTGTTCCATCATATAAATCTACCTTAAAATTTTTTTAATGAAATGGATAATATAATTGTTATTAAGTGATGAGAATAGTTTATCAAATTTTTCACATAATTCAGGTAGCAGTTCCTCATGTTAATCTTATCATAAATAATTAGGAAGCTGTAATTTTATGTAAGATTCAAATTCAGAAACTTATAACTGAGGTAAACATATAATATTAATTTAATTTTTGGATTCAGTTGGATAATTGTGCAACATCGTGAGTCTCTAAAAACAGTTAATTTCACTGTTAAAAAAGCTAGTTTAAGGATGAACAAGAAGTAACTCACTATTATGCACTGTTATGCCCTCTTTTTCCTTATAAAATATGGCATCTAATTCTTATGAGTAGTGTAAATGTAGACTGAAATTTTGTTATGTAAATTGAAATCGGTCCAAAAGTCTTCTTTGTAATTTTAAGTGTAAATTATTTGTTTTTGCTTATTCAAACTAAAAAATGTAAATTTTAAGGTTCAAATTCTGCAGAAATAAGATAATGTTTTCATTTTGATATTATTTTTAATGTTTTTTATTAATTTAATGGAGTAAGTGATAATTTGATTGCAATAACATTTCTTTTATAGTTTTTTTTAAATAGGCCTTCATATGTACAAAAAAACATCTTTCCAATCACTGAATAATATATTTACTAGAGGTTAATTTATCTCTTCCCACTAATCACTAAAATTTTGTTTGGGTGTAGGTCAAATTATTTTTATTTCACATAATTTTTATTTATGTGATATTGTTATGTTTAGTCACAACTCTACTGTGTTTACTCTTTTAATTTAAAATTTTAATGAAGTATTGGTTAATGTGTAGCATAATATTAGTTTTTATATATTTTCTGTGTTTTATCATTGGTGTTAATTTTTCAGGTCCGAGTTGAAGATAAAAGATACTGGAATATAGTTTTTAAAAGAAATCAGAATTGGTCCCAGTTAGAGTATGTATTTTTTTGTCTCTTTTATAATTTACTTATTTATAAATGATTATTTATTAATTTGTACTTTTGTTCTAGGTTAACACTTAAATATGCATCAGTATTTTATAAAAGTTTCAATAATAATTTTCACCATCAAGGTAATTTAGAATGATGATTTGACATTGTTCAATCCTTTTTATTCAGATTTTTTTTTAATTTTCTTATATAGTTTAGAATAAAGTGATTTCTGATGCCCATAAGAAGTTTTTTGTGTAGAAAGTTTGATGACTTGGAACAAAAGGAAAAAAACGACCATAATGCTTTATGTGGAGAAAAACTTTTGAAAAGATGAAGGACAACAAGAAGAATCTTGATTGAACTAAGGAAAAGGTTGGCAGATGAATCATGTTAAATAGCATGTCATATGGATCTGGACTGTGTTAATGGCTCAGATTTATTTAATATCAATATAATAAAAGAAAAATGCTTGGATAGTTTTGAAATGTGGTAATTGTGAAAAATGGAAACAAGCTGCAATGAAGTGGCAACGACTGCTAGTGTAAGTACCCTGTAACGAACAAGGGTTCACCCTAGTCCTGTTTGTGCTTTCTTCAGAGCAGAGGACATAATCAGTGTTTTGTAATTGCTTGAACTTGCACAAACAACCAGCAGTGGTTAGGAGGTGCAAAGAGTGGCAGAAGGACAATCAGGCCTCTGGCTGCCCATATCTCACTGCAAACAGTTATCACATTTGTAGGTTTGCCCAATAAAGTAGTAGATATTAGTATGTAAGTAGATTAGCATAGCTTATCTTATCTTATCTTATTTACTTACGGAAACCCAAACAGGTTAGAAATGAAGTTGTCATGAGGGGAGGGAGAATGTTTCCATCTTCTCTTCCAATGACAAAACCCAAGCCAGTCGGCAGGTACATCTACCGTACATCAAAAAGTAATCTGATTAATATTTTATTAAGACTGGGGGCAGAGCTGGTATCACAATGTGAGCAGTTGAGGTTTCTTGAAGGCCCTTGAAGTGCCTCTGCAGCGGTTTGCAGATGAGTGATTCCAAGGGTAATGAGTTTAAGGCAGTGTTCTCTGCTTTGGCAAATGGATTTGAGCCACTTGCTTAAAGCCAACTACAGTCAAAGAGGTTATAATTAAAGAGGCAGTTTCTGCCCCAGTACCAGTGCTGATGCCTGTGCCTGTTAGGGCAGATCAGAAATGCTTTACGCAGAGGTGCTTAAAGGCAAGCGGGAGGCATATGGATATATGCCATATATCATAATTTATTATGTTTTTCAATACATTGGTATGTTGCTAGTAAGATAAGCTATTTTTGTAAATAATAAATAAATCCGTAACTATCACAGCAATTATAATACACAAATCACACACACACACACACACAAGCACATTTCTGAGAAAAAAATGGTCATATTCTTTCTAGTCTAATTAAGACTAAGTCTTATTAAGAATTTGCTCCTCGTAATCATCTCCAACCAGAAAATCTGTTTGTGTTGCCTGTGTTATCTGAACTGCTGGCGAAGAAGGCATCTCAGCCAGAGCGTTTAGGCCCTCATAAATTTTTTTCAACTCAGACTCGTGTGTACCTATGTATTTAGTCAGTCCAGGACCAATGTGTTGCTTTAATGCAATCATCATCAGGCCAAGTTGGTATATCAGGCTGCCCAGTGTTTCTGGCAGCTCCTCCTCCTCCTCAGAGGACCTTTGACGGGCTCTCTTTTTACCTTTAAGATCCACTTTTTTCACATGTGGCAATTTCTGCGCACTGGTACTACTTTGTCTGGACGTACCTTCCAAAGGAAGCGATACCCGGTGTGGCATTGTGTGGTATTGTACTCAGAGGACAACCCCGTTTCCAACAAGTACCCACTCAATGTGCCCTGTGCCTTGTGCTCCAAAAAAATTTTGGAGTGGGTGAGGGCGGGAAGGAAAATGTATTCGACCGAATCTGGGGTCCAAAAATTTGATGGTAGGGTGGGGGGGGGGTTTATGAAACGAATTTATGTCAAGGAATAATGAAAATTGGATGTGTGGTTTAGGAGTTATTACGGAAAAGGAAATCCCCTATAAAATCTCTTCACGTAGGACTTTGAAAGAATTCTCTCCTCTATGTAGAATAATAGAAAAATGTTCAAAGTCCTTGTTTACTACTAATTATACACTTGTAACGTGTCTTATAACTTAGAATATTTCACTTAAAACTGTATATTCTAACCTTGAAATTGCCTTGAAAAACTAATTTTATAATTAGTTGATTACTCACAAAGGTGATAGTAATTACTCACTTTGTTATTACTCCAGTAACACCTCGAGATTACTAAAACACAGTAATACAATAATAACTACTATAAAAAGAAAATATAGCAGTTAAAACACACCAAACTATGAGTTGATTTTGAAACTCGAAAAAACACTTAAAAAACTGTAAGTCCGTATCCAAAACTCTTAAAAACGGTAGTTTGAATCCAAAAAACCAATCCACTTATATATCCGATAACCAAATCCAGAAAAATAACCGAAAAACCAAGCCAATTATGAAAACTCGCGGAGCAGTACACAACATGTCTATACGCTATGATGTCTCCCACTCGACTTATACCAATATACTAATAAATTCCTAATATACTGATAGATTGCTGCACAAAGATGGGGTAAACAATATTACATAATACAGACTTTAATTAACAGACCCCTTTCTGTTTTATCAAGCTCTCTATATTAGTTTTATCTGTATAAACTTTCCTGAGTATCTGGTATTGTAAGAATATTTATATAAATATTTCATTAACAAATCTATATTTTATCATCGTTTGATGAACACTTCACGCTACTGACTGAACTTTGTACAGTTAGTAGTTTCTGATTGATTGCAAAATAATTGTCTTTCTGCTCCTACAAAACTGGATAAAAATACAGTGCAAACAAAAAGTTAACTGTATGCAGTGTAACCTGAAGAATTGCAAGAAATGATTTCCATTTTCTAATAACAATAATAATAATTAAACAATTTAGATTAAACAGATTATCGCAGTG
Source organism: Lycorma delicatula (assembly GCF_047948215.1). Taxonomy (NCBI): domain Eukaryota; kingdom Metazoa; phylum Arthropoda; class Insecta; order Hemiptera; family Fulgoridae; genus Lycorma; species Lycorma delicatula. The sequence continues at coordinate 110,516,640 of NC_134464.1, read as the reverse complement.
AATGAAGAAAAGACATTAACCAAACTAATCCCCCTCCTAAAAAAAGTAATATCTTTTGATCAATTGGTTGAGAATGTGCAATAATACACAAGGTTTATAGTAACAATAATATGATAAAACAATGATTACTAGAATAAATAAAAAATTCTATCAATTATGCTTATATCTAATTCACCGTACTAAAAAAGAAAAACAAATTGAAAAAATAAGTAATATTTTTTCAGGTATAAATGTTTTGAGTATATAAAAGATCACTCATTTTCTCTTATAAAATAAATTCAAAACTTAAAATGAAACTTGAATATTATAACAAATTGTAACAGTTATAAACAGCTGGAAATCCGAATTGTAAGGATGTTATAGCTACTACCACATTTCATTTAACAGAAGATTTTGACATAAAAAATTCATTTGACATGAATATATATCACATTAAATTATACAAAAAATGTGTCCTAACTCCAAAATAATTTTAAAAATAATACATTTGATTAAATATAAATACCAACTTTCTTTAGTGAAATTAAAAAAAAGAAAATACAAAAAATCTGTAAATAAAAACAAACTGCTCTGTGAATAAAACTGGACTGGCTTGAATACTATAGTGTAGCAAAACGATTCATAACTTGCTCTAGTCTATGGCGTAAAAAATACTTAGTAATTCAAATTGGGAGCATGAATTACTAAGAATTCAGAAAGGACCCCTTAAAAATATATTTCTTTTTACCAGTCTAAACATTTTCTATGCAGAAAAAAACATATACACTGTAAATTGTTAATACAGAAAATTAATTAATAAACTCATAAAGTGACCTGCTTAAAGTGTCATTTTTATCAGTTTCATCCAGTCTGCAACAAGTTAAAAAAGTATTATTAATCTATTTAGAATAATTGAAGTATACTTACTTGAAGCATTTTCAGCCAGATAGGTAACATAGACAATTTGTCATGAGTAACACATTCAAAAACAAGTTTTGTTAAAAACTGTAAAATCTGAAGTTCTTTAGTACTTGCTGATGATATTGATTTTTCATTTTGTTCAAGAAAGAAATGTGCATAATTGACAGTAGATGGTTCTGATGAAAACGCAAATATTGATTCTGCCTGTTAAAAAAGAAACTGGAGAATCGATAAAAAAATTCATACAAATGCAATTACACACATTATTTCACAATGTAAAGATAGTATTTGTATAAAAACGCATGTAAAGTTTCATCAAATCATTTAACAAAGTATCAAATTGTTAACAGATTATCTAACTAAGGTTATGTTCCACAAAGGCTAGTTCTATTTGCTTTGATGAACATAAAATATCTTAAAACTAATTTACCGACCTTTTTACACACTCACGTGTAGTTATAATTATCAGTATTATAGAAATGAAATTACATTACATGTTATTACAGTAAAGTGATATTTATAATTAAATACTTATTATAATATTGCAAATAACTTAAACTGTTACTGATTAAAATGTTTAGTAAAATATTCAAAACATTTTAATCTGAAAACAGTGTATATGTCTTACAAGAGATTACGTACAACTACCTTCTACAATGAGATGATTTAGACTGGTGAACATTAAAGGACCATTGATGGAAAAAATAAAAACTCTTCTTAAAATTGTGGAAAAACACTTTGCTGAGGATATATTTACTAAATTCACATAATGGAAGTCTGTTTGTCAGATGGCAGCAGTAAACTGTAGGTTTATATACATGAAACAGCTGAAATAATATTATCATGCACTAGTATCATTTTGGTACCCATTCCTTAATGTTGTGTCAGCTACATTATTTTCCAAGGATAAACATGTCTTTATTGTACAGACCTATTTCAATATAAACCTTTTAACATGTGACGACAATTTTAAGTAGAAATCTCCACAGAGTTACCAATAAGTCAACACATTTGATATATAAACTTTGCAAGACCAGGAGTGGAAAAAAACCAGCTGAGGCCAAGTTCAAAATTACAGTCACTGGCTACAAAATTCCTTAAGGCATGGTAAAATGTTTATCAGCTTCCCCAAAATATCTTTTAGAAGATTATTTTTCTCACAGATTGGACTGTCAATAGCTACAAAAAATTGAGTTGTCTTCCAAGACAACAAAAAAAGCTGACAACACAATTGTAGGACTTTCCCGTCAAGCAGTTTTTTCTGATGCACGGCTTACACACTCAACTTAATTTAAAATAAAATATTTTTTGTTTATTTAATTCAATGATTCTAACTAAAGCACATGTGCATACCATATTTCATTTGCGCAGGTGTGGTGGTACTAGCGGCCACTTATGATGTCACAGCATAGCAGAGGACTACAACAGCTGTACATCAGTGCTACACTAATGCTCCTTGTGTGAGAGGGGGTACTATTGATGCAGTATACCCACTTGGCCATTAGTTTATTTTATCGTTTTTAGGGTGGAGGTGTGATTTTGCAAATATTATTTTTTTATTGTTAACAAATGTGCCTAAGAAAAATAAGACCTTAATTAGGTGAAATCTCTATATACTGCAGGTGACCTGGCTGTACAGTTTCATGGCATCAATATATAGAAGTAATCTGACCAAGTTTCGTAAAATCAAAATTTTAAGAATTGCTAGATTGCTTGATCTCAAGTCTTGAGGCCGCTAAGATTTCTTGATCTTATAACATCAGATCTTTCATTTGTGGTCATTTAAAAAGTAGAACATAAATTTAATTTAAAACATAATTTTAAATGCCATTATATGAATGCCAAATAAGTCAAGTTTACTATTATATAGACTGTTTTCCTCTCCCTTCCACACACACACACACACACACACACACACACACAAAACAGAATTCATTGTTCTCCTTAAAAATTATACCACACAAAAAAAAAGAAGGATTTTGTGGTCATAAATACGTCAGTTTTACTTGAGGTCTATAAATATCTTTTCCGACAAATGATATCGGTAAACATGTAACACATAACGATTCGTAATGAATAAGATTATACAGTAAAAATGGTTTTTTTGTCAATCTGAATAGCCTTTTGAGTGGTGGGAATTTTTATAAAACGTAGTTTTCTGAATCTTCTTTTACTAACATATGTTACTAATCTGTGATTTATGACACGGGTTTTTCATCATATTTTGCCCAATTTTCAACCGATTTGCTGGTAAGTATTATTTTTAAAATCAGCAAACTATGTTTCATAAACAAAGCAAAAAAAAAATTTTGCTAATAAAAAACACGGTAGAAATGCGCGAAAAAAATTCTGCAATTAAATTATCGTAATTTTTGTAATGTTTCAATTTTGTTGTTGTTACAGGCTTAAAAAATGTCCAATCATAACGGTTTTTGTTTTGTTAAAATTTATTAAATCTCTTTAATATACAGTAATTTTTTGAAATTTTTTTCACAAGAGGGTAGCATAAGACTATGAAGGGAGGCAATCAGATACCAACATATTTTCGCGGAGCGCTAATCAACCGCGGATCATTGTGATGGGAAAAGGTTAATAAATGAAAATATTCGGAAAAAGTTGAGTATGACCTCAATTAATGATATAAAGAACTATTAATGCTGTTTAAAGTAAATTAATACCCATTATTTGCCTAAACGATTGTTTTATATATACCTTTAGAGAGAGTGTAGGCAATACAGACTGAGGTTATGTTGGATAGAACAGATCATAAAACTTAACCCTTGAAGAAACAACCAAATTAAATTATGAAACCTCCATACAAATATTCTTATTTGTATGTGAAATGCAGGTTGTTGTGACTTTATAGCACCATTAACAGATTGCGTGAATTGACAGATAGAATGTTACATACTATCAACTGTATTGCATAATAAATTCATGATCTTAACTTCTAGATGCTTGTAGCTTTATATATAATTCAATTGGCCATTTATTTACTGCTTATTTAACTAACTTACTCTTGGTTCTGGTTGCTCTTGTTTGTTCTTGGTTCAGTTCATTGAACGAATGTTTTTTATGTGTAAATAAAAGTATCTATTAATATAGATATTTTTCTGTTATGTTTGAAAATATTTATGTGAAATTTAAAAAAATTCTAGGCTTTACAGAGTTTGGTGCAATGTCCAGAAGTAGCACATCAGTTAGTGTGGCAATTAAAACTTTTAATAGCACATGGACTTTCATATGACCCTTCTGAAGCTGATGATTCTTATATTCCACTGTTGTCACCTGATCTAGCATTAGCATTATTACAAAAAGTAAATAGTATTATTGACTCGTGGGAAAATGGTAAGTAATATAAATGTAAGATAGTTTTTACTTTTTTATTATTGCATAAATTTTTCATTAAATTATATCCTAACAGAATATAATTATATATAAGAAATTTTTGCATTTTAAAACAATGCTTTTGTTATATTTTTTGCATGTTTAGTATTCACAGAGATATCTACTTAATCAGAGTGTTTTTTCTTCTTTTTTTTTGTTAGTATTATTAATTACCATAATTTTAAAATATTAGAATTATAGAAAGGTATGTTTACTATCTCACTGATATAAAATTAAATATTCTATTGCCATTACAATCTTTTGGTAGATAATAAAGCTATTCTTATTTTTTAATTATAAATTTTTAATTACCTGATCTGATTATTCTCAATTTTTATTTTTGAAAATATTGGGTTAACAAAGAAGAATGCCAGGGTTTTAATTTGTTTTAAAGTCTTCTACTTTTACAACTATTACAGGCTTTGAAGTCACTGACTAAGGTGTATGTGCTGACTTCGCGATTGAAATGTTGCAGCATGAAGGTGATGAATTTCTTGGATGAGTTGACATTTCATCTTAGCGGAAAAGTAAACACTCACATCTGGGATCAGGAAATGAACTCTTACAATGCAAAAGGGATCCCTCCAAAATCAAATGTTTTCTGCGCAATATCTCGACAGCAGATTTACGAGCTGTTCTTTTTTTGTTGAACCAACATTACTCCAGACATGTTATTAAAGTATGGTACAAACTCTCCTAGTGGTTGAATGTGTATCACGTGATTTTTTTTACTCCCTGTATAATTAATGAAATCATTAGTAGGGTGTACAAGATTTACTAATTAGTAAATTTGAACATGATGATAGAATTAGAATTGCAAAATAATAAATTTAATTTATATTTAAAAACACATTCAAATTATGGCAAAAAAAAATAGTTTTTATACTATTTATTTCACCAACTGATTGTAACTGCAGCTGAATAGTTCAGTTTTCATCAGCAACTGAGATGATAAACATATAGGTTTTAATTTTATAACTAATTATTATTAATTATTAATTTTGATTAAATTTTAGAAGAAAAAATGTTTTTAAAAGAAGAGAATTTTGCAAAAGTATTAACATGGGAGAAAAAACAAAAGGAGTAAGTGCAACAAAAAAAATTTGTACATAAACAATATATGCATTTAAACTTTTATAAATAAATTGCAAATGTGTAATTTTTTTAACTAATCACACTTTTTGCAAGAAATAAGTTGTCTAAGTCGGGTAAATAGCTAATTCTAAACACAGTACACTTCAGTGTATCAATGTAACAACTGTTGGATGTCAGATGTCAGCTCCCTAGCATGGATATTATATCTGTGCATCCACTACACCCTCTGATAATATGTTAAACTTATCAGAGCGGCAGTGGTTTCTCTTATCATTTAAGCCTTGCAGGAAAGCTTTAGTTTGAAATCCAAAGAGGATCCTGCTCTTTCTGATGTTGATAATGCTAGACCTGAGATCCTTGACTGCATAGAGTAAATGGTCCCAAATTGGAACATGATAACTATACAAAGATATATATGTACGTATAGGTAACAGTATTAGGTTTCAGAAATGGATTAGTCATATCAGAAACCTACAATGGGTCCTGTAATAGTTCGCTTCTGAAAAAGCAATCTGTTCCTCTACATGATGCTGCTAGATGTAGAAATGATTGACTCCAGTCCCTACATGCTGGGTTTGATTTTATACAGGAATGCCATTTATCTAAATTGATTGATGGTGCAAAATGTAGGAAGATTTATTATGGCTTATTAATGTCACAGTGGCACTGTGTACTTGTAGATTGTGGTGTAATCAGGCTTAGTGGGATGATAAGCGACAGCAAATTCCTCTAAGGAAAGGTATTAGTCATTTGTTGGTTGTATGCCGAACTATACTTCTTAGGAAATTTGTAAGATGGTGCACTCTTATGCATAAAAACTAACAAATTTTTTTTTTAAAGATGTCTGATGAAGTACTCTTAAAGTTATGTGTGATCTTTATGTTGCAGATGTCTCAGAACTGGTTTGCTCTTACAGGCAACACAAACAGATTTTCTGGTTGGAGATGATTACGAGGAGCAAATTCTTAATAAGACTTAGTCTTAATTAGACTAGAAAGAATATGACCATTTTTTTTTCAGAAATGTGCTTGTGTGTGTGTGTGTGTGTGCGTGTGCGCGCGCGCGCGTGTGTGTGTGTGTGTGTGTGTGATTTGTGTATTATAATTGCTATGAGGGTTACGGACTTATTTATTATTTACAAAAATAGCTTATCTTACTAGTAACATACCAATGTATTGAAAAACATAATAAATTATGATATATGGCACACAAAAAAAAGAAGGATTTTGTGGTCATAAATACGTCACTTTTACTTGAGGTCTCTAAATATCTTTTCCGACAAATGATATCGGTAAACATGTAACACATAACGATTCGTAATGAATAAGATTATACAGTAAAAATGGTTTTTTTGTCAATCTGAATAGCCTTTTGAGTGGTGGGAATTTTTATAAAACGTAGTTTCAGAAAACTATGTTTTCACTAACATATCTTCTTTCAATAACATATTGTCACTGTGTGACAACTTTGTACATGTGTGAACGGTTTATCTCAGGAAACTTCCATTGTGTCAGTTTTACTAGTAGTTTATTCTTAATAGTGGTACCTTAAATAAATGAAGTTATTTTTAATTTCATCATTAAAACTAATGTCTGTTCTAATATCAAAGTAATGATAAATTAGTATATATATATATTTTTTTTATTTTTTTTACTAGACAGCATTTAAATTATGAAAAACAAATAAAAAAACAATTTTTAAAATCAATTTAGATAAGACTTAGTAAACCATTTAAAAAATTAATTTCAACAGATTTTTCCTAGAGATTCTGGTGTTATTTCATTAACCGTTACCAAATTTAACATATCTCACGTAAAAATTAATAACTCATTTATTTCTCTTATAAGGAAACATTTTAATAAAATTTATTTAATGATATTAGAAGAGAACTAATAAATATTAAATCAGATACTTCCAGAATTACCCGATTTAATAAATACCCTGGGTACCCGATGGTCAAAAGCAGTTTCACTTGTCTGTAGAAATACAGATTGAAAATTTTCAAACTTTATTAGTAAATTAAATTTGACTGTTAATCATGCTCATTGAAATTATAATATTAAAGGATATAAAGTAATTTTAGTTACTTAAAATTAACATCTCAAATATGGTAATACAGTTACATTTTCAGATGTACTCTGACTTAAATTTTTTTACTTTGCACAAATATTTTGCTGCTATGTTCTCCATATATGGCTTTATTATATAGTATCAAATCATTTTTTATTACCTTCTTTTGCAGTTGTTCAAAAAGCTACTATATATAAAGCAAATATATATATGTCATGTATAAAGTTTTTCAGTGTTTAAATATATTCAGAAATTAACAACATCTAACAGAATGTTTTATTTTTAAAATTGCTCTCCGTAATCATCCTGATGAAAAACATAATATATCATAAATAACAATACACATCTTAAACGTTAACAAGAATAGATACCAATTAATTATACTATCTTCCTAATATCTCCAAAAAAAAGGCGTGGAAAGTTTTCAAAAAGATGTTTTAGTTGCTGAAAATGGAATGGATGACACTTGGAGCATTACTGATTTAAGAGGGATCTGTTTGAAGAATAGAGAAAGGAAAGACAGCCTTCAACAAATACTGTGATTTAAATTACTTAAATTTATGTTTATACTTAGTCATATTTATTAATCTCTTCATAGAGTTGTAACAGACGGTTACTTTACTCCTTTTTTTTTATGGTGAATTAGAAAAGAATTTTGTAGCGTGTGAAAAATGCCAAGCCAGAACTTTTCAGAAGAAAGACAAAAATACTACCACTACCCAACAGAGAATAAAGTAGTACCACATTTAAGAATTGAAACAATAAAAAAAAAGAAGAACTAGCTCAAGCTGGCAGTAATAAACTTTGTTGTATGATGTGCAGTTCAACAATTAAAACTAAAAGGTGCGCTCACATTTTCACTTACAGAAATTGCAGCCTGCAAATGGAAAAGTTTCAAAGAAAGTTTTGAGAAGAATTCATATTTTGTATATCGTACTGAATTTCTTATAGTTTAATTATTAAAGTTTCATAATAAATCTTAGAGATTCTGTTTATTTTCAGGGTAACGCAGATAAAAACTTATTCGTGGGATAACGCACAAGTAATACTTGTAGATAATAAGTGTGACATGGAAGATGAAAGAGTTATATCATTTGAAAGAGGTAAACAACTTGCAGAACAACTTGGTATTGAATTCTTTGAAACATCAGCAAAAGAAAATGTTAATGTCAAGGTAAGAATACACTAATTTGTTTTCTAACTACAAGTATTATATTCAGTTGAAATTATGGTCAAAAAAGTTATATGCTTTTTTATAATAAACTGAATGTATATTTTTTCTAGAAGAAAAGCATATAACTCGCATTATTATTTAGTAAGTCATTTAAATAAGTCACTTAACATTTAAATAAAGTGTTAAGTTTTACACTGTGTTTTGATCAAGGAATCGTATTTAGATGTCACTGATGATGTCATTCCTTTATCTCAGTTTATTGTTATGTTATTCAGTTACAAGTTATCTAAATACAGTCAATTGCTAGTCTTCATAGTGGAAACACGTGCTATTTTTTCCACTATGTGTTGCGGATTGTTTTTTAACTGGTTTCTTGGTTCTTTTTAATGGATACTTGAGTTGGTTATTGTGGTTTGGAATATATTGGATGACTATAAAATTTTAAAGAGTTAGGATATGGATTTAGTTTTATTTTTACGATTTCCTATAGACTGGTGTTTAAGAAGTTTTGGAATATCAAATTTTTTGATTGCTTACTGATGTTTGTGGTGATGAAATAGGTGTTAGTGATTTAGTGACGCACTGGGAAGTAACTATATCTGTAGTGGGGTTATTAATATTAAGACTTGAGAATTATATTAACTTTTTTGCCTCCATGTATCGAGAATGGGAGTGATGATGTGGACAGTTTTTATCGATATGCATTTCAATGTTTCTTCATCATTGTTCATTATATTATAATAAATAGATATTGTTTATAATTTGAAAACACGTGTGTTTATTTAAGTAGAGATATAACAATTGGCAAAGAGAATGAGATACAACAGGAAGGTGAGTGAAGCGAACTCTGATCAGGTACTTACTGATAAAACTGTTATTTATAATTTTTTTAATGTAATATTATGTAGACTACAGGCAGAGAATTTTACAAATCCATTTTTTTGTTTTTTTCTTTCATTTTATTTATGGAATTCATTACCATCTAATGGTAAAACAATGAAGGGATAAAACTTTTTAAATCACAAGATTTGCAATTTTTTAAAGTTAGTATACAGGGAAAACCTTATGTCTATTCTGAACAAAGGAAGATCCTTTACAGGCCCATATGCCTTTCTTACAAAAACCATTATCATTTTTATATCAATTATTCTAAACCTATCAGATTCAGGTGAACCACTTAATTTTTCTCTTTTCCAATCTATTTTCCCTTTCCCAGTCTCACAGTGTTGAATATGAAAACAGTTTTTATACTGGAGTTTAAAACATTTTCAGTAAAAAGTCCCATAAATGATATTGTTTTGTTTGCCTCCTTTTTTGCTTTAGATTCATTGTACATAGAGATTGTTGAATCTTCTCTTTATGCTGAATAAAAAACACTGATTGAATACCCGCAATTGTCGGCTATAAAATATTTCTACAACCGGTAGAACAGGCAAAACAACATAGATGAAACCACCGTCGAAGCGATTAAATTTCTTTTGGAGGATTTTGGCGCCTTCTTCGTTGAAACTATAGCATTTAAACTTTTTGTCATTGATTCTGCCTTTTTGCAGACATTAATTATATGCTGTGTGAATTTACAGCTTTTTTCTAAGGTAACAACTAAGTATTTTAGGCTGTTCACCTCTGATATCTTTAAACCATCTATCATAATATCGGGTGAGTCTAACTCTCTTTTTCCGGTGAACATTATAAACTTACACTTCTCTACCGATAATTTAAGACCTCCGGTAGTTAACCAATCTTTTATCATATAGATAGCTCTATTAGTTTTCTCCTGTACCTCTAAAATTGTTCTACCTTGCACCAAGACAGTGAGGTCGTCAGCGTATGCAATTGTCAGCATATGTCAAGAGTACCTGGCACGACATAATATAACATCTCTGGAGCATCCACCATACTCTCTCGTTTTAGCGACAACTGATTTTACTTGTTTCCTCATTTGAAAAATACTCTCCTTAAAAAAAGAAGAAAAGATAAAAAGAATGCTGCTGATAAGGGCAAAATAATGAAATAGCTGAGGATGATATCTCAAAATGGTTCCAGGAATATTTCTAACAACTTTATAGATGTTGACAAGTGTATAGCTACCGAAAAAGACTACTTTGAAGAACATATACTCTAAATTTTTTATGTAAATAGTTTTAAAAAAATAATTAATTCTAGGAGCATTTTTATCCTACCTTGTATACTGGCATTAATACTAAAGAAAATTAAACTAATAATATTTCATTTAGTAATATTTAGTAAGTATGTAAACTTTGTTTTCATATTTATTTTTACTAATGACTGAATACAAGGTGTGATTGGAAAGTTTTAAGACAGGTGCTGCCATTGCTCAATAGGAGGGGGTAGGTTTGCCCATGGTGTGGAAAGGAAAGAATGTTCGTGCTTAAAATATTCTGAAAATATCACTGCGATTTCTTCATCGAGTAGAAAATTGCATTCTGATGACTGATGATCTGTTTTTGGTTCTTGGCAGATTATTGATTTCACAAAAAGGATAAAAACACAATGAGTTTGTCAAATTTTGCTTGTAAACCAGAAATCAGCTTCAAAGACTTATGAACTCTCAAAAACAGCTTTCAGTGATAAATGTCTGCTGATGAAATGTTTTTATCTGGTTCAAAAGATTCAAAGATGGCCATCAATCAGTTGAAGATGACCCCTAGTCCAGCTGGCCTTCCACTTTAAAAAGTAACAAAAACATTGCAAAACACAACTGCAAGACAAGGCCTGCACAAAACTTGGCGAGACAAAAAGCGGGTCCTCCACCGCAACAACACATTGGCTCATCGTACATTCTCGATCGCAGAAATTTTAGCCAAATTCCTGTGCTTCTAGAACCCCACTATTCCCCTGAGTTTTCCCTGCCAATAATGTGTTATAAATGTGAATAAATGTGTTAGGATATTAGGATTGAAATACAGAGAAAGAAAATTTGTTTAGAATATGTGTAAGAATTCGGTAGCTGTGATAAGATTAGAGATCTAGAAAGGTAAGCTGAAATTTAGGAAGGCCAGAAAACCTTTTCTCAGACATGTTTGTCTTATCACCTTTCCTATTCTATTTATGTTTAAAAGAAACAATTGAGGGAGAAATTTGATAACAATCAATCAGGAAAGAAATAGAAAAAATAAGATACCAACAAGAAACAAAATAAAGATGTTGAGATTCAATATACAAGAAACCAGAAATACTGTCCAGCTAATGATGAAATATACATTCTGATATGATATTTTGAGAAGATGAGAACGTTTTTACTGCATCGGAGGAGTGCTGATTTTGAAGTGTTAGATCTCCCTTGGATCTCTGAATTACTCTTGAAGCAGAATGTTTTATTGGATACTTTGAATCCCAGTGCCATGTTTGCTGTCTTCTTCAATTCTGAAAAGGCTTACAAGTTGACTTGCTGATTAGATATGCTGCGCATCTTAAAAGAATAGGATGTAGATGGCAATTTTCTGGGCTTCATAGTAAGATTCCTTGAGAACAATGTTTTTAACTTCAGAACCATTTACACTGGAAAATGTACCTTAAAGTACTGATGTTCTATAATTTTATTTTCTTTGGCTGTAAACAACACTATAAAATTTATTAAAAACCGCCTTCATGTGTTCATTACATGTAAATGATTTAACAGCCTACATCCATCGGCAGCTGCAAAACGTTTGCTTCAAAACTTCATTTATGAATGAGTCATAAGGTGAAATTATCTAAATTAACAAAAAAATCTCAGTATCACTCCACATAAATTTAGGTCTGCTTTATGAATGCATTGCCTGAATTAAATGTGTAAGAGAACTAAAAATTCAGTGTTTAAAACATTTTTATAGGTTAACAAGTAACAGCATAATATTTACAGTAACAGCTTTTGGGATGCAGATGAAATATGTGTACTTAAATTTTACTGAATCTTGGTAATGTCTAAATTCGATTAGTAGTTTACTCCTCAGAGTGTACAATTCTTGTGATGTTGGATCACCATTCGTAAAATTTTATTTGATTTGCTACCGGATCATTCCTGTCTAGTCAAATAGTAAGCACTTTAATGAAGGATGGTGAGCCTTTCCCTCTCTGGTCGAGTCTGACCAATAATGATTTACATGCATCATAAAGGGACAATCTTAGCATCTTCTGTGTGATTTTGTTTTTATTTTCAGTCTTAATTCCACAAATTCCCATTTAATTTAGTTTTATGATTATTCAAGCTTGGGGAATGTTTGTTTTATCTTTCCTTAGTATGAAACTACATGCTACATTTACTGTTCATTAGTATATTTACTTAGGTGATTAGTTATAAGAAAAACAGACAATAAGCGTGTAGTATTATTACAGAATTTCTGCAATAAAGATACTTCTTTATAAGGTGAAGTGATTTACATTGATGGATTTAACCAGAGCAGTTACATTAGATGTTCCTTTATGGCCTATTTTCTCAGATACAGATTTTATGTATTTGTCTTACCGGTGCAAGCATGCAATAATTGGAGACATGTCATCTTCTATCTTTCAAAAAGATATATATACTGTAGTTTGAAATAAGCTCTACTTGAGAACATTGATACAAACGTATATCTAAAAAACATTTTGTTATCGAGTTACAGCTAGTGAAAGATTTTTCCTGTATTTCAGTTTTCCTGGTGAAATGAGTTCATACTGAAACTTTCTGGCGTTAAACCGGATTTTTAAACCGGTTTAAACCGGTTTTGTATGACTTTAAACCCCAAAAATCAAATAAAATTGATCACAGAACTGCATCTCCTGCAGTTTTCATAATATCCAACATAAAACAGAAAAAATAGCTCTATATACATGCATGTATCTTCTTAGAGCCATCTCTTAACCTAAGTTGACCGTCGTAAATTATTCTTAATTTTAGGCGGCTGCTGTAAATAAATAAATGGAGAACTTAAATCTTCTGTCGTTAAAACTTTTCTGAAATATATTGACGGAGAAAAATATGTTGCTGTTAAAATATCTTAACAAATTTTAATATAACTTTTCAAGAAATTTGAAGGAAACTTATTGGAAAACAGTTATTTACTTTAGTTCTTGAAGTACCGTTATTCAAATATCAGTTTGATAAACATAATTGGTTTGTTATAAATTTTATGTGTCTGTGTATGATTGTGTGTTGTTTCTTACACAATTATTTATTTTTTAGTATAATTTAGTACAATTCAGTATAATTATTTATTTTATTTACTTATACATCTATTATTCTGCATCTACTTTTATTATAACTTATGTTGTGTTCATGAATTAGCTTTAACTCAACGGTTTTATTTACAGGAATATCAAGCATGCCATTATTGTTAACCGCTAATCTGCTGAAGAATTCAACTTTACCTACAGTACCTGTATTAGCACCACCAAACAGTCAATAATTATAAATATTTTTAATGAAACTTAGTTGTTCAAAGGTTTTTATTGTAAATTCGAATAATGCATTTAGTGACAGAAAGTGTAAAACAATTTTGAATGTAATTATAACATTGATAATGATGTACTTATATAATTGTACTCAGATACATGATAGTATCTGAGTGCAATTATATAATTTTTTAAATGATTTTGCTGTGTTTATATATATATATATATATATATATAAAACACACACACACTTACTTTTCTTGTATATTTTAAACATTTAATATTTTTAAGCAGAAGTGTTTCTGTCAGAAAAGAATATGTATAAAATTTATCTTAAGTTAAAATTTATTTTTCATATCATGATAAAGACAGATTACTTGTGTTAATAATTCATATTTATTTTAAACTATTTCAGTGACATATTGTAGAGGTTATGATAATGATAAAGTTATTAAATGGTAAATGTTATCTACGTACGATTTATTTTCTTCTATGGAGATTTACATAATGCTTGTAATGTATATATCGCATGTATGTTGTATAATAAATTATGCTCGCTTAATCTTTATTATATTTATTGAAACTAACCTGATAAAAATATTTTTAAAGTTATATTTGTTCGACGCAAGAGCTAGGACCGTTGCACTTTTACTTTACTTAGAAAGCTGTACAAAAATTTTCAATATATTTCTCAATTAAATATATTGTGTTACAACAGAAAATTAAGGCGGTACTATATACCAATACCTTTGTGTACTGATAGATACAAAGAATAGATTTTTTAGCGGTCCTGATTTCAGGGCTTAAAAACTGATGCGCATCAATTTCATTTGTGCGATTCATCTGGAAAGGGTCATTATCAGGTATTATTATTTTCTCATCAGATTTCCTACCAAAATGTGAAAGTATTTAGGGTTATTTACCAGTCAGTGGCTTTGTTCTCTTTTGACTTACATGTGATTCTGCATTACTGAATCTTTATAGACAAGAAAAAAAAACCATTCCTACTGCACCTTTTGTTTAATACCTCTATGTGGACAAGGATGTTATGGACACCTGCAGCAGATGAGCAACAAAAAAATTATTTATTTAATTTTTTGTTGGCAATCCACTTTTGCATAAAACTTCAGTTACTTCAGGCTTATGGATATTCTCCAAAGGAAGAAGATTTGGCTAGAAATATATATATTTAACTTTGGAGTAATAAACAACGGTGCAATGCAATTTTTTCTCTAAGATCACTCTTGCAGAAATATGATGTTTTGGAGTCTACTAAGCACTCTGATAAAGTCCGATAAAATTTTATCAGATTTACTAAAAATTTTAAGGTCCAAAAGAATTTCTATGACTTTCGTGCTAAGAGCTTTTGCAAATTCGAAATATCAAAGTTTTTGCCCCACCATCATGGGTTACTGTCAATATATTTGGAAATTGTTTTATGGCTTTTGGGTATTATAAGAAAATCTTTGAATTTAAGAAATGAAAACAGTTTTAGAACTGCACGCTTTTTGTACAGGAAAAATTGTTAAAAATGTTAGCTTTGCTTATCTAGCTTTTGCTCTATATTAAGCTAATTCAGAGACTGCCACTGGATTGTTCCAGTTCTGCTTCTAGACAAGGCACACTAGGTGTTCGAATTAGGTTTTAAAAGATCTTTGCTTAATTAAATGAACACAAACAATTAAAATCACGCATGCTGTTCTTACTTGTTGTAAATAAATATTACCTTTCAAAACCCAATTTGAAACAGTGGTAGCAACCCAACATTCAGAAGTCCCAGCATCAATTTGTAAAGAAACGGAGTTCCACCCCTCAGTCATAACTTGAATCTATTAAATTCTGCTAAAGTTTAACTCACTGTATAATTTTTCCAGTCAGTTCTTCATTTGTGCAAACAGTTGGGTGGCTGCAAACTATCTAGATTACAACTGATCTGGCCAACAATTTTGAGAGTTTTAAGGTAGATCTCGCAGAAATGTTTGTACTAGTTCTCTCTCTATTACCTCCCGCATTCAAATACTGTTTGGAAGGATTAGGTAGAGTAGAGGACTCAAAGCTTGAATTATAGAATTTATTAAATACCACATATTACAACCGCATAATTTAAGCACGTGTATAATCATAGGGAGCAATAAAATTATTTTTTTTCATTGCTAATCCTCTGTTAAAATTTGTGTATATTATATTCCAACATTTAAAAAAAATGTTTGGAACTATATCAGTCAATTTTTTTCTTTTGTTTACTTTTGCGTATAAAAAAAGGTTTTTACAGTTATTGTGATTGGCTTCTGTTTTTATAAAACAATTACAAGAAACTGAGCTGTCTGAGTATTCTCATCATAACCATAATTTTCTATTTTCTTTTTACCCAAAGAGTTAACGCTGTCATATAACTGTGCAATGCTGTCATATATGGTCAAATCTTTATATAATGAAATCGAGAATCCCAGGAAAAATTTGTTAAATAGAGGTTTTCATTAGAGGTAATAAGAATTCCATCTAATTTTTTTATGAATGTTTTATCTCGTTTTATAATGAATTAAAATTGAATACAGTTATTTTTCTTAATAGCGCTATAGAAAAAAAATGTATTTGTAGTTTTTATGTCATGCATTACATATTAATTATACATTCTGTATAAAATGCATGTATCTCAGGTAAGACACCTCGTACTTAGAATGATTGAATTAAGATTATGATTGAATTAGAATGATTACTTAGATTGATACCTCGTACTCAGTAAAACTTACCTCGTACTTGGAATGATTGTAGGCTATTCTTAAAAGCTTCTTATACACTGTTGTAGGTTGCCTTGCAACCACCTTGACCGATGAAAGCATTGCAAAAATCCACAATGCGGATATAAAAGATTGACGGTTGAAGATACAAGAGTTTGCAAAAAATCAGTAGACCGTACTCGCATCTTACACGAGCATTTGGATATAGATAGCTATCGGCACAATAGGTGCCGCGTTTTTAACGGTTGATCAGAAACGCAGATAAATGAACATTTCTCAGCAGTGTTTGGACATGTTCAACCGTAACTCGACTGAATTTTTGCAATGTTTCATTACTGCTGATGAAAAGCGGATTCATTATTACTGCTCTGAGACAAAGCAACAGTCTAAACAGTGGGTCGAAACCGATGGAAGGCAAAAAGTATTGGACCTGCGGGAAAGTCGTTGCCACTGTTTTTTGGGATGTTCATGGTGTAATGTCATTTACTACTTGGAAAAAGAAAAAAAACAATCACCGGAGAATATTATGCATCATTGTTGAAGCGATTGAAGGAGGCCATTAAAAGACCAAACGTTCACATTTAGGCGAGAAAAGTACTTTTTTACCTTGACAATGAACCTGCGATCACATTTTCTGTTGTTGCTGCTAAAATTCACAAACTGCGCTTCAAATTGCTTCCACATGCACCACATTTAGCTCAGAGTGATTATTTCCCGTTCCTGAATCTGAAGAAATGGCTTGGTGGGTGAAGATTTGCCTTAAATTACAAAGTCATAGCCGAGACAGATGCCTAGTTTGCAGAGCTTGAGAAATTGTATTTTATGAAGGAATAAATAAGCTGGAAAAACGATGGACTAAGTTTATTACTTTAAAAGGTGACTATGTTGAAAAATAAAAAAAATTTGGTAAGAAATTTTGTTATTTTCCTTAGGTCGCAAACATTCTGAACTGCCCTCATATGTATGCACTGAACAATAGAGAGATTATGCAGTAAATGTTTTCTAAGTATTTTTTTTGTTATGTCTATGTAATGTAGACAAATGTCTCGTTTAGATAAACGAATAAAGGTTTGCACAGTAATGTTAGTGCTCTGCATTAGTTAATGGATTTCAGGAAATTCTGCTACTTTAATACGTAGGCAGACAGTAACTGCAGAACACATGTTTAAATTTTTAGTTATGATTTTATTGTTAATGGCTTACAAGAGAATCTTGGAAATTTTTGCTTTACCATTTCAGTAAAAATAACTTGTCATTCTTGACTATTGTCAAGAATACTTTGTGTTTGTATACATTTATAATTTCAGTGCAGAAATTAAAAGAATAACTATCTTAAACTCACAGAGATGTCCAAAATATTAAATTTAGTGCCGCTGTTAAAAAACATTTCATAAAAGTTACTGATGTTACTACATACTGTATCATGTTAATATGCAGTATGTCACCATTTTGTTATATAGAGGTATGAATACGTTAAATAGAGGTAAATTTATACTTAGTCTTATTAAAATGTCACAGTGCAGAAAAACAATTTGTAATATCAAAGTTCGTTATATATAGAGGTTCAAATGTATTTCAAGTTTTATCCTTAGGTGGTAAATCAGTTTTGGTGGGCTCCCCCTCCCCTCAAAATTAACACAGCTTGATAAGGTAATCAGGTTCAAGAATGCCAAGACATGTATGCCTAGAAGTTTTTGGTTTTTCATTTCTCAAAAAAAAAAAACTTGAGTTGCCAGTACCACCTGAGAATGTCATATCCCTAATTTGTAATTCCTTTTAGTTTCAAGCGGTGTTAAACAAAACAGATTCGTATGTTATTTATTTTCCAAGGCCTCCTTTATTAAGTTTGATATATTTTGTATCTTAAAAAATAATTAGGGTATTAGGCCTCTCACTAACCAGTGATTTGATTCTAAGTCTGTTATTTTGTTCTCATTTTACCTTACATCTTAAATGATCAATTCCTATAATTTTTTTCACTAGATTCACTCCATTGATGCAAAAACAGTTTTGGAGTAGTGGAACCTCAAGATAAGAGTACAATTCAGGTTAGCTATGGTTCTATGAATTTTGAGACGAGTGAACTGAAAAGGTATACTTTTTCACAAATATGATTTCCACTAAGTACCAAACAAATATATGCATGGAATATGCTCCTTGCAGAAATCATACCACCCTAATTTCTAATCGGTTTTGATCATGGTGAACAAGAACAATGTAATTTAATTTAATGGCAATTTAATCTTTTCCATTATGCATCTATTTTTAAATTTAAGTATTACAGGGGGCTGCACCGCCTAATAATTATGAACTAATTGAGATTTTCATCTTCCCCTTTCATGCAGTGGATTGAGTGATGTATTAAGATTATTTTTCAAGGTTCTTTTATGTTTAATAATAATTTTGTAGAGCAAAATTCCAACGTGACCAGTGGTTCCAAGAATTCTTGGATAAATCCAACAAAATTCTTCCAATTTTTCATTCTTCAAAGCTTCCTTCTATGTTCATAAGAAACCCTTACTCAATGAATTTATGTTTGACACCTTTTCTTATTTTATAGATTTATCCTGATGCTTAATAACAAATTGGAAAGTGAAAATTATTTGATGTTTTTTTTTGTAGCATCTTCATATTATTTTTTTAAAATCATTTTAATTAATTTATGGCATTATTGTTTAAACTGCAGTAGAACATTGCTCAGTCAAGTTTATATAAACGGACCATACCTTGGATAACTAAACGCTCAGGTAATACAGTTTGACCCCATTAATTCTGGTTTAAAAATAAATCTATGCTTAACATTTCCACAACTTATACTTATATTTTAAAATATTCTATTAGGCCAATAAAATAGCATTTTTAAGAAAATCATATATATATATATAGTTAATAGAGTATGACATTTAAGTGAATATTTGAAAGTAAAAGTAAAAATTACTCTAAATAAAAGTAACAAAAATTTATTATTTTACATTAAATAACTTTATAAATCATTTTAAACGTTGAAAGAAGTCCTTTATGACCTTGTTCTGCCATTATTCCATACTTCTATGCTGCAACATTACGCAGCCACCATAGTGTCAATGAAGAATCTTACTCCTTTTAATGGCTTTTTCAGTTGACCCTCAATAGTTTGTAGATTACTGCAAGCCATAAAAGAGGTTTTGATGACTTTCTGACTCGCTCAGTTTCTTGTTGATGTTGAGCTAATGTATTATCCCGACTTTAAACTGTCATTCATCGGTTTTGACAGCTTCCCAAAATTCTGGCAGTTATTAAAGTATATCTTTTACATTTAAAACATTGAAAAGAGCATGAATATTCCCACTAACCGACTTAATTTTATCTGACAAAATTATCCATCATGAATGATTTATATAGCAGATTATCTCACACATTCAAAAAAAAAGATCTTCATAAAACCATTTTGTAAATCCATCTGTACAGTTTTTTTTTAGTATACTTCACGGGAAGCTAGTTAATGTTTTTAAAAGCTCTCTGGTGTTAGGCTTCATCAATGAGAACAAACTTACTAAACCCCAATTTATTTGAACGGTAAGCGTGATGGTTAAACCTCTTTTTGCTTCACTGTAGCCAAGAGCTAACTTTTCTTCTTTAAAAACAGAGTTTTGATGATAGTATTTTGTAATTTAAACCGGTTTCATCACATTTGAAAACCTTTATTGAAATTTCAAGATTTCAGCATCAAAATTTCATAATTTTGTAGTGTTTTCACTGACAAAATCTTACTAATTGTCTAGGACTTCAGTCGATCAAGCCAACCCTGATTAAATGTAAATTTCTCTTCTCCCATATTTAAAAATTCCAAAGCATCGGCATAGAATCGGACCTGATAGCGAGCTACTTTATTTCAAATTTGGTTTAACAGCAAAAGTAGAATTTACATTTTTTCACATTTGTTTGTTTGATGGCTCTATTTTGTGTATCACTTACTTACTTACCAACCTTTGCAAAATCGATCTTTCAATTTCTGTTCCGAGTTGGATCCAAAGCCTCTTCAATTGTCCCCAGTCCAACAATGATGAAATAAATAGCCTCTAATTTTTCTTCTGTAGTAATCGACTTGTTTTATAAACTTCCAAGTCTCTATGGAGACAAAAGTTTCTGTAGAGAACTAGCAAATCACACTTGACAGTAACCAATATGACAGTAATCAATATGACAGTAACCGGTCCTTTACTATCTACTCTCGTTCTGATTACAGTAAAGAATTATTTTAATTACAATGTGTTTATTACACTCAGCTGGATAATCGGTATTCTTCTATATCTGTTTTTATTTAAATAAATTAGCATACACTGATGAATCGATTCATTATTATTTATTGAAAGATAACAAGTTTTAATTTGTGGCAGTTCTTGTTTATTTCTCGCCATCTTTTAAAAATATGTTGACTTGCACAAAAGTGATGCTAGACTAAATACTATATAATTCTGTTTCCTTTCAAAACTGTCCCAAAAAAACTAAAAGAGCGTTTTTGCAAACCGATTCATAATAATGAAATAATTTACGGGTCTTGAAAACGACCATATGTTTTAAGACTTAACTCTCATTATGTAATTTTTTTTCTGTTATTTTCATAACATACAAACAAAATTAATAGCGATCACATACTTCATTCTATAGCCCTGTAAACCATCACCAAGCATTGGCAGAATGGAAGAATTATACTTTCTAATATACACATAACATCAAAAATATCCTTATTAAATTATAATAATCCACCTACCTCTGCAACAGAACAGTATCTCAATTTAATAAAATTATTTTAGCAAGTGTAATTCACTTTCTTCGTTTCTGGTTGAGAAAACTACCATTTCATCTGTATATTTATATATATGGGGATATTTTCTTTCAACATATAAAAATCTTTAGATTTATAGAAAATTAGTTGAAATTGATTAAATCAATTTTACTTGGGATCACACAATCAAGTGAAAAATCTTTTAGTAGAACAAGTAATGAAAGTACTGACTAATTTGTTGGATTTTCACTTAATGAAAAAAAACTACATCAAATCAATAAATCTAATAAAATCTTAAGGAAATTGGCTATCTCAATAATGAATTTATTAAGTTATTATTTTGAACAATGAATCATGTATGTAATAATGAAATTACTCTTAAAAATATAATTGATAAAAAATACATGGAATCAGAGCTGCTTTACTACCAGCTGTAGTGGAGGCCTGTACTTTGTAACAGCATTCATAAATTATCACAAAATTACTTTCTTTATTTAATAATAAAATAAATTCTGTTGCAAAAGAAAAAAAGAGCAAATATTCAAATTTGTTATCCAACAAAACCGCTATTAAGTGGGTTCTCAGTTTTGTACCTTTACAGTACAGCTAAACAAAAAAGTGAAGGACTCTCAAAAAATCTTTAACAGCAACAAATTATTAGAATAACAAACATCAGTTGTACCACTGTGAACCAACCTATAATTAATTACATTCTGTTCACCCACATGAAATTTGAATGTCCCTCGGAAAACATTTGAAGCGGGTCTTTCTGTGGTCACATATCAATGAGACAGTGCTACTTTGGTCATGTAAATACTAAGTACCAATATATCCAGAAAAGGATAAGGCGGTGGATATTTCATCTGGTGAACAGAGAGCAATTATAGGAGTTAGTTCACAAGGTACAACACTGTTTTTGTTGATCGATTGCACCGTGTCATAATATTAGAATAAATAGTATCAGATCAGATTATTCTTATTCTTAAGAGCACATATTTTTTAATTACAAATATTGAAGGTAAAATAAATGTAAACCGCATCTGAAGGTAATAATATAAACTACATCCTTTACAACTAACCGATTGTTCAATCACCTGGAACGTCCAGGCAGAGCATCCTGGAAACAGAAGGGTGTGAAGTAAGGATGAAATGGTAATAGCAGAGACATTTAATAAATAGGTTCTCGCATAGACTGAATGCGAGAAGCTGAATATAACTGTAATTTAAGGTGTTTGTATTTTTTAATAGCTGATATTTTTAATAATGTTAATGTAATTATTGTAGACTGGATTATTTGTAACGCTCAAGCTCTCATGGCAATTGTTCTTTAACATAGGACTGTGATGGAAAACCAGTAAAAAGGGTAGCTGTATCAAGCCCTAATTCTTTGAATTAGATACGAATGCTTGATGTTCTGAACCAAGGATGTAAATTACAGCATTATAATGCTATAATTCTCTTTATTTTTGTTAAAAATTCTACCATGCAAAAATATGTACCCCAGTCACACTTATACTGTTTAACTTGATGCAGATCACTCTTGAGGTAGAGGTGAAAAATTCATAAATTTGATAAATTCATTTATATAATGGTATCTGACATGACACGACTCACAAGTCGCTTCTGAAAACAATGCAGCCAACTTAAGAATAACAAGTTCTCATACTAGGCTTATAAGGAAAAGTAAAGACTGGAAATAAATGGTTTCACTTCCCCTTATTTACCGAACCGACTATACGATTGCAAATCGACATAAGAAGCCCACCAATAAGCAGATAATATTCATCCGTGTAAAAGCTTCATATAGTGAACATTATTACTTTCAGAGAAAACAGTTCTGACCGTTACATTTAGTATCTGAGGTATTTTAGATGTATTGCAACTACAGTAAAATCTGGGGCAGATATAACAGCAAATTAATGTGGCCGTTGCAAAACAAGGCGATATAATATTGCTGTTTTAAACCGATTTTACCTATTTATTTAAAAAATGCTCCCCAGACTGGGATATATTGTTAATGGAACTCGACAACAGAATAATGCTGGTCACTTTTGAGGAGTCATCGGACGATAAAATGTAACCGATTCAGCAAAATAACATCCGAGTGTTAATATTTTATATTCATAGAAATACACATTTTTGTGATTTTTTTTCCGAGCAGTTAGTGAATAAATACTGAAGTAAAAAAAAATAATAAATAAATAAACATCCATAGTTGTAATCTCTGTCCTTCATAGGTTTTACAGATTATTTTATTAATCTCAGTTTGATATGAAAGGATGGTAAAATAATTTTTCTAGATTTACTAAAGTCTCATTAATTTTTTTTTTCAGTTATACTTCAATTGAGAAGTATAATGGAAAATATTATTCTTGATTATATTATGTTATCCACGATTGCAGAAAACCAAATACTTGCTAAGGATGTTAGGTTTTAAAAACAAACTTACTGTAGAGGAGGTTAGAAAGAAAATGTTAATTTCTTCTCCCTTCTAATGCATAATAAACAGCTATTACTGCTCTTAAAATATTAGGTAAAACATGTTTAACAAATATACAATATTCTACATTAACATTACAGGAGATTGCACACTAACTTTACATTACCTAACCTTTTAGTGTGTGAACAACACTCCAATGACAATATCAATTGTAAACATCAAAAGTCATCAAAACTAATATACTGCTTCTATATGAACCAGCAATAAACATTTAACTCAATAAGATCTGGGTAGGGGTCAAGTTGAGTTGATATTTTAAAAAATTAAGCTCCTGTTATTTTATTTAAAGCTACCGGTAGAGAAGAAAGGTGGGTAAAATATCTTGGGCTCTTGGTTAATGACCCTCTCCTTTGACAAGCCAAGATTAGTAAACTTTGATTTAATCAAAGCTGGACTACTAGGTACTAGTTATGGGATATAACTTTAGTTTATGCTATATTAACATCATATATTAATTTATAATATATTAATTATTATTTTTGTATAAAATAATATATAATTAATATGTATTAATAACATCTTATAATAATTTTATCTTATATAATAAAGATAAATTATGAGAAATAACTCATTCCTTTTGTTTGTGAAATATTAGATGATGTTTAAAATTATTTATAAATTACAATATTTTTTTTTTACACAAAAAGTGGTAAAAGTATTTCTGACTACTAGAGAGGAAGCACCTGTATGTATCCTAAACATTTTTCCTGGGCACAAAACAAAGTATTGTTATCAATGCCCAGACACAATATTTGTTTACTTTGTAAGAAAATATTAAAAATTAAATTAACAATAAAATTACCTCCACTATTCTACTCGGTACTCAAATATTTGAAGATAAACAGATGGCCCTGAGAAATCTTAAAAGATTAGGTAACATGTCTCATTGTTCTCCAACATACTTCGCATGACAGCCTGTAATTTAAACTTGCAATGCAATGCCACATAAATACAATCCTCAAGGATGTGGTGAATCGCAGCAAGCATAAACAGATGCATCTGAGCCTATTATGCTCTATTTACAAATGGCAAATAATAACCTCCTCTCGCTGATAATTTCTGCATGAGAGCTCCACAGTAACAGAGTTTCTTAACTGAATAAAGTTTATTTATTATTTATTACTGGAATGGTAGCATGAATCACCCTCTTGTTGATAACGAAGATGAATAACCCTCTCATTAATAACCAGATTGTTAACGCAATTTGTGAAAAGAGGCTGGAAAAAAGCTTCTTTTGAGTGCTCATTGCCTGAAATTACAATATGGCTTGGGATCCAACAGAAGCTCACAGTTGTCTTTTGTTGAGTCATTTGAGAAATAATTCCTTGAATCTCACTTATAACAGGGTGTCTGGAGTACATGTCACTCACTAATAAGTGACATGTGCTGTTGAATCGCATAACTCAACTCTTTTACATCATAACATTGATTCACGGATATTAATTAAGAACACAATTAGTCATATTTCAAGTATATTCTTTATTAATGATTACATGTTTTATGTGTAATATTTGTAGATATTACTGTTCATGTCAGTGTAGTTCTTATCTAAAGAATAACTGAATACAATAATACATATTAAACATAGCTAAAGATAAATAGCTGGGTAACCATACCAGCAACATAACAAACTTGTTTATATCTATAGAAAAGAAGAGTAAGCATCTTAATATTGAAAATAAAGAGGAAAGGAAAACATTCAGGACTGACCATACTGCCCGCCAAACAATCTTACAATGATTTTTTTCTCAATTGTACTACTATCAAAATTTGCAAGTGATAACAATTGAAATAATATATTTGTACATATATTTATCAATATAATAAAAATTTACCAAGTGCATACTACCACAATATCATAATGGAAATCAATTCCTAAATTCATGTTTAGACCAAATTGCAAACTCTCACAAATACTATGTAAAAGTTATGTAATTATATAATAAATCATAAGTTTAAAACATATAAATTGCAATTACATTCAATTATTTAATTATACAATGAGTCATAAAGTTACAGTCAATTGTAAATAAATCATAAAACTCATATATAAATCAGTTTATATAATTTATCTTAATCGGTATGTACCCTAGCATTGCACGAATGTAGGATTTCTTTATTATGTTGTTCGTGATGCCTTACGTGTTAACATGTCTTCATTGGCCAGGACAATCTGATGCCAATGAAAATTAGTATACATTTTCTAGGGTAGGCTAAACCTATAGATTGGTTGTATCTACAATCACAAAGATCTACTATTCTTTTAGTAATGTTGTTTGTGGAGCCTTATGCGTCGAGGTGTATCCATCGCCCAGAGAAATCATGGTGCCAACGGAGATTGTACCTAGAGTCACATAACTCTAGCATTTCTTTGACAGTGTTGTTCGTGGGGCCTTCAAGATGTACAAAAGCTTGGGACTCTAACCTCAAGCAAATGTTGAGTACCATCTTGGTGCCTCAATACAACCAAAGTATTCTTTAGCCTGTGTAGGAAATACTCTATATGTTTGCATTGTATTTTGTATGTATGTTTATGATGTATGTATTTGTATCTGTATGTCGTACAGCAGTCTATATTATATAAGAGTATGGAAGCAATATGAAAATGAAGATTACAATTGCATCATTGGAAGTATGCGTTTTAAAATATACATTAATACAATATTTAAAAAAAATATCAATAAACATATATTGAGTACAAACAAATGAAATTACATGATAATACAGAACCATAAATACCAAATCTAATAAAATATTGTTTCAAATATCATATGAACTTCAAAAAATAGGTTATTACGTACTATCATTTAATTCAATCTCTTATGATTGGTAACAAAGATAAGAAGTAGACCTTTAGACCACAACTGTTACAAACTTGTCAGGAACCCAATAAATCTGGGTATCATTTCAGAGAATTCTTCACGATTAATATCAAATGTCTAACACAAAGGTTAGGAGAAGTAAAACACGATTGATGTATACAATACATCAATGGGTCAAATGAAACATAAGTAAACATTCCATAAAAGAGTATTTTAACGATAGTGATTCTGTAATTGTGTTATTTATTTAAATCGAAAGTGTAGGACGGAAGTAGAAACTGGCTTCTGTTGGTACAATGGTGGGTGTATTGTTGAAGACAAGATTGTCTGTCCTATTAAGCAATAATTGAATCTTTAATTGCACTCTTCCATGAATCATAAAATGGGAATGGATGTGATGTACAATTTAATCAAAGCCTCAAACTCTGCCCGCCATAATGAATCATTGTACAGTTAATCAAAGCCTCAAACTCTGCCCGCCATAATGAATCATTTTACAGTTAATCAAAGCCTCAGACCTCTTTCTGTCATAACGAATTATTAGTTTATTAAGACTATTACATAAGCAGAAAATGTTGATAAGGAATTACTTGAGAAAGGTGGTAGCTGACCAGTCTGTAAATTTACCAAGTGAAACAACAGAAATAAAGATAATGCGCTGTAAAAGACATTGAACCTCTATCAATTCCTCTAGTGATAATATGTCTCCTGTAACCGAAATGCAGTTTCAATATTGCATTTTATACTATTTTTAACATTATCCTTTTACGATAAATCACAATCTTTTTTGGTATCAATATAATACAAATGTCAGAAGAATTTCTATCTATTTATTTGTCATGAATAAATATATTTAAATAATTAAATGGAATGAAATCATAAATACAAATAAAAACTGAAATTAGAAAACAGATCATTAGTCAATTGTAAGAATTAAATTCAGCTGTACTATACAGATAAACTGATAATTGCTTCAAACCTTGATGTCAGATCTTTAATTATAAATTTTATTAATGCATTCATTGACCTGCCAGTGAAATAAACGCTGTTCTTAGTCCATCGTCAAATTCATTCAGTTTCATGATGTGATGTTTTTATACATTTCCTAAGTAAAAATCTGTTTTGTAATGATCCTGTATATGCTTAATAAGTTAAATTTTATCACCGAGATCTTTTAATTTAAGCTCAGATATTGCAGGTAGTTTCAAATTTGATACGTCAGCAGTTTACTTATAAGTTGAATATATAGTCAAGGTACATATTTAACATTACATAACCTTTAACATTATTAAACATTAAATTATTATTTTTAAGATGATTTAATTTTATATTTTTTATGTAATTTATAGGTTGTATTTTGTTTACCCTTTTTGGTAAATTGACTATTTTATTTCTGATATTTAATTTCATATCTTGGTAATTGTTATAGTGACTCAAAACCTTAAGTTAGTAATATACATCAATAGCAATATAAATACAATAAGTCCCATAAATCAAAACAATAGTAATTAAATATAAAATTAATTAAAATAATTTACTTAAAGATGTAAAGATAGCCATTGTTACAAACCAATTCCCATGCATAGACAGCAATGTTATCAATTGCTCTTACTGTATTATTGAAGTTTTAAATGATATGACTTTAAGTACAATCTGAAATTAAAGAGTGTCACAATAAATCTTCCCATATAGGTTGGCTGGAGGACCAGAAATGAAAAATGTTGAATCACATAACCCAACTTTTTTACATCATAACACTGATTCACGAATATTAATTAAGAACACAATTAGTCATATTTTGAGTATATTCTTTATTAATGATTACATGTTTTATGTATAATATTTGTAGATGTTACTGTTCATGTCAGTGTAGTTCCTCATCTGAAGAATAACTGAATACAATAATACATATTAAATGTAGCTAAAGGGCAGATCAGTGAATGCATTGATCAATGCAAAAGTAAAATCAGTTACATGATCCTTTGGTTCACGTCAAGCCATAGGTACACCAAATGGCAAAGCCTTCCATATACTTTCCAGCCATCCTCTTAAATATACAGAACAATTAGTGCATACTATATAAGGAGCCCATGTTGTATCCTGATCAATTTTACACTGAAAATACAAATGATATGCTTTTTTAATTAAAGGTGGAATGTTTTTTCAATTTAATTTTACAGTAAACTCACCACATACATAAAAAAAAGACATCCACATCATTTACACAATTTTGAGTCATTATGACACTGCACTGTTAACAAATTTAAGACAGCAATAAGACTGAACAAAATTAATTCATTCCTAAATCCAATGCTTAATACAAACAATACAACAGTGCTTTCAGCTACATATTTTACCAGCACAGACTTATTAATCTTGTCCATGACGGCTCACTTTTCAGTATTAGATATGTATGATGTCATAATATGTGATTATTATATGATTTAATTCTTTTTGGCTTAAAAATTATGTCAACAAAGTTAAACAATAAAAAATGAGCTAACAAAATACACTATAGGAGCTTAAAATGCTAACTACACGTTGAAAAATGAAAAAAATCTTTTAATTAAAATTTAAATTTTTTTCAAAAATTGTAGGTGATATATAAAAATTCTGAGTTCATATCCATTGTAATATCAAAAAACAGATTAAAATCATGTATCACAAGTTAGGAAACAAAAATTGTGTTTATCAGTGTAATTGGATGATAGCAATTTGTTTTTTTTTTTCAGTAGAAATGATTGTTGTTCTATACTCTTCTCATATTTTGTGTACTAATAGGAATAGGTGAGTCAAAAACAGAAATACAATATGTTGCTATATATTTCATTTCTTAATAAAATAATGATTAATATAAAATTTTTGAGAAAATAAATTTTCTTTGCTAACATTACAAATAATTAAAATATCTGCCAATTGTATATATCATTGTAAAAAGTGCTGTCCAAAATATCCAAAAAAATAATAAAAAAGTTCAGTAAGAAAGTAGGGTAAAAAGATTGGTAGGTTAGAAAATTTAAAGAGGGAAATAGGTAGGTTGAATGTAGTTGGAATACGGATTAGCGAGGTTCGGTGAGAAGAGGAAAACACCTTTTGTAGGTGATTTTGGAGTAATTAACTCAGCCTCAAATAAAGGGCAGGCAAAATTAGGCTTCATAATGAACAAGAAGATAGGGACGAGAATAGAGCATTTCAGAAAGCTTAGCGATACAATCATTGTAATCAGGATAAAATCAAAACCTAATCCGACAACAATTGTTAATGTCTATGTGCCTACAAGTAAGTGCCCATTATGATGAGATTCAGTGTGTATACGAATGAAAGAGAGGAAAACAACTTATTGAGATTTACAGGAAGTATAATTTAGTAATTGCCAATACCCAGTTTAAAAATCATAACAGAATACATACACGGGAAAAGCCTGGTAGTACTGCAAGTTATCAGATAGATTATATCATGGTAAAACAAAGATTTAGAAATCAACTTGACGATTGCAAAGCATATCCAGGAGCTGACATTGATAGTGACCATAATTTAGTGATGATGAAATGTAGATTGGGGTTTAAAAACCAGAAGAAAAGGTGTCAAATGAATCGGTGGAATTTAGAGATTCTTGAGGAAGAGCAGGTAAAGAAGAATTTTGAGGAGGACATTGCAAGAGGTCTGAGTAAAACTGATATGGTAGAAAATGTAGAAGAAGAATGGGAGAATGTTAAAAAGGAAATTCTTAAATCAGCAGAAGTGAACTTAAGTGGAACAAAGACAACTGATAGAAAACCTTGGTTATCGGAGGATATATTGCAGTTGATGGATGAACGTAGAAAATATAAGAATGCCGGTGATGAAGAACATATTTAACTTTATAAAATTTGCTTTTGAAAACTTCAGAATTGAAATTAAAAAAAGTTTTATTTTTGTAACAATATACAATTAAAATGTTTTTATGTAAATACCAATTTTAAGTAATGTTATAAGAAACTAATTACAAATAATGAAAAATCTATAACATTATCAGAAATTCTCTGTAACCAGCGTGGCATTGCATAGTATGATTTTACTTGTTGAAATTAAGAATTTGAATATTTGAAATAATGAACTGAATACAGATAAATGCACTGAATTGTAGATATTACTTTTTGTGTATTGCCAGTAATTAATAAATAACTTTCTTGTATGTGTATAAATCGTCGTAATAAGTTTTGCCATACCAGTAATACATTAATTACTACTAAATCTCCAAGAAGGAATGTTACACATATGTTAAATAATAATCTTAATTCCACAGAATAAATAGATTATAAGTGAAAATAAAATTATTTACAGTTAAAAAATTCTTAATACATAAGCTTAGTAGACATACAACTAAACAATATAAAATAAAAAAGTAAAATAATAAAAGTAAACAATTATCACATAATCTTGTGGAACTAGATAACCCCTATAGTAATAACTCTATTGGAGGTTACTATCCAAATATTTTCGGTGAGTAAAATAATAAACTAATCAATTGTTGAATTATTGTCAAGTCTGGATTTCAAAATTAATTATACGATACAAGTATTGCAGTACTAAAATTTCAGCTAGTGACAAGATTATATATACATAAAAGAATACAGTGATAAAATTGAAAATGAAATTAATCCTAGATAAAATTTAAAGAAAAAGAAAGAAAATAAAAATATGAAACTTTTAGTCATCAATTTCACCCAGAATGGCAGGCCAACCAATTAATAGAACTCTCTACATCTTCAATCGACAACAACCAATCATAAATTGATGGTGAAAACCTTTTACTCTTCTATGGATTTAAATTCCCTTGGTAAGTGATTAAATATTTTTAGACCTAAGAAAGAACATTAAATAACTCTCAATTCTTGTCGTAGGAGGAACTACATTATCTGCTTGTCGCGAAGGATTCGTAACCAAAGTACCAAGAATCCTATACTGTTTACAGCCTTCATAATACGTCATTGGTAGGTATTCTATAGAAATAAGATATACTATAGATAAATTACAAGGAGCATGTAAACATAAAGTTGGAAACTCTAATTTGCTCATGTTTATACACTATATACATGCATGTTCACAGGTATATACATCACATCAACACAGGTAAAATATTTTTAACTAGGTTTCATTGAGTTGTGGTTGGGGGGTTGCAAAATATTCATTATATATATTTTTTTTTTTTTTTTTAACTTTTTGGAGGTTGTGGAGCTAAAAAAGTAGAGAATCATTGGTTTAAATGATTTAAATGACCAATAATAACTCATTAGCAACTTCTAAAACGAAAATAAAGAGCATTTTTTAGTGACCATGTCAAAGCAAAATTTATTAGAAAATACATTTATTAGAAGGTAAATTATATGAAAAATTTTCTAAACCCACAAACTGGAACAAAGTATTCACTCTATAAATAAAACAACAGAATACTCCAATAAATTTGAATGTGGTATAAACAGGATACAGCTGGATTCATCAGATGGTAGTTGTGCAAATGATAAGCAGACGTTTGTGTTCTAGTATTTATTCCAATAAATATAGATTAATAAACCATTTCTTCTAATTTGTATTTAATAATACATTATACACATCACATTTGAAGTGCATAGATATACTACTTCATGGATAAAAAAGGAACTGTGCAGGCATTTGGCTGGATAGATCAAGGGAAACCATGGTAAAACTTTGATAAAAAAATTAAAAAAAATATAATAATAATAATAAACAATAATAAGAGTAACATAAAATAATAATAATAGCAACATCACACAATTTACAGTTAATTATACATATATAGTTATATATTTTCAGCACCGTAACTTAATTCCATTTTTCTAATATATACTACACTGATAAAAAGGGAATTCTTCCAGCATTTAGCTGGATAGATCAAGGGAAACCACGGTAAAATTTTGATCAGAGCAGCATCATAGTTTATTATAAAGATTTTATATCAATCTGACAATAATTTGAGTTCATTTTTCTATTAAACAACAGAAATATACATAAAACAGTAATACATTAACAACTAACAGTTGAGGATTAAGGCAATCAAATACACAAAAAATAATTATTTAAGTATTTAATAATATTTTATTGTTTAAAATATAAGGAAATTTATTTAAGCCACGGAAAGGAAAACTAATTGTTCTGGCATTTACCCTACTGGACCAAGGGAAACCATGGTAAAACCTTGGTCAGAAGAGCTTACAATATATTTTATGTCTGTAATATGCTGCAGTATTAAAGGCATATATATAATAAAAGAAATTTATTGGCGATACATTCATTGTATATTATTTATACATTTAATTAGCTTTTAAACAATAAAATTTGATGAATTTTAATCGTTACTTCTTGAATATCATACACTCTTTAAAACTTGTAACAAAAAAATTAAATTTTAAGATGAAACATTTTTTTATTAAATGTTTCATCAAACATTGCCGAAACATTGTTGAAAACATTGTTGAAACATTGAAACATTGTTCAAAAAATCAATAAATAAAATACAATATTTTATTTATTGTATTTTATGTCAGCCTAACATACTACACACAAACTCAAGGATTTAAATGACAGATGAAAGGATACTAGGTCTTGGCAAGAATCGAACTAGGAATCACAAAAGAAAAAATAACAAA
This sequence comes from Lycorma delicatula, assembly GCF_047948215.1. Taxonomy (NCBI): domain Eukaryota; kingdom Metazoa; phylum Arthropoda; class Insecta; order Hemiptera; family Fulgoridae; genus Lycorma; species Lycorma delicatula. The sequence continues at coordinate 110,483,166 of NC_134464.1, read as the reverse complement.
AATCTAATTTAAAAAAAAAGAAAATTTACTTTTTATCAAACATTAATATCACTTTACTAATATAAATTAATCTCATTCAATTTGGAACTGTCTTGGACTGATTAATATAAGATTGGTTGAGTAAGAACAATTATCAGAAGAATAACTCTGTTTTGTAACTCAACTTGTAATTTATTAAGAGACAGTACAGATCAAACAAATTCTACTAAACATTTTATTATAACCGTTTTAGTTACACTTAAAAAACTTGTTTTTGTGGAAAATAAAGAGTTGAAAATTTACAAATGGTAGTGTAAAATAAATGTTAATTAATAATTCTGTTGATGATAAATACAGAATTTGCATGTTGACATTAATTAGTTCCTTTTTTGAGCTTAGTGAACTGAAAACAAAAAATAAATCTTTGACATCATAGAAGGTAATAAAATGAATTTAAATAAAAGAAAATAAAAGTCTAAAAAGTTAAATAAAGTCATCACTGTTATGATGTTACCTATCTTAAAAGTGGTCTGGAAACCCCTTAATATGTAGTCAAATAGTTTATTTAGTCCGCATGATGTCAATTTGTATATGTTGCATTTGTCAAATTTAGTGCAATTTTAAATTCCATTCTGTTCCATCATATTTACAATTACAATAACATGCTATATGTTAAGTTTCCTGTTATGGTTAATATCTTTCTTCATTAGTTTTGAACCTGTAACAGGTGATTTACAAAGTTTGATCCTGAAATTAATTGTAATGGTTTTTAAACAAGAAACTTGGGCATCCCACTATGTTTGCTACCCACGGGTTTGAGGACTTAGATGGTGTTCAAAGAGTGAACTAGAAGCATTCATATTTCGAGTTCCAATGGTATGGTAAGAGCCATGAAATCACACCAATGATTGTTACTTCTGTTCGATTGGTGTTCACAGCTTTAATTTGAAGAATAAAAAAAAAAAATCATCTATCCAAATTTGCCATTTGCTTTACACCCAGTTCCTTATGGTCTAGACGTACCAGTGCCAATTCCACCAGAAAATTAACCTGAAATAGATGGTTCCATAAGTGATTTAAATGAAGATAATATTGAGGAGTACAAACCTGGAGATAGCTGCGCACCAGAGCTTTATTCACAGTCTGAACTAAACGATTTAGTTTGAGACTTATATCTGATCAAAGAAAATTCAGAATTCCTTGGTTTGATGCTAAAAGAGAAGAACATGCTAGCAGTCAGCACCTTGTTTTCCTGGTTCATGTACAGAAAAAAGGATTTTCGGCTATATTTTTTGGAAGAAGGAGAATTAATCTTTTGCACTGATGTAGTGAACTTTTAATTGATTTAACATTCCATACAAAAGTACTGATTGGAGAGTGTTCATAGATTCATCCAAAAGAAGCTTCAAAGTTATCTTTCCTCACAATGAGAATACGTCTGTCAATACCAGTCGGATATTCTGTCCATCTAAAAGAGGATTACAATAATTTGGAATTCATTCTCAATAAAATTAAATAATTATGTGTGTGTTAAGAATTATGTGCGGCATTCTCAAAATAATATCGATGCTCTTACAACAGCAAGGAGGATAAACAAAGTTTCCTTGTTTTATGTGTGAATGGGGTAGCAAAGACAGAGAAAATTGTTAGATAAGGAAAGATTGATCAAATAGAGCTTTATTAGAAACTGGGGAACCAAAAATGTGCTCTGAAAAGTTCTCATATACCTGAAGAAAGTTCTTCTTCCATCTCTACATATCAAGTTAAGTTGGATGAAGCAATCTGTCAAAGCCTTACCAAAAGAAGGTGAATGTTTTAAATATATCTGTAACAAATTTTCAGTCGTATCAACAGACGAACGTACTAGTCAAAATTGATTCAGAGATGGTCAAAATGAATATTTCCGTTAAATCTGAAAACCGAATTTTTTCGCGATCACAATACTTTCCCTACTTCGTACAAGGAAGTAATAACCATTGAAAGGAATCAATAAAGCAAGGAACCACGAGCGTAATTTTTTACGCAAGATTGGGAAATAAAATGGAAATACGATCTAATAATTTAATTTCTAATTAAATAAAACTAAATTTCTCAATAAAAATCGCGCCTCCCCCCACATACATTTGCGCGCGAACACACACACACACTCAAAGATAAGTACAATAAAAGACCCTGAAATTGACACAGTCTACAAATTTGAAATAATAATCCGTTTGCTCGGCATTTATGTTGTTTAAGTACACTGTTAAACAGTAATGAAAATTTAAGGGTTTTTACCATTTTGTATATTTAGTTTTTGAAAAGATTTTACTATATATTAAGACGTGGTAACTGGCAATAAATGAAAATCCCTGCAAAAGTCCTTTTTAACCAGAAAGTTATCAAGAACCTATATGTTGTATAATGCATTCATTAACCCTTTAAAAAACTGTCATTAAAATTTTTCAACCGGACTTATTTAAAGGCAATCGTTTTTTTCAGTTATTCTATAGGAAACCTTTTTCGGATTTATCTTTATATTATTAGCGGTGTTCTGAATTAAATATAAAAATCACTGCATTCTTTTGTCATTTTTAGTCATTCACAAGATTTTCTAAAATATATTTAACAAATTTTGTCTGAAAAGGTTCGATTGTCTCTCACAAGCATACTTCTCACAATTTTCGCCATACAAAAAAATCAGCAACTTTGGAAATTTTCTTCTGATAAAAGCACTCATCTTTCTGCTTAATAAAACGCAACGATAAAGTATATTAATAAATTTAAAAATAAACAAATAACAATAAAATTTTTTCTATATGATATAACCCATACATGAGAAATAATAGTAATACAAGGACGTATTTCTAGGAGCTGAGGAGAGGTTTCATCTTTTTTAGTTGCAACAGTGAATTCTGAATCTGCGTTTCATAAAAATATTTTGTTAAATTGCTGAATGATATTTTAAGATTCATTTCAATATTGATAGGCCTGTTAAAATAATTCTAAAAAAAAGGCATACATTCATAAATAATTTGTTCATTAATAAATAAATAAATCACACATATATATATATATCCAACAAAATATTTACAAAAATATATTTACCACTCATTAGTGAATAGCACATTAATCATATTAGAATAAATAGTAATCATTTAAATACGAGTATACATATTAATATTAAATACCCTGATAAACATAATTTTAGTTTCCTAACATGCAATACATTTTTTTCATCTGTTTTCTGATGCTAAAAACGAATAAGAACTCAAGACTCTTTCTATCAAACAACATTTTTGAAAATTTCATACATGTGAAACACGTAAAGAGACTTCTCCATTTGAAGCCTACAATTAATTATAATTTACTATTTCATATTGTCAAAATATTTTATATTTTTCAGAAAATCTACTTTTTAAGAGTAAAAAATACAATTTATAATCATGTTTTATTTAGAATCCCTACATCCAATTAAAAAATTTTGGGATATTCTGTCCTTGGGAATGGTGCATCGTAACCTGATAACTAACTGCATTCTTCTTTCAGATGAAGAGCTGAAAAAACAGCCAAGGGAAACTATTGTTGAATTTGTTGGTGCCTTGATGGAACTGGAGTCTCCAATTTAGATTGGAGAGATAACAAAGTTTTCACAATGTTTTAATCATTTGTAGGAACCCAACCTGTGAAGAATGTTATGCATTATAATAGAAAAACAAAGTCCCATGAATAGGTACCTTGTCCAAACATGATTGTGACATAAACACGTGGGTGGAGTGGACTTAATGAATAGTTCAAATGGGTGAGAATGAATTGTGAAGAAAAGAAGAAAATGGTACTATAGTTTGTTCTATCATAAAATCGATAAAACAGTTGTAAATATTTTGTTATACAGGAGAGTTTTAGAAAATACAGGTACCAGTAGTAAACAAAAAACCCTGTCATCATTTGCTTTCAGACGGGAGATAGCTTAATTATTATGTAAAATTGGTATAAATACAACATCGACTAGAGGTCATACTAGTTCCAGCAAAGAAAAAATTAAAATCGTAAACTGATACTCCAGCTGATGTTCGTTAGGATAAATATGAACACTGGGGTCTGTACATATAAAAAAATTAAAATGTAAAATTCCAAATTGTAAAGGGTTTACAAGAGTGAAGTGTACAGTGTTTACTTTATTTGTGTTTCAATAACAAAAATAATTGTTTTATGAAATGTCGTACTGATGAACATAATTAGACTGTTTATTTGTGAAGATAATGTAAAGTGATTAGAGAATAATTATTGTGTTGGCTAAAGGATAGTATTATAATGTTAAAAATTGTCAATATAAATCATTTAAAAAAATTAGCTTGTGGCTTATCAAAAATAGAGTATTAATTTTTTTAAACGTGTTTTTTCTTAAAGTCTGATTATAGGCATCGAAAATCTGTTAAAAACTAAAAAATAATTAAAAATAAAAATAATTTGAAATTCATCTTTTAAAAATATCTAACATTTTATTTGCATATTTATATTTTGTTTTTTATTTTTTCAAATTTATTAAAATTGCATATTTTTAATTACATTGTTGAAAATGATAGTTTTTTATATGATTTAGCATTAGAAAATATTTTTGTAATAAAATTTAACAGTATAAACAACATATAAATAATTTAGAACCTAATAGATGGTTCAAAATACATAAAGTAGCTGTTTATGAGCCATATAAAAAAAAATTCTAAATAATTTAAAAACCCAATTTTTAATTTTTTAACTATTTTTCCGATAAATTACAAATTTTTATAAATTTGAAAATTCATGCATTGTAGGGTTAATATACAATCTAAATCAGTTATTAGCTGTAATATCCATTTTCATAATTTTTGCTGGAGAAGTTGTTTTTATTTAGAAGTTGTGATCAAAATTACATAAGTGGGTTGTTAAAAAATTTATTTTCTAACAATTTAAGTATTAATGTTGTGAATATTTTAAAACATAATTTATACAGCATGCTTCTGGTGACGAACATCTACATTATAAATTCACTTACATTAAATTTACCTTTGTAATATTTTCATTTTAATTAAAATAGCTTACAAAATGAAGATATATCTTTCATTTGGGTTTGGTTTAAATGCATTTATTAATCGCAATCAATTTTTTAATATTATGGAATAAAACACATTAGTGCCTGTAAAGGTTAAACTATAGGAATAGTATATGAACCTGGTTTTCTTACTATAAACAGTTATTATTGTTAAAAGATTAGAAAATTGATAATTATCGGTAACATTTTAAGTAAACAACACAGTCATTAATGTTTCATGTGGTGCTACTGTACTATACATGCAATGGCAACGTCGAACAAAGTTGTTTGGTGTTCTCACAACCGTGTTGAAATGATGAAAAAGCTCTGCCCCTCATTTAATTTTAGATGTAATAGGCAATGGAGATAAGTATAATTATTTGCGCTATATTATATTTTGAGTACCTACTCAAAAAGAAAAACTCTAAATAAATAAAGGTATACAAGGTAAAGTTGAATAAATACACTTAAATAATTACCTGTATGGTTTTATAACATGTTCATTATTATTATTATTATTAAATATTTTTGAACACAAATTTGTGTTATAACAAAACAAATATTGTTTTATTATTCTGATTAAATTATAATATGCACTCGTAAAAAAATTTAACCACAAACCATGGAAGCAAAATGAATTGTTCTGGCATTTGCCTTACAACCAAGGGAAACCATGGTAAAACCTTGGTCAGAAATCAAAAATATTTTAAAACAACCATTGTACAAAAAAAATAAAAGTTACAATCAGAAATAATTTAAGTTCTTCCAATTATATTATGTTCTGAAATAAAATCAATTAAGAAGGAAAAATCTCATATTTTTTGAACATATTCTTGTCAGGAAGGAGCCCTACATTAGTGACCATCAAACATTTACAATTGTCTTTACACATTTATGATTATATGTACAAATAAGAACAAACCCTTGTTTTAATATACAAGAAATTAAATTTTAGTACCTTAAAATATATTTGTTGGGCAACGTGAAAGTTTTTCTTCAAAATATTTGTAATTAACACTTTAAATATTTTTAGTTTTTCTTTTGTAGAAGAAATAACAATTAACATATTTACAGAAATAAAGAGTATAAAAGTTAATAAATGTTTTTCAGTAATAAAATATTTCTTAATATAAATTTAACATACAACAAAATCCAAAAGATATTAATCAAATAAATATAAAAAAATATTGTACTTTTAAAAATAATTAACAATATTGTTTTATTAACAATAAAAATATTAACAATATTAACAATAATTAACAATTAACATTAACATTATTTTTAAAATATGAACAATAATTAACAAAATAATAAACAATAATTAACAATATTATTTAACAAAATAATAACAATATTATTTTTAAAATAATCAACAATTTTAACTTTTAAAATTAATTAACAATAATTAACAATATTTAATTAACAATATTTAATTAACAATAATTAACAATATTAAAAATATTTAACACTAATTAATAATATATGGCGAAAGAAAAATTAATTTTACATAATATAAAACTAAGTATTATAATCTTAATGAATAATTTCTCCACAATATTTCCAAATAAGAATTAAAAATATTACAATATATTTAATAATGAAACAAAACATGATTCAAAACCATACATTATTATGTTTTTCATTTTACTTGAAACATTGATTTTCTGTATTCATTTTATAATTATTTACTAATAATTTTATATTAAAATAATTTCCTAATGATTTTCCATATGATTATATTAGGTCATCAGGAATGAAGCTGTATAAAAATTGAAGCACATAGAAGAGTTAAAATAACAGAAATACAGATGATAAGAATTATATATTAATTAGTTATTTACAATATCTAATCACTAAAACTGTTATACATCCTGATGCTCCTGGTTTCTTGTACATAGAACAAGAAACCAGGAGTTTTATAGAAAAAAAACACTTTATTGAAATTCTTGATGGTACTTCACCAGACTCATCTTACACAGCCAACACAGGTCTCATGTCTTTTGCATACACAACATAGTTACTGTGATTGTACATTTCAGTTCTTGCTCCTTGTTCAAGTCTCTCTATACTTAATCAAATTTCGATTTTTCAAAATCGGTTCATTTTCTCTACCAGCACTGTAACTTTACACTCTGTATAGTCATTTGCTATGTTTCTTCCACCCTAAACGCTATCGTATGCACTTTTGCTATTTCATATCAGCTTTGTTTTCTCTAAAATTTTCCTTACTTTTGGTTACATCCGTTTCCTTTAATTATTGTCATTCCTATACTTCAGTATCTTTCAATCGATCTTCCTCAGCCAGTTTCTGTTGAATGTATTTAACTTGATAACATTCACTGCATCTTTTGTCTTCCACGTTCCTTCTAATAAATTAACTCTATTGACTTTATTATTTCTATTTTTTTAATTTATTTGTTTGGCTTTCTATAGAATATACTTTTGTAATAACTTGTAAACTTGTTCCTACTTAATTTTGCTTTAACTTCACATCATTCTCTTTTAGTTTGACTGTAATTCATTTACTTTTATTGTTTTATGGTTCTTGACGCTTTTAATTTTTAAAAGTTTGTTACTTGACTTCACAGTAATATCGATCAATATAATGATATAGCTATCATAAAATTTAGTTATAAAGTTTATCATCATGAAGTTTATGACTGCCATATGAAATAACTAAATGGATGTTATTGGAAGATTTGGCTCCTTAATTTTTGAACCCGATGATCATATTATCAGATCTTAAATTATAAGTGTTGTACTCCCTCTGTCTTGATGAAATCTGCAAAGATAAATAAATAGTCATTCAAATACTAGCATAAAAAAAAAGATAAAATAAATAAACCTAAAGGATAATGTATCAATCATTTCACTGAGAAATCAGTCATGGAGGTCCACATTTCTGGGCACCAAGAACATTTGTTATAACACCTTTAGATTTTTGCATCTAGGGACAGATGAGAAATATATATAAAACAAAATACATTTTCGTGAGGAATTAATTGTTTGCATTATGGATGCTGCTGAGAAACTTAAGAATGGCCCTGAAGTACTACAAAGAGCTACAAAAGCAGTACAGAAGGGAGGTTTTGAATATTTGTTATAAACTGGTAGGTACGATTTACTGTATAAATTGAATTCTAATTTTTGTAAACTTTAAAAAAAAACAAAAACAAAAAAAATTAATTTTGAGCTTTTTTGGTTAGTCGACTGCAATCAAAAGGGAAGATGCACAACTAGATGTTACAACAGCCCTTAATCCAAAATTTCAACATCCTACTCTAATCATTTTTAAGTTATACAAGATACATGCGCGCATACGTCACGCCGAAACTACTAAAAATGGATTCTAGGATGTTGAAAATGGATATTTCAGTTGAAATATGAAAATCGAAATTTTACGCGATCACAATACTTGTTGTATTCCTTTTCTTTGTACAAGGAAGTAAAACGTAGACCGTTTTATAGTAGGTGCATTTTGACAATCTTAATTCTCTATGCCCAATAATTTAAAAAATCTTACGTGAGGAATTTTTATAACTTTTACATACTATCGATATATAAATACAACTTTCCATTAGATTATATTATATAAATATTTATTTCAGGTGTATCTAAAACGATATTTATTACCTTGGATAAATAATTTTATATTATAATGTAATTGGAAAGAAATTAAACTGTTAATTCTTATGTTTCTAATAAGTGTTAATGGTAAATTCGGTATTTTATTCATCCTTTATTTAGAGTAAAAATAATTAATAAATAAATAAAATACAGACACAAACACAACCGATAATACTACCGTTTATTTTTCAAAATTTATATATTTTTAATACATTTAAAAGAGACCGCCAATAAAATAAGAAATCCCTTTCGGCATGCCGGAAGACGGATGTAGATTTCACCGGTGCTATGTAGGGGATAAAAAAGATTTCCACCTTAAAGTTAAGAAAAACTCCAAATTTACTCAATACGTCAACGTTTGCATGTTTAGCATATGACAAGCCCCATCTTCTTACAGTTCCAGCAATATTTTGGTCATCCCTTGTCATAAGGGTTGGTCATATCAAAAATTGTTTCAGACAAAATTTTTAGGTAATGTTTAGAGGACTAACGACCAGTTTAAAACGATTCAATACTGTGCCTATTAAGGGTGGTATGTTTTTTTGTTTGTTTTAGAAACCCCATTTTTTACACCCCCCTGGACCAATGGTTGGTGATATAAAAATGTTTACTTAGTTAAGTTTTAGGCCATCCAAAGAATAGTAGAAACATTAAACGAATTCGATGTTTTATTTAATAGGAAACTAATACCGATATTTTGTTTTTTCGAAAAAGCCGCCCCATTTCCATCCCCATCGTCCGATTTTGACCGTTAACAAACTGTGCCGAGATTTTGAATCGTTAATATTTTATATATCAATTTGAAAGTGATTGTCGCAAAGTTACGGCAGTTATCGTGTCCACAAGAAAGTATATATATAAACTTTTGAACTGACGATGGTTTTGGGTCTGGGGGATGTGAAACGCGAAGATATATTGACATTTTCCGGAATTCTAATCACGGTACCCCTTACAATAGGTAACTTTCTTATGAAATATACCTAACATTGATTCATCAAGAAAATCACTAATATTATTGGCTCTCTTTGAAATGATGAATATTGACTTAACCTGAAACATTGGAAAAGCGATTAATTCAGTTTCTATGTTATAAAAATAGGGGATGAGATATGGTAGTTGAAATCTTTTGCTTTTTTGCCAAAGTTAGATTTATCGTCAAAACTAATTTTGTAATTATTTTTTCAATCTTTTTCTGACAATAAGTAAAATTTCTAACCGATCTTTATCGATCATCCTTTTGAAAGAATATAAATAATTATTATCTCATTGAAACTTGTCTTTAATAAATAACGCTACTACAAATTTAAAGTTGTGATGTGAAAAAATAATACAAAAAAAATCAATAATAAAAATAATTGTAAAATTTAAAAAAAAATCTTTTTCAAAGAATTAAATTCTACGAAACAAAACAATAAATCAAATTAAAAAAGAAAAGGAGGTATTTAAATAAAGAACTAAACATAGTTACGCGGTATTTAAATATTAAATCAACTTTCAAAGAGGTTTAATTTTTAAGTGTATTTTTCATGTCGTAGAAATTTAATGAGGGATTTAAAGATTAAAAGTCCTCACCGGTTTTACATCGATAAGAAAAGATTTAAATCGGTTATTTAAAATTTAAAGAGCTCTTTAATACCATTAAACAACTTTCAGATACCTTTAATTTGTAAATGTATTTTTATTTCCTTGTACGAAGGGAAATACTGTTCGAAAAAAATTTCGGTTTTCAGATTTCAACGGAAATATCCATTTTAACCATTCTTGAATCCATTTTTACTAGTTTCAGCGTGACGTCTGTACGTACGTATCTCGCATAACTAAAAAAGGATTAGCCGTAGCACGTTTAAATTTTGGATTTAGAACTGTTGTAAAATCTTGTTGTGCACCTCCCCTTTTAATTGCAATCAACTGAACCAAAAGTGTTCAAAAACCCACAAAATCAGAATTTTTGAGTTTTTCTTAACTGTAGTAATAAGCTCTCCTTGAGAGCTTTTCAACGATATTATAAGCGGTACTTATTTTCAGCGGTTTCAGAGTTATAGCCAAATAAAAGTTTAATTAATGAAATAATTGGATCTTACAAAGGGAAGGGACAGCGGTTCGAGTCCTACATCGTATATATATATATATTTTTTTTTTAAATTTAAATATATTGATTTATTGATAATTATTAACCTCTGATTGTAAAAAAGTTTGTACGATAAATAATAATTCTTTAATAACATTAAAAAAAATAACAGAAGTTATTAATGAAATAAAATTTTATGTACTTTTAAAAATGTGTATATGTAATTTAATAGGGACGATTACATATGTGTATACAGAGTGTTTCTAAAATACTGGGCTGGCTATACTTTTTCGAATTCTACTTGTAAATTTAAACAAAGAATATCCTTAGGAAAATCCAAATATCCTTAGGATTTCTCCTTCATTCTCCCACTATCCGCAATTTTGTTATTGTTATATAAAAATTTATATCTCAAGTTCGGATAGAGGAATCACATTAATATTTGGTAAGCGTATCGGTAATAAAGTTTTACAATTAGCAAAAAATCAGGAATTAAATACCTTCGTAAATTACAAAATGGCGGCCATGTTTATTTTTAAATCCGTTATATCTCCATAAATATATATTTTATCAAAATATATGTTATTTGCTAAAATATTAAGTCTTTTATTTTGAACAAAATGACATTTTATTTTTTTAAATCTGTTAACAAATAGCAGAGTTATGGGAGAAAATCGATGTTGTAATTTTATGTCATAATTATTATGCGAGTAAATTATTACTTAATTTGATACATACTAGAATTAACTATAAATAAAAACAATTAACTGAACCGAACGTAAAGCGGAGGACATGAAAACAGACGCAAAATTACAACATCGATTTTCTCCCATAACTCGGTTATTTTCTATCCATTTAATATAGTAGTACAGTAGTATTGTGTATCAAGCCAAAGAAAGTAAGATCTTCAACACTATGATATTGCATAAAACAGTGACATATTTAGAATCCTTTCTGAAATAATTTCAATAATATTTATCAACTCACAGGAGGGCATGTGCAGATAGCACGGTGATTTCCTGCTTCACAATTTGCTGTAGTCGCACAAGCTCCTGTAGAACAAACATAGGCACAACGATGATTTTGGCAAGACTGAGATGATCCACAATCGTAATCCGATTCGCATGCACTCGTGCCGGCACCCTTGTAATGGAGAACCGAAATATCCCGGTAGACAAGTACAGGTTGGCACTCCATTCACTACATTGCACTGCGTGTTAGCACCGCATGGACTTGGATAACATAATTCTTCTAAATAACAAAAGATATGTTCTTATAATTAGAACGGTTTTGATACAAATGCTTATCGATTTGAAATTATTCTATTTTAACGTAAAATTTAGATATACTTATAATGTACAAATTAATAGGGACAAGCTATTTTTTTCTCTAAATTGTTATGCGATTGCCAGTTATGTTTGAAACTGCCTTAAACTGGTTTTATTTGCCTTCAAGTGTTTTACTTTGACAACAAGAAAGCAGTTTGATTGCTTTTAAAGTGGAAATTGTGATCTTAGCTAAAGCTGTCAGCCTTTGAAAGTGGCATCAGACATAGAGACAGAATGATAGATAGACGGATTAAGAGAGAGACAGACAGTCAGAGGGAGAGAGAGAGAGTGAGAGGGAGAGAGAGAGTGAGAGAGAGAAAGACAGCCAGAATAAGAGAGAGAGAGAGAGACAATAAGAGAAAGACAGATAGACAGAGGAAGAGAAAGAGAAAGACAGAAACAGAGAAAGAGATTGAAAGAGAATGAGAGAGAGAGAGAGAGAGACAGACAGTCTGAGAGACAAAGGGAGAGGGAGAAATAAAGACAGAGAGAGAGAGAGAGAGAGAGAGACAGTGACAAAGGGAGAGGGAGAGAGAGAGACTGACAAAGGGAGAAAGAGAGAAATAATGGGGGAGGTGGAAAGAGTGAGAAAGAAAGACAGAGAGAAAAAGACAGACAGACGAAGAGAGAGAGAAAGAATAAGAGATATAGAAAGACTGTGAAGAGAAAAAACAGACAGTTACAGAGACAAAGTTACAGACAAAGACAGACAGTGAGCCAGAGGAAGAGGAAGAAAGAATGAGAAATAGAAAGAGTGATTGTGAGAGAGACAAACTACAGATAGAGTGAAACAGAGGGGAAGAGAGAGAGAGAGAAAGACACAGAGGGGAAGAGAGAGACAGAAACAAGGACAGACTTCTTTCTTTAATTTACAGCTTGAATTCACTTTCTATAATTAAGGTGACTTAATCATTCAACTGTATCAAGAGTTTGCATAATATTTTGAGTCAATATTAAGAATTATTAGTAGTTATAAGACGTAAATTTATATTTCTTATTAAACCTGTATAGGTAACAGTGCTATATATCCTTTTGTAAATTAATTTTATACTATATAACTTTCAAAATCTAGAGATGACAAAAACCTATTGTATTATATGTATAAAATTAACAGTATATATTCAACGATCTGATTCCCAAAGACAAAGGTGTAGTGAAAATTTGTGGAATATCTAATCGGATATAATTAAGATACTGTTATGTATGCTGTAGTAATACTATCAGCAAATTTAACGCAAGCTATTAATGATTGATTGTTATACAATTATATAATACAGAAAAACATATTTCTTGATATTATTTTTTGACTTGAGTAAATCTTGTTTACGTAATTCTGTTTGTGTACCGGCATCCTCAGGTTCCTGACATAATTAGTAGTCATTTTATATGCAGTTTGTCATAGTTTATCAAGTTGTAGTGATACATACATAATGGCCCCCCCTCATCAATATTATAAGATTATTTCACGTAACTAAATGATTACATTTAATGAAGATTATTTTGAAATTTCAGTAGAAAAACTTAACAATAATAATATTGTTCTTATAGGCAAGTGCAACTCTTATGCGCCATATTAAATTAATCCAGCTACCATCATTCAGAAAATTAATAGACTTCATCCATTAAATTTACTTTCCCGAAAAATAACTTCCTACCCTTAAAGTGCTGATATCTTCATCCTCACTAGTACAACACAAAAAACGCAGAGTACCATTTAATTCATGGAATAACCTTCTGTTAAGAGGTAACAAAGATACTCTTTCCAGAAAATTAGACTTATAAATCCCCTTTTATTCTTATCAATTATATACTAATCATTACCTAAGTTTGTATTCAATTTGTGATGAAACTGAACTATAGTAGCTCTACCCATCCATCATAATTTTAATTTTTCCATCAAGTTTTGATATAAAATGTCATTAAAATACCCAGAAGTTTTATCGTCAGGATTGAAAATAATTTCTAACCCTACTTTTCCATCTTGTCTTACCATGCCTCTTCTTTCAGTCAATGGCATTCTTTTTTTTTAATTTTCAGATAATCAATCTTTCTGTCGATGGATTAAAATGGATCTCTAATACTTGAAATTTTCCAGATGCTATTAATTGAAAATTTAATTGTCGGTATCTTATGGGTTGTCTGCTCATGAACAGTAAACTAGTAAAACCTATTCACAGTGACAAGTTTTCTGGTGATTTATTTTTTTTGGTGATTATTTTTAGAGTTTTCTTGCTCTTATAACTGCTTTATTACATTTTGCTAAACAATATTTTGACTCTCCTCATTGGCCAGAGTTTCTAACTTTTTACCAATTTGATCTAATTTGGTTAATATATATGCTAATGAATCTGTACGATTCCTGTGACAACTTGCAATACAATGCAGCTGCATATGAAATATTTCATTTACACCAAAGTCTCTCCCTGCTTCATTGGTTTTCTCGGTTTTATTAATTTTCTTACCTGGCTGTTGGCTTTACTGGAGCAAATTTATTTCTCTGCTTTTTTTCCAAGGGCTTATTAAACCCTGACAGGGAATCTTACTCTTTAAGACTTTGGTGGTTGGTGTCCCACTGCTCCTAGCCTTGGCAGATTTTCTTCCTGCAACCCTGAGCTGCTGAACCTTTTACATCATGTACGTACACCGCACCATGAACATTAAAGAAATTACAACATATACCCTTACACAGCCGCAGAACAACATCTTACACTCACACTCGGTGGTGTTGCGACACCTTACAAAACTTAACCGAAACGCAAGGTGAAAACTATGACGACGATGGGTGGATGCTTGAACGTATTAGAGCAAGGGGTACCAGGGTGAACCCAGTTGTATGTAACCATAGTTCCAGTACACACGCCCTCTGCAGGAGTGGACCGGTATTTTGCTGGTACTCTTGGGAACCGTATGTCAGTCCCAATTAATAATTCTTAGCTGGATGTTGGTCCACTTGAAAAAACAAAAAGATTTCGACCGACATTGTCAGTTGAAAATGGATCGAACAATAAGAAAACCGAGAGATGTAACAGAGAGTGCCAAGTTAACTAGTATCTAATATATATAAATACTTACAAGTGTAAAAAATACTGAACAAGTAAAAAGGACAATAAATACTGAAACTGCAAAAACATTTTCTGATAATGAAATTTTCAATTCAGTTTTTTTTTAATTTAGAATATGTGAAGTAATTTTTAAATTTTTTTAATAGTACTTGTTGCAGTTCATAATGCCATAGAGGTTGAAAATTATTTATTGCTCAGACAAATTATTATAGGCTAAAAATACATTTCTAGTATATTATCTATTAATTAATATCTGATTTTACTTCTTAAAAATTACAATTTTTTTAAAAATAGAACCAGTTTCCAACTGGCTACTTTGTGAATACAGCTGTTATAACCTCACGTGTAGTTATGAGAGTTTATGTTAGATTGATTTTTTTTTGTGAATTCAGTGCGTATATTGAGTTTAAAACAAATTAAATTATTATTTAAAATAAGGTTTTAGTCGAATAGTGATAAAACATAAAAGTCATAAAGTATTCCAAAAAGGAAAGTATTCCTTAAAGACGTAAAGTAAGACATAAAAGTATTATAAGTAATAGTGAAGATGAAAATTACTGAGGTTGAAAATGCCGTATTTGAACAACTAAGATGAAACTGTATATGTTAGTAGTTTTACCACAAATAATTTTAATGGTGGTATACTTACCCCTAAATTTTTATTCTCTGAGATCTCAGTAAATGATGAAGTTTCACTGCAGATTAATCTTAAAATAAAAATCAATGAACTTAAAATAAATGATTTAAACGCTGTGAAGGTAGAAGAATGGGTGGAATTTTATACGGGTCATGTAAGTATTTATTATTATTGAATATTGTAACAAACAGGATTTGCCTCTTGTTAATTTTATTACTGTGTGTGTGTGTATATATATATATATATATATATATATATATATATATATATATATATATATATATATACATAAATATGAAGTCAGTCTATGAAGAAATACCTAGAAGAAAGAAAATTCTGCTCAGTGGCCTCTTAAATATCCAACAGACTTTTGACAAGGTCTGGTTGCCCGCTCTCTCTATAGATTAAAATTAAAATTTCCTCAATCTACCTTGTCTTACAAAATTATCTTGAGATATTTCTCACAGATCAGATATTCTGATAAGTTATGAAGATTCTCTTACATCAGGTTGGGTGTTCAGGCTCAGTAGTGGGTCCTGTGTTGTATTCAATATTCACTGCAGACCTTCCAATCCTGGAAAATTGCTTGTTGCCTCATTCACTGATGACACAGCTATCCTTGCCGTTGATGAAGACCTTGGACTAGTCTCGAGGGTTTGCAATCAACATTAGATCTGTGCATGACTAAAGATGTTAATTAATAAAAGAAAGTTAATCAGAATAAATCAAAGCACATCACACTCAGAAGAGGTGACTGTCCTAGTGCGAATCTGGATGGTGATTTGAGCACACAATCAGAGCGAGTACGGTATCATGGATTACACCTAGATTGGTGTTTGACCTGGAAATATCATGTGAAGGAGAAAAGAAAACAACTCAACAAGAAATATAGAATCGGCTAATGAGGAGAAATTTACCCTAACATCGTCTAATAAAATTTTGATATACAAAGTTTCCCTTTGAACTGATCTATATTATGTAGGAACAACAACAAAAGTAACAATTTCATACAAAGCTTCCAAAACAAGGTAACTGTTACAATTTCAGAAGCGGCATGGTGCAGGACGATGAGATTCACGAATACGTGAGTTTGAGAAATAGTACAGCATTAAATACCAACGGCGAGGATAATTAAGGTTGAAATACTTCTATGTTCTAGACTGGGGAGTACTGGATGACAGATTGCAATTATTATCACCGATGCTATCATTATTATTTTACTTCAGTTCTTTACTCTTTTATTAATTGTTAGTGTTACAAGTGTTCTTGTTATTATCTACATTGTTCTGTGTCTATCGTCTCACTAACGGGTTTATTTACTTAAACACAAGTGTATGAGGTGTACCTCTTCCAGGTGTAGTATATCTACTTGCTGTAATTAAAAGTAAAAAAATGAATGCTACAAAGTAAAGATGTTTATGATTTTTTGTATAATTTATAAAATAAAAATAAATTGTATCTGTAATTCGCTTAGCATACACATATAGGACAGCCACTGTTAAATTATTATTAGGTGACTTTAAATGCCAGGTTTTGCTAAATATTATCAAAATATGTTTCTACTCACCTTACAGATTTTTCTACAAATTGTAATTTTTTAAATCAAATAATTTGTTAAAACTCTCGTGGTAATTCTCATGAGTTTGTTTTTTCTAATCTCACTGACATTAGTGTTAATATTGGTTATGGTGAAATTTTTTATCATGATAAATATCGTTTACCTTAGAGATAATGTTACCTAAGATTTTGAATTTTAATTTATACCTCATTAATTCTTACCAGATATAAAAATATTAATTTTGTAACATTCAAAATTTACTAAATGAGAATTTGATTGTAAATAATATTTAGTTTTTATATTTCCACATAATATTGAAGTTTGCACATGAAACATAGAAATTGAATTTGGTAGCAGATGAAAAATGCAATGCCTGACTGGGATTTGATATTAATCACAGATATAGAAATTTTTGGTTAGGAATTGCAACTACATATTAATAATATTGTTGATAGTCATGCACCAAAAATACTTATAAAAAATGTAATTTTTGAAGCAGTTCTCTAGTGAGAATTATCACAAATATTAATAAGAAAAACTTCCATAACTACAAAAACAATATAGATCTACCTTATTATTAACAATTATGTAAGAAAACATATGTAATACTTAGTCATAAAATTTATTTTTTCATTATACTGTTAAAGTTGAGGAATCTTTATCTAATGATTACAAAGATTTTTTAAAATATGCTAATAAAAATTATGATAGATCTTCTATTTTAGTATAAAGAATATTTTAATAGTTGATAGTTCTTAATATCAGAGTTGTAAGTTTTTAATTTTTTTTTTGTTTGTGAAAAGGACTAATGACTAAAGTCGATACTCAAAACCCACAAGAAAAAAAATATTTCGGAAATAAATAATCTTTATTAGAGTGATGTACTCACTCTTATAAATAATAAGAAATAAAAAATAGAGGTATCTAATCTACTATAAATATGTTATTTGAAATTGACAACTGTACAATACTTAACAGAAGTAATATGTTGAACAAACAACTTATGCCGAGTACAATGTATTTTTTTATTACATTTTTCTAATCTTCTAAGATTGCTGCTGTTTGCAACAATGCTATCTTCTGGCAAAAGAACTGATAATAATTAGCTGAAAAGGTTTTTGAGAGAAAAAGGTAGATAAATTTAAATTCACAAATTTTTATTTAATAATTTGAAATTCTATTTAAAATATATATATTTTTACAGTCTTTGATACATGGTAATTATCCTTATCTCATATACCTTATGTTAATAAGGTATACCTATTATACCTTATGTCATTTTAGATATAATCTGCATTAAACTGTTGTGGTTTATGTCATTTACTCTTCAGTTTAATATTTAATTCAATCATTTCATAATTTTGTTCCTTTTCATCAGTTTTATTTGCATATTGACTTTGCATGACTCCTGAACTTGATGTTTTGTTGGTTTTACTGTTTTTTGAAGAGCTTTCATTATATGTAAAGATAATTTTTGATGGCCATAGCTTAGTATTGATAGCATAAAGTATTCGTTTTTTACATATAAATATAATAAATATCAGTACACCTTGGAGTAAATTAAAGAAAAATATGGCTTGCCATAGCAGATCTAAGCTGGGTAAAATTAATTTTAATGGTTGTGATGCCCAAGGTATACCCATAACCAACAGCAGCTTTAAATATAAATTGAACCTGAAACAGATAATTATTTACTTATTTATTAATCATCAATAAATGTGTATAAACAGTTACATTTATGAGTAATTTAAGTATCATAAAATATGTAACAGTTAATTATTCTTAGGAATCTAAAATCCAAATCAAACTAACTTGAGAAACTAAAGGATGAAGTGATTTCCCAATGTTTCGTTGAATGGAATATGCTGTTTGCTATCAGTATCCCAAACCACTGAAATGCAGGTGATATTTAGTTATACGAATGACTCATTGATTTTTTTCATTAGAAGGACTGGTGCTTCTTGTACTCAGGTGATTTACAGCATCAGAAGACTGGGACAGCTCATATAAAGCAAAAGGTTAATATACCTCCATCCTTTATAAAAAAAATATTATATACATTGCTTTATCTCTGTATAGTTGTTACACAGAGTGATCAACTCAAGATGGCCAAAGTAGGGATCTCAGAAACTGTAAGTTTTATGAGAAACTTTAAATGAGAAACCTCCCCAGATTTTTCCCTTCATTAAAAATACAATATTACCATTTTTGAAATCATTGTCCTTTTTCCAGTATGGTGGTAAACCATATTATTTCTAATGTAAACCCTATGTTTTTATTGCATTTTTGGATGGAAATATTATTTTAAAACATTTTTATTCTTTGGTATTTTTCTGTAAATGCAGCCGTTACAGAGCTATGGCCTGACAATAATAAACTAATAAATGCAATTTTAATGGTAAATAATTATCAGATGTTTTTTGCACTGTTGAAAGATTTCTCGAATTTAACAGTACAATCACTGATGGTTAGTGTTGCCCTTATTCAATGGTTGTTTGAATTGTCAAGAAATTAATAAATACTTTATTGGTATAAAGAATTGTACATCATTATATGTCAAAAGAAAATGCATTGATTGTCACAGAAGGACACAATAAAGTGAGATTTTCCATAAACTGCTAGTGCGCCGTTATCAATAATCAAATTTTGGCTTTGGTTTTCTACGCTCTCGAGCGTCAATTGTTGGAAAACTTTCTACTGCCACCTATTAATGACTTGTCTTCAGATTGTTGAATGCAAATGTATTTCCAACAAGACTGAGCTCCAGCACACAACTACGGTGAGGTTAAAGAGGTTTTAAAAGTTTATTTCCAAAATAATTGCTTGGCCAGTGAGAAGTCCAGACCTTTTTTCATTAGATTACATTCTCTGAGGATATGTGAAAGACCAATTGTACACATCTCTGTATACTTCAGTGGAAGAAATAACAGCTAAGGTGGTCAAAATTTTTTACTATATTTGTTACAACACATTTTCTAAAGCTGATAACGATGTTTTCAGGAGGGGAACTGCCTGCATTTTTACTAATGGTGGCAATTTTGAAAATTTGTTGTAACTGACACTGCAATTCTGTTGTAATTCTTCCTTCATAATAGATAAAACTAAAACACTGGTTCAAGGTAAAATTCTTTTAATCTTACTTTACTTTATTTTCAACTTTACTTAATTTATGAACTTTGAGAATAATGTTTAACAACCAGGTACCAATGCATTAGGTTTTCAATTAAAATAATATAGGTAGATGGCCACCATATTTAATTTTACAATTGTCAGCCCATTGCCCCATAACAGCTGTGTTCAGAGAAAATATCCAAGAATTAAAATGTGTTGAAGTAATATTTTCTAGGCAGACGTAGAATAAAAATATGGGGTAAAATTGATAAAATGAGATTGGCAGCCATATTGGAAATTAATTTAAAAAATAATAATACTGTATTTTTAATTTAAGGAAAAATCTAGGGTAGATTCCCCTTTTAAAGTTTCTCATAAAAAATGTAACCCCAATGATGGCCGTGTTGAGTTGATCGTTCTGTATGATAGAAGGCATATGTACCTTTTTATAAAAATATAAATATAAAAATAAATTTGAGCTAATTAAAAAGCAATGAGAATTTCAGAATTATATATCTAAACTGGGAGAACTGATTCAATACAACAGATAAAAATGAACATTCTTTATCCAACCATGGTAAGCAAGAGTTTTCAAAATTTGCCTTTATTATGCACAGCTAATATGAAACATTTTAGTATATTTTAAATTAATGATTTATGTGCACTAATAATGTAGATAAATTCCATGTAAATTTTATTTATATAATAAAGTTTTCTTTTTTTCTAACCATAGCACAATCAATAAGATACCATAATTTTCAAGTACAGTACGCATGTTTTTCTGTAATCAGAGAATTAAAAACAATAAAACTGTTAAAATTGATAGTTTTAATTTGTATCTTCAAACTGAAACTGATGTAAATTATTATTTTAGATAAATTATTATTAAATTATCAACTTCTGTTTGTTAGTCAATTTTCCTTTATAATAATACTGACAGATATGAAAACATATTTTCATAATTCATTGTTTACCTTTATCAAATTTTTTTAATAGTTTCATATATTTTCTGCAAGAATGTATTTATATACATATTATATTTACACCTATTTATTGTATTTCACCCCAGATTTCTCAAAAACTACCTTCTACACACAACAATGATGCACTAACTAATCATCAAATCCTGTTATCCTGAAAGTAAAAAACCTAGTAGGATTAGAAATTCATTTGCAGAATCGATAATGAAAATTATAACCTTGGATGGAAGATGAGAAAAACAATCTGTTTTGATGAGTAGATCAGGGTAGTTTACTATCTTATCAGGATCTCAAAGAGCCAGCTTATGCTTGGTAGCAGTTTGTATTTATTGTTTCTCAACATTATTTTCATCAAAATGTAATTTTTCCTTTTTGTTATATTGAGAGTGGTTTTGTTTTCTTATAGCCAGCATGCTGATTTGAAGTCAGTCTGTTTCTGTTTAGAGAAGTATTGAAGGTGAGAAATAAGTCGTTTTAAGTGTTTATGATATCAACATGACAAGTTGAAATTAGTATTAAATAAATTTAGTTTGTTTTAATTCTCTTCTGTGTAGGGGATCTCCCTAGAATTATATAGATCAGTGTTTCTTAAACTGTGTTCCACACAACCCTGGGGTCCCGTGAAACTTACTTGCTTTTTTTCTTAACATTCAAAACAAAACTATAAAAATTAACCCCCCCTGAAATTAAAAAATAGAATCCCAAATAACCATCGCTTCCACTAGTTTATGTAGTACGATTTTTTATGTAACATCACGCCAAAATCCTGTCTTCACATCAGGCGTTTAGGTGTGCATGGTTGCCTGCATTATTGTGGACATTATTTAAATATGGTAATTTACACAGTAATCTTTAAAATCAATAGGTGTATCCATAAATATATTAACGTGTTCACGCAAGTATGTATACATTAACTTACCCATCTGTGATTTTAATATGCAATCATTAGCATGGTTGTGAAAATAAATGAATAAAACCATAAGCACTGCAAAAACAATCACAATATCGTCTTTGCGTTTGACACAACCTCAAAATGAAAACACTATCGCCAACAATGGGGTTCAGGTAATGTTTTCATTGATAAAGTATAGTTAGTGTAACAGAGCTAAAGATGATGAAATGTTTTCATTTTCTGTCAATAAATAGTTTTCACCCATGATAATTAAGAATTTAATTAATGCCATCTGTCGTAAGTCCAGTCAAATTCAATTGCATTTATAACGAAATAAATGAAATAGTCACTTGTCGATGTGTCATATTTTTTTTATTTTAAATATTTACTTATTGATAAACTTTATTGGTTTTGTCTTTGAAGTTTTAAAACCCATAAATTGTATTAATAATGTGTTTGTGTTTTATATTCCGTAGTTAATCATATAATCAATGTTAGTAACCATATAAACTTTATTCTGATTTAAAAGCTACCTGCCACACAATTTTTTGCTTTAAAATCATTTTCAACATTTTGTTACAAGATGGAAAGGAGGTCACTATAGCGTTTTACTGTAGAACTTGACTCTTCTACTTCGGACTCAACAACTAAGTCTTTTGTTAAAGATAACGTTGGTTATAACGAGAGTGCTATAAATAAAATGACCTCAAAAGAAGTTACGCCAGTTATTGCTTCTACAAGTAATCAATCCAGGCAGTTACTAAAAAGCTCAGGAAGTATGATGTAAGTTATGTCTTTAGGATTTGTGGCAATCCTCATTGTGTATATATACAGCAAGTTCTCCCAAATAGTTCCAGCTAAAATGCGTCGGCATTTGAAATCTGTTCATAGCGAATTAAAAGAAAAAGATGTTGAATTCTTCATTCAAAAAAGTGAAGAACTTTTAAAATTAAAAAGTTTTATGGAATTACGAAAATGGTAAATGAAAAAGCAACTGAGGCTTCTTAGTCAGCTATCGGATAGCTCAACACGGTGAAGCTTTCTCAATTGCGAAAAATCTTATTAAGCCTTCCGCTATGGAGATAGTAAAATGTATGTCAGATGTTAAATCAACAAAAGAAATTGCTAAGATCCCAATTTTGAATGACAGTAGCTCGGCACATCAGAGATTTAGCAGCCATTTTAAAGAATGAACTTACTTTTCGTCTGAAATCTTGCAAATTTTCATTACAAATGGATGAATCTACAGACATAGCTGGACTCGCAGTTTTAATTGTAATCGTAAGATATGAGCACGAAAATGCATTATTGGGGGATCTTCTGTTCTGTAAATCTCTACCACACATACTACTGGAGTGGAAATATTTGATCTCCTCAAATTCTTTTCTTGAAGAGAATCAAATACCATGGGACAACTGTATTGATATCTGTACCTATGGAGTAAAAGGCCATGAGTGGCATCATTAATGGGGCTGTACAGCTTATTAAAAATATCCCCAGAACTGTTCTAGTAGCCACTGCATGATCCATATTTGTTAAAATATTCCACACTTGTTGCGAAAGAGCGCAGTTGTAAAAAAATTGTCTCCCAGTCATAGAATTGCTTTTGATGAGGTCAAAATGATTAATTTCATAAAATCTTGGCTACTAAATAATTGTTTATTCAAAATACTATGTAGGATATGGGAAGTGTACTTTCATCTCTTCTTTTACAACTAAAAGATGGTTATCTCGAGAAAAGATACTAACCCGTATTTTTGAGCTAAAGGTGCTTGCCTTTATTTAGACCACAATTTTGAATTGAAAAATCAATTATTTGATAGAAATTGGCTGTTTAAAATTGCCTATTTAAGTGATATTTTTACAAAAATTGATGAACTTAATTTAATCGTTCAGGGAAAACAAGTAAATGAAGTTACTACCCACGAAAAGATTCTTGCTTTTAAAAAAAAGATTGAATTTTGGACAATTTGTGTGAGCTCCAACAATTTTTATTGCTTCCCAACAATAAAAGGTTTTTCACAAGAAGGTGTTCAAATAGAAGAAACATATATTAAAGAAATTATTCGGAACCTGAAAGGTTTGAGTGAAGCTTTAAAAAGTATTTTTCATTTGAAAAATACTTTTTAAAGCTTCATTAAATATCAAAATTCATTGTGGTTTATTGTCAATGCAAAACCTTCAACAACTATGTCAGCAGAAGAGTACAAAACTTTTATTGAAATGACCTCTGAGTCAATATTGCAAGAAAAATTTTAATTAATGATATTAATAGAATTCTGGTGCAGTTGATATTCAAAGATCAATATCCTCATTTGTCAAAAAAGGCCATGTTGCCACTTTTACCATTTGCAATTATATATATGTGCAAAACGAGGTTCTCAGCTTGTGTCGACAAAAAATAAATATCGCCACAGAATGAATGCCAAACCTGACATGAGAATTCAACTTTCATTTATAAAACCTAATATTAAGTATATCTGCGATAATAAAATGCAGTACCACTCATTTCATTAAAATTTAAATTCTGATTAAATAACTTATTTTTTAGATATTTTAAGAATTTTTGGATTAATGTTAAAATTATTATTTGAAGCAAATAAATATTGTTCAAAATAATTTTCTCATTGTTTTTGCAAATAATCCATTTATAAAAAATCGCATTAAAACCATACTATTGAAGCAAACCAGGGGGTTCCGCAAAAAAGGGTGGGCATTAAAAAGGGTTCCGCTTATAAAAAAGTTAAACAAACACTGATATATAGATAATAAAAATGAATTTCTGCAGAACACATGTTTACCAAAAATTATTTGTCTTCCAGTACAATTTGACTGAAGTTCTTTTTATTGAATATCTGGGGGCAGGTTGTTTACTGAATTTTCTTCGTATAGGGCAAAGAATTTGAAGACGTTCAACGTTGCTACAAGCGCTGCCAGTTTCGACACACAGTTGAACGGTGGGAAATCCGGTGTTAATGTGCTTCCATTTTGATGATGAGAAACATAAACGAGAGCAATATTCAACGTAGTCGGTGGGCCCGACAAGTGTTTACTGCAGACGTCTTCGGAAGTACCGTAAGTACTCTGTAAATAGTAATAATAGTGCATGTTTTAAGGGGGCTATCGTAATGTATTACAATTGAATACCCTTAGATAGTTAAAATTCGGAAATTAAATGGGTAGGGTGCTTACATTGCTCTGGTTGAACTTGGCGAGATCGCCGTGTGTAGGGGGTTGGATGTTTTCTTGTTACAGCATCCTATATTGTTTAAGGGTCACAACAAAAGAAGTCGTTTATCTCAGAGAAGACCACTATGATGCTTCCCCAAGGACGTTTGGGGGCGATGGGGCGAGTCGGCGTATCGATACTCGAACACGAAAAATATTCAGTCTTCACAAATACAATTATAAGGGGATCACTTTTTGTAAATTTCCTGACTTCCTGTTCGTCCCAGACCAATACCGATCCGAGCCTTCCATGTCTCCTGATACCAAATCCAAAATCCGTCTTATATCAAAGGCGGAATGGATGCATTGCTTCCTTCCCAGATATGCTCTTATCCATAAAAATATGCTGGAAATTCTCAAACAGATTAACGCTGTAAAATGGTTACTTTTATTAAAAGTTGACCGTTACAGAATAAAGTGTTTGATAACTATGCTATGTAATCGGCGAAAAGAAAAAAAATCTCTTCTTTTCAATATAGAAGTCATACGGTTATCGCGAAGGAAAGTGTTAACCCGTTTGTTGAATTTGTAAGATATTAATAAATTAATATTTTTCAAGGATAAACAAACGCCATTCTCAATATTTTACAGAATAACGAGTATGTTGCTATTAGCTACTTAGCTGATGTATTTACACATTTAACGGACTTGAATGTGAATTTGCATGGACGTGTTAAAGACATTTTATTAATAACATAGTTCATGCTTTCATTAAGAGGCTTGATGTCTGGATTACTTGTCTTCAAAATAACAATTTTGATTATACTGAGAAGACATTATTATTCACCACAGTTTGAATAGCATGAAGATGCATTTGCCTGAGCTAAAAATTCAGTGGGCGAGTGTTTCCCAGAAGATAAAAATGATTTCTGGAAGATTGGTACTGAATTTATTTATTAGCTGTTACAACTGCTAAGTTACCATTTGGAGATTCACGACCAGTTCATGTAAATGTCTACCGATAAAACGTTACAACTACAATTAATTCACATCTGAAGATTTATAAATGTTTTAGCTTGCTCATCAAAGTGAATATGGAAAGCATTAATCCCTTTCATCACGTCTTACCTTTTTAAAAAGGGTTTTTTCGTCTTAAGTTTGCGTTGACGTTAGGAAACGTCTTTTATCATTTGAAAACTATTTGCTTTTGTTTGTTTCTATCATAGATCCACTTAAAGTTTCTCCATTGTTTCAATGAAAAACAAATGTGACCGTTCATTAATTTATTATTTTTACACAAGTACTTATAAATGTAAATAAAATGTTTACAATAAAGGATTTTTCTTTCTCATAAAATGATTTCATTACTGTTTACATGTAAAGTTGTAGACTAATCTCGTGACCTCCAGGTTGAGAAAAGCTGATCTAGAACAATTATTTTTATTCTGTCCATAATGCTGACATCACACAAATTGGTCAATCCCAGGAGACCTCTTTTTTCCTGTTTAGCCTCCGGGAATTACCGTTCTGGTATGTATGAGTGTAGTCTTGTACAGTATCAGTTTGATCATTTCTAAGATATGTGGTTAATTGAAACCCAACCACCAAGAACACCGGTGTCCGCGATCTAGTATTCAAATCCCTATAAAAGTAATTGCCTTCACTAGGACTTGAACACTGGAATTCTTGACTTCCTAATCTGCTGATTTTGGAAGACGTTTTCACCACTAAACCAACCCGGTAGGTTATCCCAGGGCACCTAGGTTCTTCAAACCTAGCACTGCAGTTGTCAATATATCTCAAACTGAACATTTTTTTTTACAAATTTGAAATTTTAGGTAAATAAAAAAAATTAGTATCTGTTCCTTTGTAATTCAATGGCGGTGTTGATGCTTCAAACCATCTGGGCTTGATCTTCAATTCCCTCCTTGATCACATGAACTGGACTCAAGAAGTGTAAATTCTGTAGTACTATCCAGAACGACCTCTCGTCTTTTCTGGTAAAAGCATGTCCTATAAGGTTGCGTTCTCCGAGGGATTGAATAATCCTTGTATAAGCATTATTCTCAGTTGTTTTTTTTATAAATTACACACATACTGTACTCGGATTTGGTCACGATTGTTTTTAACAATTCATAATGTTTCCATGCGTCAGTGACACTACACAATACAATTGGTGAAGGTTTAACCTTCTCCTACCGATTAGTTTGCTCACTGGCCTCTTCCACAGGAAGATGATTAAACTGATTAGAAAGTGTTCTTAGATCATTATTAAAAACCAAAAACACCAAGGGTTTGCAAACTATTTTCTGGTGTGCACAAATCGATAGAGTTTGCCATGGTATATTCTCCGTTAGGAAACCCACATTATCAGATTCACTTTCATTCCCTGAGATATCACTATTACTATCGACAATATCGTCTCTAATCAATCTGTGGACATGATGCTTTCCGGGGAGGGGGTCATTATCCCCCAGAATAATTATTACGGACATTAATTTGTAATAATTATAATTACAGACTAATAATGCTTAAAGTCATTATTAGTCTTCATTCGTGTTGCTCGAACTTTTGGGTAGCACCTTGTAATACCCACAAATTCCTAAAGTTGTAGGCAATGGGAGCGTGTCTTTTCAGCTGCTATTGTACGAATTTTTGCACGCAAGTACTGCGTATGAAGTGTGCTAACAAATAAATAATTACTGGATCGAATCCTCTATAATGTACCGACAGTAATGGTGGAAACTATGGGTGTATTGATGTATTTTGATGACACAGTAAAACTTTATACTTATGGAGATTTATGCGAGTTGACTACAGTCGGATAGATTTTTGCATTAATTTTTGAAGTTTATCCTAAGATGAACTTTACGCAGTTTCTTAACAATAAATTATGGTGTCTTATATATTATTTTAGTGAACTATTTTAACGCTCATGGACAGTTTTAGGAGGCATGTTTGAGATTGTCTGTGGTCATTTTTGCACCTGAATGTAAAACCACCAATGTAGTTTGCAGGGAAGTGTTTAAAATCCATATTATCTGCGCCGATGCAAATAATATGGATTGTCAATAAAATCTGTAGTTAAAAACATTCCCAAAATAAAGTCAGATGCTATAAACAATTTGATAAGATTAAAGTCTTCGCCAAGATAAATTGACCAATTTACCCACTAAAATATCCATCTTTAAATTACAGTAGAATTTAAAAAATCTTATGTTTCTTTAGAAGACTTATTTTTTTAACATCTCGTTTTCTATATTCAGATTTATTTCAATAACCATTTAATTTACTACTAAATAAATATTCTGTTGTAAGAATTAATAGAGAACTAAAGTGGTAAAGACATAATAAAACAACAAATGGCATTAATAACATATTTTATCATATCACAGACTAAATATTAAGAAATATAAATAAAAATAAAACAATAATAAATAATAAAAGATTACTTAATAAAACAATAATTATAAGAATAATTAATAATATATTATTTATATATAAGTTATACACAAAAATAAAAGCTGGTTATTTATAAAGCTATTTAAGAAAATAATTTTTTATGATTTATTCCTTTAATTTGACAAACATTCCTACAAGTAGACAAAACAAATAAATAGACATTTTTATGTATTAAGATGGATTACCTTTCTTCTTTGTTTTTTACTGTAAATTTCAGCAGATGTGGGAAATATTACGTGTAATTTATAAAGTAGTTCAGTTTTACCCATTAAGGCATCGATCCATCTTTTAAGCCCAGTCTGGTATCGCCTAAAATAAAAGTTACACTTAAATTTCACTTCCAATTTAAAGTCATTGAGAAATAAAAGAAAACTTGCTGATGTGGCAGTCCCCGTTTGATGAATAAATATCAAACGGGGACTGGTGTTACATATTATCAATGTTTTTTGTACTAATGGAATTCTTAACTAAAACTTAATAGTTTAATTGTGGAAGAATTGAAAACAAAAGGTGTTTTTTAATTTTTAGATGGGTGAAGGAAATTTTGAATTTTAGTAGAGAATTAGAGAATGAGTTATTAAAAAGTAGATGTATACATTGCTCTGAAGGTTGTAAATATTTGATTGCACTTGTAAAAATTTGAGTTCAAAATAGGGAGAAAAACTTACTCCTACAGGTAGTCTAGTCTTATATAGCATATCAAATCAGCCTATTAAGCATACATTTACCTTCTTTAGTTTTAATGCTGCATGACATTTCACTAATGCTCTTAAATGAAGACCTAAAAAAAGTGTTATGCATTTCATATGACTAGAAAAATGATTACAATCATTAACTGAGGTAATAAAAGAGAAAAAAAAGAAATGGAAAATAACCAGTATATGTGAGATAAAAAACAGAAATATTTCTTTAATAAGATTAAAAATTAATTATTTGTAATGGTTGTTCCTTTTTTTACGTTGAATCAGTTGGTATTTTATACAGGATGTATCTCAAATAATGTATAAAAGAGCTGGTACATTTATTTAACATGGTCAAACTATGCCAATTACTTGCAAATGCAAACACAGATAGGAGACAAATCTAAAACATTTTTATACAATTCATACAGAATGAAACTATACATTTTAATGGTTTGTAATTCCATCTTATTTATTCTAAATAAACATCTACAACTTCAATCACATATCCAGTTCGATTATATAAAAAGTATTTAATTTCATATTTCCTCCGCAAAAATTAAGAATACTTCTATATAATGAAAACCAATAGTAAAAGGAAAACACCATAACACCTAACATCGGGTGAGACTAAACTATCACTCTTCATCAAACAGAGAATGCTAAATCAGCAGTTTTTTTCAAATAATAAATGCAAAATTAAAACTCGCGTTTAAAAAAACACAAATAAATTTTGTTATGATAAATAGTAAATAAAAAATATCCCTAAAACAGGGATTATAATATTTTTTCTTTACTTTATGTTACTAAATTTCAAAATTTTAATTTAATAGTTTTATAACATTTAAGATAAAATATTATTTTATTGTATTTAGGTCAGTGTTAGTAAATTAATTAGTAAGTTACATGCAAGTAGAAAATTATAATATTATTTGTTAAAAACAGTTAATTAACACTACTGCTTTTGATGTTGTCATTTTCATTTTTTGGTTTAGCAGAGATCTCTTCATTGATACAAATAGATTTCTATAAAATAATAACACACACACACACATATATATATATATGTATATATACATACACACACACACACACACACACACACACACACATATATATATATATATACATACACACACACACACACAAAACTGCAGAGGTGCATTACCTCTAAACACAAACATACAAAATTTGGGTTGTGGGATATTTTAACTTTTGATAATTGCTTTCTATGTATTTTTTAGCACTGAATTCAAAAATAACCTTCATTTTTTTGGCATCACGTCAGGAATTTTCGCAAATCACAAATTTCAAAATTTGTAAAAAGTTGAAAAATAGCGAAAATGTGATACTATAAAATGATACTATAAAATAAACATAAAACTTTTTTTTATAATGAATGAATATAATATATTCACTTTTTACTTCCTTGTATGAAGTAAAGGAAGTATTGTAATCGCGAAATATATTGGTTTCCAGATTTCAAGAGAAATATCCATTTTGAATAGTCTGACATCAACAGCTTCATCTTCATATGATCCCATGTTTTTGGTGGTTCTAGAATTGGAAAGGTTCTAGACTGTAAGACATTAGTCTTATAGTAGAGAGAATATTAGAATATTTAATAGAATGTCTAGTCTTAGCTGTTGTCCCTGATATTTTCATTATTCAAAAATAACAATTCTGGAAGTGAAATGATCCTTTAGTTCTCTCCAAAGCATTGAAATTGCAAATATCATGTGATAAGAACAATTTAATCAACCAGTCAACTGTCTTACATATGTACTGCAACAAATATGAAGAGCCAGGACCTGTCCTGATACCTATTTTACATCCAAAATATATGATATGATTATAAATATATAACATCAATCATATGTTCATATGATTCTTTTATCTGTGAAGTTATATTTCTGCTCTGAGAGATTAATATTACCTCACCACAAATGAAGTAGAAACTGTCTGGATGATTAATGGAACAGTGTGGCAAATTTTATTTATTAATTTTCTACGAAGCAGCAGGTCCAATTACTGTCATTTTATGACATATGAATTATGTAGCGTATGAAAAATGCTATGCTGATATATTCAAATTTTGAACCTTCCAGATGAAAGACAGAGGACCACTAAGCTACAAAGATCAACATTTTATACTTTTTTTTTAACCTCCGAAACCACCGTTAGGTATTACTTCAGAGGATGAGATGAGCATGTAAAAACACACTTCAACAATACGCAGACTACAAACATTTATCAAAACGATACGGTGAAGATACAAACGCAACATAAATATGTTGTTTGACTATGTACTAAACAGGGTTCCCAAACCGTTTTTAATACAAAAGTTATTTACAATAATGCCACCGGTAACTACATTGATGGCGTTGCATAGCTTCAAAAAAATCTATTGGAAGAACAATTTCCATATATTAATTGTTAATATTTTTAAACCTATAAGCAGTAAACGAATAATTAATTAACAACTACTTTTAACACGTCTTTTCCTTCTTAAATCACGTACTGGTAATTCATTATTTTTGTATCAAAAAATAAAATCTTAAAGAAATATCTCTTATCAATTTTTTATTTGCAATGTCAATTAAAAAAAAGTACTAAGTACTTTTTGTTACTAAGTCTAAGTACTTAGATTCACTAAATTTACTTACTACTAATATTTTTAACACAGATTTACTCATCTCTGACTTAAGTGAGTCAGCTTCTGCGTACAGCTCTAGCAGCGAGTAATTGAATTATTCGTGTTGATAATGCATTCATTATTTCAGCGACTGAATGATATTTTAATTTTTGAAATATCATTAGATAAATTTATTTTTTCGGCTCTCCCAAAGATCTTAGCTTTTACGAAATTTACATTAAATATATTACAAATTTTATATTAAATATACTCTTTATACATAACTTTAGCTGAGTAAAGTGGAATTTTTTACTTCAGTAGCAAAACATACTTGAGTGTAACAGTCTTCTTTTATTTTTAACATGTTTATTTCAAATCTTTAAGTAGAATTTAATAAAAGATTTAACAGAAAACATTATACACTACCGATAAACCCGTTTTTACACGTATGGTATTTTGGTAATTTTAATCAACCACCGCTAACAAGAAAACTAAATTGTAAGTTTATAATATATTGTAAACTGCTAAATGTGATTTGTTTTGTAAGTACTAAGGAATCTAATTTAAGTTCTACCGCTGAATATATGTGTGCAGTATAAACGAAAATCTTATAACTCACCTACTCCGTGTAAAAATACCACTGTTCCTTCTGGATGTTTAGGTAACACTTCTACTATATTATTTATCCTTTTTAAAGCTTTATCTTCTGCTGTAGATATATCACCATAATAAAAGTAACAATAAAAACTAAATTAACATTTCGACAAAATTCTTTCTTCAAACAGAGAACTTTGTGATCGTCATTTAGATGGTCGTAACTTTAATCATCGATGTTAATATAGAAGGGATTCATATTTACCTGAAATATTTTCACTAAGTAGTTAATCATAATTGGTCACTGCATCAATATTAATTCAACACTGATAAGATTCTGTATTATTATATCAGTTAGGGAAATAAGTAATTATTATTAAACTATAATTAACAGGCTATTCAAGGTCGGTACTAAAAATTTTCAGAATAAATGAATGTACTTTCAAAATCACAATGCTTTTTAAGTGGGTAAAGTGGAATTTTTTCCTTCAATGGTAAAAACATACTTGAACGTAGCATTATTTCGTTTTTAAGAAGTTCATCTAAAATCTTTAAATAAAATTTAGTGAATGATTAAACAAACAATTAAACATTATACATTACATTAAACCGATTTTATTTTAAGTTGATACATTCTCAGAACATTAGAGGCAAATTGAAGAAAATTAATTAGTTTTACTGATGTCCTAATAAACATATTCATATTAAAAAAATATATATATAGCATTATAACTGAACTAGATCATTGAGGCAATTGATCCTGAGGTAGATCATACATATCTTTTGCAAGTAATCACGTTTTTGAATGTGCACTGTTCTATAGCTTTAATTTAATTTTTTGCTTTTAGCTTATATATAATTAATATTTTACATTTTATACTGCGTTTATATTAATTTTGTTTGTCACTTCTGACCAGGAAAGTGTAGTTACAATTGTTTATTGAAAGCATTTCTTTTTTTTTATGGCATAAATTTGCAATACTATAAATATCAAAAAGGAAACAAAGTCAAATGAAAGTTGAACTTAGTACTGTTTTTGTGACATTCATAAAGCAGTTCAACGATTGTGATTTCCACCATTCACACTAACACATAATTTTATTTTTTCAGTGATTCTAGTGTAGCATAGAAATCAGGTTAGTTATTAATTCTTTTCATGCACATACCTGTATATAATCTTTACACATATTCGCACTATGCCATTACATCTCTGATCTGAAACTCTGGAATCCTTGGTTACCGCAACTCAAATTTGTTTCTTCCACTTTTCTTATTTTGGGTACTCCTATTTTCAAATATTTTTCTGGTGGGGAGCAGGATGTGATTAGGCAGTAATAGTCCTCACCAGATTTGTAGAGAAAGGATTACGACCAGTCTCTCTGCTCTGCTTTTTACCAAGCTAGCCATTTAAGTGGCTAGAGTTTATAAAAAAATCTTTTTTATAAAACAGATTAATATCATGGCTGTTTATTTTCTACTTAAGCATAAACGTAATTTAGTTTTTAGAAAAAAAAAACATCAGAACCTCTTCTATCAATTCTCCAGAGAAAGTAGTAAAAATTTACTCTCCAGAAAAAGAAGTAACAAATTTACTGAATTTTTTCTGCTTTTGAAGAAAGATTTTTTCTTAAACCTTTCAACAGCATTATTTATAAAATAAAATTGTTACAGAGAGTGGAACAACTATCCCTGAAGATTTCACAAAAAAAATTCTTTTCAGAATTCAGTAGGCTTTAATCTCTGTTTAATAAATCTATATTTAAATAGATCTTAGGTGTCAAAGTGATGGAATTCACTCTTTTAAAAACAAGATAAAGCCTCTGAAAGTTTAAAATTTCATATAAGATGTGGCAAAAATAAATTTCTAAAAAATAGTGAACACTGCACCTGATTTTGAATTTTAAGATATCAGAGTAAGTGGTCAGTATAAACATAATGTTAGAAAATAAGTTACTTTATCCTTTTTAAAATTCAATTGACTTGTGCGGGGCAAAACTGGATTAAATGAAACATGCTGCTATATCACTTTTGGTCAACACAAAATTATTTACTGTATGTGTTGATCGATTGATCAATGACCTGAATTCAGTTAAAATCTTTATTAATGAAAATTTGATGATTTGAGATATGACTAGAGTTATAGATATGATTAGAGTTCAGAAGGTATTTGGTGGTACATTTATTTTCATTCTTATTTTAATTTGTTAGTTTTATGGGAATAAATTTAATCAATATCTCTTTTTACAGGTATAAGAAAACAATGCTGGAATATATCAAATGTTAAAGGAATCATTAATGATCATTCTGACGTCCAGGAAAAAGTTCATATGAAGTCTGTTTTAATCAGCAAAATTCTCATAGAAATCCTGTCATATGTGGCGATTACACAAGTACTGTAGAAGTTCAGAGAGCTGTATCAGTTGATAATGTGGGTGGCTGAGAACTGCCATTGAGGAAGAAACAAACAGAACAAAATTAACACCACCTGTAAATCCTCATATAGTAGCAAAAATTGATTGTTATAAATATTATGTGATAGGACAATGTAAATCATATCTCTAATTGTTGAATTCTGCAGTTAGTACTTCAGACAGTTATATCATGATCCTTCATTTGGATTAAAATTTATTTTTAGCGATAAAGATATTTTTATGATATAAAGTAAAAATAGTAAGAAATTAAGCTATGAGTTATCTGATATCCTGTGCTAGACAGATCCTAAGAGAATAGCTGACTGTGATAATTTTATTAATCAGGCAGAACTGTAATATTAGTTTTAATAGTAAAAGGAGCAATCCATCCTTCATTAGTGGTAATGATAGCAATGTAACACCATTACTATTTTTTTTCATATGTTCGCATCATAAAAAGTTTCTTGATATCCAATTTGGCAGTTGACAAACGATAACATAAACATTATAATCTCTATAATTTTTTAATCTAATTTAACTTAATCTTTACCTTTGAGGACAATGTTCAATGTTTATGGGAGAGTTATTTTCAATAAATATGGTGAGAGGAAATTAGTCAAACATTGAAAGGTTATACAACTGTAAGATACACTCCTAACTTTTCATAAAATAAACCTACCGCTGATTATAATTCAGTAAAATTATAACATGGATGTAATATTCTAATACATTAAATATAGTAAAAAAATAATAATAGTGTAACAAGACCGGTATAATGAACCTGAGTAACGGATTCCTGCCAATTAAGAAGAAAGTAGTTGAAAATATAATAATGGAAGAATCCAGAAAGAGGCCAAAAAAATCCTTTTACTAAAGGTAAAAGGATTACTATGAGAAGAATTACCAGACCAGGATAGGAATTTGTGGAAAAATGTAAGGACTCTGTTAATCATTCTCACGTTTCAACTTGGATCTAGTTCTACAGATAAAGAGGATAGCAGTATAAATATTCCAGGAAAGATGAGTTAAGTTTCGTTTTAGAACAATTTTATTTAGCATGACCCGTTGGTATATACACAATATAAAAATGTATAAATTATAATTCCTCTTACCAAC
This sequence comes from Lycorma delicatula, assembly GCF_047948215.1. Taxonomy (NCBI): domain Eukaryota; kingdom Metazoa; phylum Arthropoda; class Insecta; order Hemiptera; family Fulgoridae; genus Lycorma; species Lycorma delicatula. The sequence continues at coordinate 110,446,808 of NC_134464.1, read as the reverse complement.
CAATGTAATTAATTATTATGTTCTAGCACTTTCGGAAGTTATTTTTCTATCTTCAGGCACTTTAGGGCCAGACAGCGGAAGTTCTTCAGGGTGTACCATCCACCACTGGCTATAACAAAGTCATCGCACCACTGAAGGGTTGCTTCAGACAGCTCAACTTGGCGGCTTTCCACAGGTATGAACTACGGGGACGAGTCCAGAAGACCGAGACGCTGCAGGAATTCGCTTCCGTTATCGAACAGCAACGAGCTCCGACCGGCATACATTCAATAGGAGGCAGCACACACCTTCATCGACAGGCTACAGGACGCCGATATCAAGAATTGCCTTCTTATTGGGTCGGTAAGACTTCCGTGAAGGCGCCAGTTATTGGAACGACTACAAAGGGAGACTGAAGATTGCCTACTGTAGCTTCAAAGAACAAGGGTCAACCAGTCTGTTGGAACTGTGGCAAACAAGGCCCCTTAAGAGTAGATTGCAAGAAGAAGTCTACTATTTCTGCTTTTGTAATTACCAAATGATTTCACTGATAAACATAATTTTTGTTTCCTAACACGCGATACATGATTTTAATCTGTGTTTTGATGCTGAAAATGAATACGAACTCAGAATCTTCCTACTACCCACTATTTTTGAAAAAAATTAAAATTTTAATTAAAGGATGTTTTTCATTTTTCATGTATAGATAGCATATTAAGCTTCTATATTGTATTTTGTTAGCTCATTTTTTATTGTTTAACTTTGTTAACATAATTTGTAAGCTATAAATAAACAATACTAGACAAAGAATTAAATCATATCATAGTCACATATATGACATATCTAATACTGAAGAGCGAGCCTTCATGGGTAAGATTAATCATGTCTGTGCAGGTCAAAACATGTAGCTGAAATCACAGCTGTGTTTTTTGTATTAAGCACTGGATTTAAGAATGAATTGATTTTGTTCAGTCTTATTGTTGTCTTAAGTTTGTTAACAGTGCAGTGTCATAATGCCTAGAAATTGTGTAAATGATGTGAATGCCTTTTGTTATATATGTGGTAAGTTTACCATAAAATCGAATAGAAAAAACATTACAATTTTAATTAAAAAAGCATATCATTTGTACTTTCAGTGTAAAATTGGCGATCAGGACAAGATGTGGGCTCCTCATGTGTTATACACTAATTGCTTTGTATATTTAAGTGGATAGCTGAAAGGTACACGGAAGGCTTTGCCATTTGGTGTACCTAAGGTTTGGCGTGAACCAAAGGATCATGTAACCGATTGTTACTTTAGTTTAATAATGTGTCTGGAATTTCTAAAAAATCTAAACATACTGTAAAATATCCTTCAATGCAATCTGCAATCAGGCCTGTACTTCACAGTGAAATTATTCCAGTTCCTGAGCCACCTGTGAATATGTGTTTCGAAAGCAGCAATGAAGAATCAGGCAGTACTGAAGAAGACAACAATGATTTTGATTTTGAATTATCTGCCAATAAGCCACATCTTATATCACAAGGTAAATTAAATGACTTGGTTATGGATTTAAATTTTTCAAAAATTAAGCTGAACTATTATGATCAAAACTGCAAGGTTGGAATTTACTTCAAAAAAATACAAAAATTTCAGACTTTCGAAGCCAACAAAAAGAACTTTTTCAGTACTTTATTGATGAAAATAATTTGGTTTATTGCACCAACATTGATGAGCTTATGTTGTATTTTGGACAAGTTTATAAACCTAAGGACTGACTTCTTTTCATAGTATAGTTTAAAAGTGGTTCTACTACATAACGGTAACAAATATCCTTCGATATCAATTGCTTATGGTATTAATTTGAAAGACATATGATGTGATGAAAGACATTCTTGAAAAAATATATTATAAAAACATAGCTGGTACATATGTGATGATTTGAAAGTTATTGCTATTTTGTTAGACATGCAATTAGGCTATACTACGTACATGTGTTTTCTTTGCGAATAGGACATCCAAGCTATGGGATGTAATATGTCTTTGAAAATACATTTCCTCCACTCACATCTGGATTTTTTGCCAGACCACCTCAGACATAAGTGACGAACACTGTGAACATTTCCACCAAGACATTTCGGTGATGGAAAGCCACTATATAAAGGGAAATGGAATACTTACATGCTAGCTGATTACTGTTGGAAATTAATTTAGGATGGCTATTTATAAAAGAAAAGCATCAGTGAAATCATTCTAACACAGGTATGGCCATGCAAAGATTTTAACTATATTTTTCCTTAATTTTTTTTGAAGTGTAATTCACTTAAAACTAAGCGTGATAGAAAAATTGTATTTACAGATCTGTAATGTACGAAAAAAAGTAATTCAAGAAATGGTATCACATTTAGAGAAACATTAAAAAAATGTTGTTTTTTTTACTATCAGTGTTATTTCACTTTAGTTTTTTTTTTTTTTTAATAAAAGTGCTTTCTATGTGATAAAACTTGAATATAATTGATTTTTTTATGTACTACACAGGTAATGGTGTAAAAGATGGATTTAATACTATTCATTAAGTGATATGTTTGAAATATGATAAAAATATAGTTCTTTATTTAGATCATAGTATTATAAAACTGTTAATCAGACAAATACATACTAAGAGAATTTACTCACAGATGCTGTTATGAATAAATTATGTTCCATCCACTTATAAATTAAATAAAAGCTACAACGTACAGAGATTTACATAATTCATTACAGTAGGAAAAATGAGAAATATTATTTATATATAAAGAAACAATGCTAAAGTGAGTAGTACTGAGACAGTTTCATTTGCAAATTACAAACAAAAATTCAACAGATGCTGACTATAAAAAAAATTTGTGCAAATAGTATACCCTAAATGATATGAAAGAATTAAATAAATCTGTGTGTATACTCAAAAATAGTCTATGGTATTTAATTACTGTATACTGCAAAAACAATTGTGTCAATAGTAATTTACGTAAATTTAAATGTCAAAGCCTAAACGTGAACAGACCTATTTTTGTTATTTGCATCTTAGGTCCGAAGCTGTTTTAAATCTCATACACTGATTATTAAAAGTACTAATTTATGTAAAAAAATTTTGATGACTATAAAAAAAAACACATGCTTAGTGTTTATACGGCAAAAATATTTGGCACAGTTGTAAGGATTTTGTTCATATGCCTAATCCATCACTACAAAAAAGAAATTGAATGTCAACAATATTTAATTTGAATCAAATTTCAAATTGGATAAGATGTAAAATAATGTATACAAACTTTATATAATAAATAAACCAATGCGATGATTATTCCAACAGTAAAAACAGAGAGAACATATATCCATAATGGTGGAATTTTTATTTTCTGAGGCGGTGGTATTTGATAAATGGTAGTTTTAATTTCATAACTCAAAGAACTGTTCTTAATTTCACTATTGTAAGGTAGTTTTATGATATGCCCAACAGCTACTGAGCTAACTTCTATTTCAGAACTCAGCGGAAACTAAAATAAAAACATTGAAATTAATTAAAGGTTTAATTTTAATAAATAATAATTATTAAAAAAATGAAAATCTAAATTTATATATATATACATATATATAAAACTGTATAAATGTATATGTTGTAATTAGTCACTAATACACAAAAAAAACAAAAAACTCACTTGTACAAAATATTCACTTATTGATAATAAAGATTATTAATAATTGAGATGAAAATAACAATAAATCAAATAATGTTTGTTTGTTTTGTAATGTTTAATAGAAAATATTACAAATAAATCCAGAATTAATATACAACTAAATTAATTTAATTAATCAACAAACTGATATAATCATATGGATAGTATAAAATGTCTGTAGGCTAACAGTAATCATAATCATAATATATTTCACAGATTGTTATTAATATGCGTGATGAACATTTACAAACATAAAGAATGAAGGAAAAATATGTTCAGTCAGGAATTTTTGACTTTTCATTACTTTATTAAGTAAAATGTATATAAAAAAATATTAAATATAAAAATTATAGCAAAATAAATAGGCCTACATATTTTTATTTTATATTTATTATATGTGCATATAGAAAAATATATTGGAATCCTATCCTGCACCTATAAATTTAATCTATAAATAAAAAACAAACCTTTGTTAGTTGCCTAAATATTTTTGAAGGTACCTTTATCATCAGAGCTGTAAAAGAAAGTTTGAAACATAAAAACCAGGTTTATCCAGGCAGAGATCATTTCTTTAACATCACCTTAGAAGCTGCAAATTATATTGGTCTTAAAAAAAAATTAAAAATTCCAAATAGACACAAGGTACAACTTTTTAATTTTTATTATGAAATTGAAGAATCACTTGAACAATGACAATTAGAAGAATGCCTACCCACAAATATTTCATGTTAAAAGTTGCAGAGCCACCAGGCTGGTCTAGTGGTTAACTAGTTGCAAATTGGTTGTTTAACAGCTGATTTTTGAAATCAGAAGGTTATGAGTTTCAAATCCTAGAAAACGTTTGTTGCTTTTATACAGATTTTAATTCTAAACAGTGGATACAAGTATACTTTGATGGTTGGGGTTCAATTAACCACATGTCTCAGCAATGGTTGGCCTGAGTTTGTCCAATACTACACCTCATTTACATGTCATACATATCATTCTCATCTCATTGGGCCATGGAGGGGGGGGGGGTTGCTTATTCTTCACTAATTGAACAGATTGCAACATACATATCAGGAAAGAAAGAGGAAGGAGAAGTAATGGAATATTTTAATCAGCTTTATGAGTAATTATTCACATAAATTTTATTAAAATTGGTACTGTGGTTGAGTGATAAAAAACATAACTGACAAAAATAATGGGCTTGTGCACATCAGGATTTTTTAAAACAATAAGACATGTTGATGAAAATACTTGTATAAAAATAAGTTTAATTTTATAAATGTAAACTCCAGTAATTACTTTTTTCAAATATTAATTGTATGCTAATTTCAAGGTTCATTAGAACTTTATAATTGAAGAGAACTGTAGAAGGGGTGGCAGCAGGAGGCCTTGGCATGATTGAGATCTTTATTAATTTTGAAAATAATCTTTTTCAAAACTTTAAAAAGTTTTGAAAAAGAATGGTTGAAACAGTATATATATATATATATTTTTTTTTTTTTTTAAAGTCAGAAAATAGTTAGTTATCATTTATATAATCAGAAATCATTAGTTTCAATCTTAATCAAATGAAGGCTTGGGTTGGCAAGGGGTCTCTTAACATCAGTAAATATCTCAAATTTAATGTCTGAGGAATACAAATGTATATCAAAGGAGTAAAGTCTTGAAGATCAATTACAATGACTATATTTGGATGCAGCTGCTTCAAAATGGTCAAACAGTGATGAAGAAAAATAGTCTTAATTACTTTTCCCCATTTTGAATTATTAAATATTACTTAAATAATTTGTTTAAAAATACTTTACTATCTATTCAGTTCATACTATTATTGGAATTTTTCCTACCATGTACATATTAAACCTTTTGGATAATTTGTTTTTCTTGTGTATTATGACCCTATTAAACATTTATTTAAGTAAGAACCTTAAATCCATAGAACCCAAAAGCCACCTTATGAAGATCCTTCCATACTTTTGCATACGTATTAAGTATTAATAAATAAATTTTGTGTAAAGCTTATTCAGTATTCAGTCTTACTTCTCCTACATAAAATAGTAATTGAATTGTATACCATCAATTGTATTTCACTATTTTTGTTTTCAGTTCTCTATTAAATTCTAATTACAGTACAAAGCCTACTTTGAAAACATATAAATTTCTTTCTGCTCCTTTAATCCTTTATCAGATGACTCAACACTGATAACTTTGATAAACTCATATGATAAGAACTCTGATAAATGGTATAAGAAAAAGAATTAAAAAGACAAAAGTATTAATAAAAACCAAAAGTAATAAATATAAACCATCTTTAGATAATGACTAAAAATGCATGTTTATTTGCAAGTTGAATAAATATTTTTTAAAAATTATCATACAATCAAGAATCATTAAATGATGGCTTAAAAAAAAATATATTTTTTTATTTTATATTTTACATTATAAAACTAATTAGAATAAATTATTATTTACCATACCTTCAAAAGTAAACTTGATGAAGTAAAGAAATGTAAAGCGATTGTAGCTTTTTTATCATTATCTAAATTGCCCTTGCAAATGCAGGTAATAAACAGTATGAAACCTGCTAAGTAAGAGTTCAGGCAAGAAAAAAGGTATTGTTAGTGAAAAGATTGATGGAGGTTTGCCAAAAACCACTTTAATCGCTATACCACCAAATAAAATCCCCATTACTCCACCTTCACAGCAAACTAAAACATCCCTTTAAAGAGATCTATCAAAACATCAATGTCTTTATCCCAGGCTTCAAAATCTGCATCACCATCATGAGGTCTCTTCGACGATATGGTAGGGAATGATATTCCCGAAAAAGCCAAGCACTTTGTAAAAGTTATAAACACAAGAAAGAAAAATCGAATAATATTTGACAAATAATCTGTACACAGTGCTATTTACAACAGAAAATCAGAATCATCTATAAATAAATCTTATATATCTGTAATTTTATATATATATAGTTACTTCCATCTATGAACATTATTCAGTGGAATGTCTGGGGTCTTTCCCTGACTGAGGATGTTAGGGTATTGTACGTGCCCAAGAACCTTTAGTAATGTGCTTCTAGGAAACACATTTTCTACAAGAAAATGCAGTGACTCTCAAAGGCTATTTCTGCGAGAAACCACCTTGTTGATAGTAGAGAAAATGGCACAGGATTGCTATCTTCATGCAGGACGATAATTAAAATTATATATGTGCTCTTAGTATTAAAAAAAAAAAAAAGTGAAAGTGTAATGCATTAGGTATTTTATGTAACAATCATTCTGACAAAAGGATATTTGAATTTACTGAACATACTGACTAAAAGTAATATTCTGTTGTTACTGAAATTTATGACCCATTAGGCTTGTTTGGGCTGGTAGTATTCTTGTTTAAACATTGAATGCAACAATTATGGTAAATTAAATGTCATTGGGATGACAGCTTACCTGATAATTTATTGTTACAATGGAAAGATCTATACAGTCAATTAAGATTAGTCAGCAACACTTTCATTAATAGATCAAATAAAAAGTTTTATTAAATCTTTAAAAATTCTTGAATATGGTGATGCATCATTTAGAAGTTATGCGCGTTGTATAAATGTCAGAATTATTTATTCTAATGAAAAATTTCATCCAATCTACTCTGTTCAAAGACTACAGTTACATTACATAAACAGTTCTCTCTACAAAAACTCGAGTTTGTATTTGTTTACTACTAGTACATTTGACTAATCAAGTGATTACACCTTTAAATATCTACGAAATTACTTTGTATTCCAACTCCATGATTGCACTTCATTGTATTCATTATGAATCATCAAGGTAGAAGGTATTTGTTACTGATAGGATTTAAAAAATTCTACAGTTTAACTTTACGGCCAGATGGCACCATATCAATTCTCATCTAACAATCCTGCTGATATCCTACCTTGAGGTTGTTTCTCTGAATTTAATTTACGGTGGCATGGTCCTTTTTGGTTCTTACAAGATTCAATATACTGGGCAAATAATAATTTTTTATCTGATGACTTTACTCCGGTGAAGGCACCTGAGTATGATACAGAAGAATGTAAAGGAATTCAATTCTTGTTTGGTCCTACATTACTCAATTACTAAAGATCTTTTGTCATTATCTAGATTAATTCGAACCTTTAGTTTTTGTTTCAGGATCCTAAATCAGATTACTCTGAAAGAATCATTGATTGATTATCCACTAAGGAATTAAATAATACTCTTAATATTCTCATATGATTATCACAATTAAAGTACTCTATTTCAGAAATCAGTGGCATTCAATCTGGGCAACAGATTTCAAAACAAAGTAAATTATTCTCTCTTGATCCATTTATAGATTCATCAGGCATACTTCTTGTAGGGGATCACCTTTAGAATTTCAAGCTATCATATAACAATAAAAATTGATTTATCTTACATCCTAACTCACACTAATATTAAATATTAATATTTAATATTTCACACACATTTAATATTCACTAACTCACATTAATATTTAAATATTTCATGAAATGAAAATCAAAAGTGAATATCTGCATCTTTTACATTGTGGCATTCAATTAGTTCACAATTCTTTATATGGCTGATTCTGGAATATCATTGATATGATCATGTACTAAAATTCATTATTAAAAAATATATAAAATGCTTTCGTTTCAGTGCTAAAAGATTAAATCAACAACTTGGACAATTAACATCTGTTTGAGTTACTCCGTCTAAACCGTTCTCTTGTTTCGTTGTCAATTACAGTGTCCATTAATGACTCAGCATTGTAGGCAGATAAAAGACCATATCGAAGACTTATGTATGCTTATTCATATGTCTTTCAAGTAAGGCTATACATTTGGAATTAATATCCAACTTAACATCAGAAGTATCCATTGCCGCATTGAAGCGCTTCATTTCTCATGGAGGTATACCAAATCAAAAATCTTCCGATAATGGAACAAACTTTAAGGCTACAAACAAAATCCATTCATTGTTTATAATATTTAAATCAAAGGACTTTCAATACAATGTTTAGTCCTTTGCCACATCGCAAGGTATAAATTGGACATTCATCCCTGCTTCACCCTCGCATTTCAGTGCATTGTCAGAAAGTGGCATAAAAAGTGTTAAGTTTCATCTTTATCATGAAATAGGACAATCTATTCTTAATTTTTAAGAATTATACACTGTACTTACGTAAATCGAAGCTTGTTTAAATTCATGCCCATTATATGTTGTATCTTTTGATTCAAGAGATCCACAAGCACTAACATCTGAAAATTTTCTTATTTGATCTCCTCTTACCTCAATTCCTGAACCTGATTTCATTGAAATTTCTATAAATCGTTTAGGCCATAGACAACTAATGTAAAAATATATCCAATCCATTTGGAATAAATGGTCTAAGGATTATTTAAACTAATTACAATGTAACAAATGACAAAACTCCTAAGAGGAACACTTGTGAAGGAAAAAGTACTTATATCAGATGAAAATACTCCTCCTTTACAGGAAAAACATGGCTTAACAGTAAAAACATTTTTAGGATCAGATGATTTAGTATGTTTTGCAAATGTCAAAACGTATTCTGAAATACTTTGTAGATCAATACACAAACTATGCTTATCGCCAGTCTTAAAGAATTGAACAAGTACTTACAATCAAGGTATCTGTCTAAACAAGGAAACTATTTATTTAAGGTATTTATTTCTTAAAAATATTTACTTAATCAGGTGTCTTAATTACTTTATTTAATTTACTTTTTACTTAATTATGCGTCTATTTATTTAAGGAATCTACTTGTTCAAGGTACTTTATTGTAAGATCTATTTTACGTACTTATTCAGTTCAAATCTATTGATTTATTTACTCATAGAACTTATACAAGTTTCTATTTGTTTAATTAATTTATATGTTTATAAAACTTATTCAATTCAAGATTTATTTATATGTTATTGTTTCTTATCTAATTATGTCAATAAACGTTTAAATAAAAATTGCCCAATATTTTGACGGGCAGTAAAGTCAAACATGAAATCAAGTAATCATGTAAATATTTCTTCTATATTTTGTAGAGCCCTTAACTTAAACACATTGTTATTTTCTTTTTAACACATTATTAATGGATTTTGTTTTTTTTTTTATTCTCTAAAGATTCACCAGAGACAACATGTGTTGGTTGTATTAGCAACTTAAAAGTTAATATATGTGTAAATATAAACGATGTATCAAATCTTTTGTTATGAAAAAGTTATACGGTGTGCGGATTCTAAAGTTATTAATTAAAATGTATTCAATGTGAATACATAACAGCCAGGTAACAAACATAATGTATGTTACATCCCAGTTATGCACACAGGCATTTGAGGTTTCTTCATTTTACAACCCAGTGTGCATTATATTTTAGTTGCCCATTGAGTATATAAATATTTGTCTGTTTTATTTTTAATTTGTAAGCAAGTTTCTTTCTCGGGTTCAGTTAACATTACTTACATTGATTTTCTCAGAATAAAAATTCTCTAAAAACTTTTGTTTGCAAAATTTTATTTGTTTATTGGCAATTTAACAAAGTTATTGGACATCAAACCTAAACAACTGCGGGTTAAATTTTGTTACATACCCTGCAGACATTATCACTATGTCCAGATCACATCTCAGTTTTGTAAGTCACCACTAGATGGTATTAATCGTATAGTAAAGATTCACGATTCGTTAGTCAACAGTATGTCATTGCTTTTTGTTACTGTAATTCAAGCTTAGTTGCGATTCATTATTTTACCCAATAAAATTAACTTAACTGTATTCTACTCCGTTAATCCACTACCAGTTTAAATATCACCGTTTAATTAATACCATTTTGTATTTATTTTAAATATCACTCATATAGTCAAAATGGAATGAATCCATTTTGACTAGTTTCGGGGTGACATGTAGGTATATATGATATGTATGTATGTATCTCACATAACTCAAAAACGATTAGCCGTAGGGTGTTGAGATTTTGAATTTAGGACTGTTATAACATCTAGTTGTGTACCTCTCTTTTTGATTGCAATCGACCAAAAGTATCTAAAAAAGCCCAAAATCCAATTTTTTGGATTTTGGACTTTTCTTAATTGCAGTAATAAGCCCTCATCGAGAAATTTTCAATGATATATCACAAGTGGTACTTATTTTCATCGGTTCCAGAGTTATGGTCAAATGAAATTTTAAATAATAAAATATTTGGATCTTAAAAGGGGAAGGCACATAGGTCCGAATCAGAATCCTTCTTCTTTTTTTAACTTTTTCTTTTGCCGGCTTTTTTTTAATAAATTATTTATTTATTTTTACAGTAACAACAGGATTACGCTCCCTTAAAGATACCGATAGATGATATTGAATTTTGTAGCGTGTGAAAAATGCCATGCCTTACAGGGATTCGAACCGGGACCTCCGGATGAAAGGTCGAGATGTTACTACTCCGCAAAGAAGATAGATGAAGTTATTCTACTTGGCTTTTTCTCTGCTAATCTTTAACTTCAACATATTTCTTATAACTTAATGCCTCAGTTATCTCTTATTCAAACTTCTGTTTTCCTTTTTCGTATTTTATCTCTGTTATCAGAAACTATATTATCTATTACTCTATTATCAGATTGTGTTAGTAGATACCCGGCTACTTAAAGTAGCCGGGTATCTACTAATACAAAGCTATCAAATATTTCGTCTTCACAAAATCCTGTCGTAAATTTCGTATCTCACATATTCATTTTCTAAATCAGATTTTATGAAACATCTGATTAATCGTTTTTGTTTTCATTTTGTAAACTTACATTTATTTAAAGAGTACTAAAGGAACTTTTACTCTATTCTAGTATTTCAGGTAAGGTTGTTGAATTAATAATTGTATAAATATTTGATATTAATAAAAACTAATATTTTAGCAATTGTGAAACTGTCCACATTATTAAAGAACTGGAGGATCGTATCTCACCTTCAAATGAAATAAGTTTAAATGAGGTGCAGCAAAAAAATTTTTATATGTAATTTAATAGGCGTACAAGAAAGTCATGTGATATCCACCTCAGATTTTTTTAAATGTATAATAACGCTGTGAAGCAGCAAGGGGGCAAGAATGTGTTATCATCAAACGCGGTTTTGCTGTTGCATAGAATGCAGTAATATATATTTAAATTAGTAGCAAGATTACGTGAAATTTTATTGCATAGTTTCATTCTTTGTTAAATGTCAAATTGATGACTTTTTCTACTGTATCCTACTTCATGTTTCGAAAGCGTATACGTTTACCGGAAAAAAAATGAAGTTATACATATTTATGTAAAATCTAATAATTTATGTATAAAAAAAAATTGACTGGGTAACAAATATATACGAGTAAAGAAAACATTAAGATACCTTTACTGTTTTGTTCAAATTCAATTAGATTTTATTGAAAATACATTGAAACTTTGTTCCTTTATAACAGTGAATAATTTTGCGTAAACAGAATAAAATATAACCAATCACGACAAACGATTCTAATTCTTACAAACTGAAATCAATACACGTTCCTCAACAAGTGACGGTAATTTGCTTATTAAACACACGAGTATTCCGTAACACGTTCATTCGAGCTAATTACAGATTTCATCAGCCGATCTGCGTGACGGAATGATAGCGTCTCAACCTATCAACCGGAGTCCTGGGTTCAAATCCCTATCGGGCATGGGATTTTTCATACGCTACAATTTTCTATTCTCAAAGGGCAAAATGATCAAAGCATTTGACGATCGTCATCTCATAAAAAACTAAAAATAAATAAATAAAATAATAATATTAATGTGAGAAAGAGATAGTTTTTACTTTTACTGATTCTTTTTAACATCTTTTAGGATTTTAAGATCAGAATTATAAAAAAAGGTTTTTTTATGAAATTATTTTCTTTTAATTTCGATTTTTTTTTTAAGATAAAGATTTTTATTCGTATTTAAAAACAAATTCTTTATAAAATAATAGGAATAATTCCTTTGTGTAACCACAATCACATATTAGTTATACAAATGACCGCTAGATAGAAGTGATAGCACTACTTTGGTATTATTGTTTACATTTTGATTTGATTCTACTTATTAAAAAAAGTAAAAATGCTTTCAAAAAAATAACAGAATTAATACAAAATTATGAAAATATTAATTATGATGTTAGATAATGTGGAATTTCAAATGAAAGCGAAAAAGGAATCCGAAATCTGCATTGAAAAAACATGAAAATTTGGCAGAAAATAAATAGATAAAGTTAACGTTGCTTAATTTTACAGTAATGAAAAGATTTTTGATACCAGGGCTTATTTTGAATTTGAATTTACATAAAAAAATTAAGTTTAAAGTGTTTGGATATGTAAATAAACCCGTATTAATGTAATAGAAAAAGAGATGATGTTACTGTAATTAAAATAAAAAAATACATTTTTTTTATACAATATTCTATTTAATGTCGCAGGTGATATAATGATACAAAATATTTATAAATTTTAACATTAAGCAAATTAATACAAAAATATTTAAAATATATAAAAATAATTAATTACTTTTTTAATACTTTTATTTACAGTAGCATCAACAATTAAAGTCATTAGCGAGTTACCACTGTAATGTAACTGTACCGGTAAAGTCTTCAACAAACTCAGATCGACTACTCCTGAGACGTGTGGTTAATTGAAACCCGACTACCAAAGAACACCGGTAACTACGATCTAGTATTCAAATCCGAATAAAAGTAACTACCTTTATTGGGATTTGAACCTGAGAACTTCAACTTTGAAATCAGCTGATTTACGTCGACGAGTTTACCACTAGACTAACCCGGTGGGTAAGATTACTCGCTTCTTACTTGCTCTTAAAAATAAAAAAAGGATGGTTAAAATAATCGTTCTGTCTATTTTACGAATCGGGCCGGTAAGAATTATGTAACAAATTTTTATTATTATCTTTTGCTTATTATATGGAACGCTTAAACATTGTTTATTATCAGTTATTGTATATTCATTGTCTGTTAAATATATTTACCATGTATTCTTTTTTAAAGAGAATTCTAAATTAATAACAGATTTTGATAAGAGAAATGTTAGTGTCTTACCTTTTTTGATATCTTTATCGTTTTGTTAAAAACAGTTTTATTTATACTACAGAAATTTTTGTCTTTTGAGCTGGAGAAATGATATCTGCGAGACTCTTACCGTACCGTTTACAATTTCATTGTAATTTTTTTAATTTATATATATATATATATATATATATATATATATATATAGCCTATGACACTCCCGATAACGTAAGGATTCCAACGCGGGATCATACATCTAAATCGGTTCAGCCGTTGAGCTTCTACGGTGGAACAAATATATATTCATACACCCTAAATACGTTGCAATCCTTTCTGGGTAGTCTTGTAAAAAGGTTTTTATTAAATAAAAAAAACAAAGAAAATCGGTAAAAGAATAAAAATAAACCTGTCTGTTAGATTCTATAAACGTAAGAATTTTAACGAACTGCCTGTCACTTTCAAAAAAATATATATAACAGGATTCATATAGACACTTACTTATTAATTAAGATTTCTAACTTATCTATGTATTTATAAATGCATTAATTTTAATAAAAATAAAAAGAATCACTTTAAAAAATAATAAGTATCCATTCTTATCAAAGAATTGTTTTTATGTTGTCCAGAACAATACTTCAGCGTAAAGAAAGAAGCTTTATTATGCTTTTATTGATATCTCGGTAATTTATTGTTTTTTTTTTTTTAAATTAAAAGATTTTTTTGCAGATCTAGAAATTTTATTATGTTGATATGTTTTTAAATGATGCCGATAAAACAAACTGATTTTTATAATTTATTCTAACGCGTATTATGTGTAGAAATAACTTATATTAATGTTTTATAACTTTTTTTCACTCTTTTTTATTATTTAATATCTTCACATATTTTATTTTAAATAAATAATTTATTAATAATAATCGATCGTGAATTAATCCTTCATTATGAAAGAACAATATAGATTCAGGATGAAGAAGGGGAAAAGAGATTCAATTGAACTAAACACTATGGCACGGACTATATTAAAGACGATAAAGAAATTCATTCTTGTTTTATAGAGAAGAAAAAAATATTTGCCCGAGTCAAATGAGATAAATTATAGGGGTTATTTCATAATAATGTTCTTTCATGTTCTTCTTAGAATTGGTACTCGACTGCCGACAATGGAGTGTAATGTATTTAGGGTGTATGTATGTAGTTTGTTCCACCGTTGTAGCTCAATGGCTGAACCGATTTAGATGTATGATCCCGCGTTGGAAACCATACGTTACCGGGAATGTCATAGGCTATAAAAAAACTATATATGTTTAAATACGTTTAAAAAATAAAATAAAAATTATACTATACACTAATACTGTATACGAAATTGTCACCCGTACGCTTTATAAATTATCCTATATCAAAGAGCAAGGTTTGCCAGCATTGCTTGTTTTCGGCAGTAATGTTTTTGAATTTTTAATATTTATTGATTAAATAATATACCAGTCAATTTTTCTGGTTTAATATATATATATATATTTTTAATCGATGAATTAATTCATGACAGAAGCTTTGAAAAGTTTGAACGTGGAAATATGGAAACAGAATTTTGTAGAGTATGAAGTATGCCGCGCCTTACCGGTATTCAAATCTGGGACCTCCGGATGAAAGACCGAGGCGCTATCATTCCGCCATATCAACAAAGCTGCTTTAATCCAAATATAAAATGGTTAATTTTTCGAACTCAATCTTTCGTCTAATACTTCAGACTTCTCAAAAACTACTAAAAATACAGTTTTGTAACCAACATTTTTCAATATTTCAGGTCAGCTTCGTACAAAACAACTAAATTTAAACTTCAATTTAGGGACCAAGAATTATAGTTTGGTTAATTTTAATTAAACCGGGTAAAACCAGGGCGAAAATATTTGCTAGACGACACTCGCTAACGAATCGTTTCAAAATCTATATTTATATGACCTTTCTTTATTTTAACCGATAGAACACGACCTGAAAATTAGTTATACACTTCGTTAATCACGGGGCTAGTCTAGCGGTTAACTCGTCATCGCAAATCAGCCGATTTGGAAGTCGAGAGTTCTAACGTTCAAATCCTAGTAAAGAGAAGTACTTTTATACGGATTTGAATGCTAGATCGTGGATACCGGTGTTCTTTGGCGGTTGGGTTTCGATTAACCACACATCTCAAGAACGGTCGATCTGAGATTTTACAAGAATACACTTCATATACATATCATCCTCTGAAATAATACCTTACGGTGGTTCCGGAGGCTAAGTAGAAAAACGAAACGCGAATGATTTTTACAGTATCATACATACCAGGAAAAACCCGTTAATTTTTAAATTAAGATAATATTTTTCTCATAAAATATGCATGAAATTATGTAATTTACGATTAATTTTCAAACGAATGATTTTAAATTTATAAATAGAAGGAATGTAAACAAGAAGAAACGATTTAAATTACAAGAAAATTCGAGATTGAATTTTCTAGATTTATAAAAGAAAGAAGAAAAACACAACTAAATTGAATGAACACAATACAATATAGTCGATTTCTTTTCTACATTGTTGGAATCGAAGTGAAAATTTCAGGGATATTGTTAAAATAAAAAGAAATAAAGGACAAAAGAAAGAAGTTTAAAAACGAAAAAGCGAGGGTGATACAAGCGGGGTATTAAAAAGATTATAGTTAATCTAGTAAAAAAGAATAGTAAAGAATGATGAAGACTAAGATCGTGCCGTGGGGTGTAATAGGATTTATCTTAGGGTAAGAAAATCAAAAACGATTCGTCCCGAGATATATAACAATACGAACCCGTTAGTTTAAAAAATAAAAGAAATAAATACGCAGTAATTGGAAAGTTAAAAAATGATTTAAATTCGGTTATTTTAAAGAAAATTTTTACTTAAAATAACATTTATACTTAACAAGCCCGAATTAAAATAATATTAAATTAAAATAACCGGGTATCATCACTTCCGAAATTCTTTCTTTCTATCTATTTTTTTTCTTATTTTTGAAATTTCTATAACGTTTACGTTACAATCTGTTCAACTAGTAAACAATAAGCAACCCCACGCCCCGATGAGACGAGGATGATATATATGACATGTAAATGAGGTATTGTTTTGTACAGACTTTGGCCGACCATTCCTGAGACGTGTGATTAATCTAACCCCCAACCACCAAAGTACACCGGTATCCACCGTCTAGTTCTCAAATCCGTATAAAAGCGACTAACGTTTACAAAAATTTGAGCTTCAGAATACGAATTTCAATCCTAACAAAGGTTCAAACGCTAAGTCAAAGTTTCTGAAGTTCAAATCCTAGTAAAAGTTAGTCGCTTTTATTATGGATTTGAATACTAGACAGTGAATACCGTATAGTAATTCAGAGATAATTTGATGTCATCGGTGATGTCTCGGATTTATTGGTGTACGTTGATGGTTAGTGTTCAATTAACCACAAGTCTCAGTAATGATTTGTACAAGACTACACGTCATATATATATATATAATCTCATATCATTGAATCGTGGGTGGGTTGTTTACTGTACACTAACTGAAGAGATTACATAACGTATACATTAGGAAAATAAATAAATATTTTTGAGATTTAAGTCCTGTGAATACAGATATTGTTGTATTAAAAAAAAATATGGTAGAAATGATATACTGAGCCAAACATGCAATAAAAAAATTTGCTGACTTCCCTGTACGTCTATTAAATTAAAATTTAAAATCATTTATTTAAATATTATCTATTAAATACACATTTTTTGCTGCACTCATTAAAACTTATTTAATTTGACAGTGAGATACTAGCTTTCCATTTCTTTAATAAAGTGGACAGTTATACGATTGCTGATATATTAGTTTTTATTAACATCAAATATTTATATAATTATTAATTCAGTAATTTTACATGAAATATTAGGATAGAGCGAAAGTACCTTTATTGCTCTTACTACTACATCAGTATTATTCGTTTCTTCATGAGTTGCTGATTAACAAAGGTTTCAGATTTCTGATGCGGCGTATAATTAAAAGTTAATAATAATTAAACTATTCCGTTTAGTGAACTCTTGTATACCGGTTACAAATGTTAATTTCTACTTAACCGTGTAAAATATTCAGTTTTAATTATCGGATTATTTGGTGAATAATCAAAAATGAAAAAGAAACAATCATACAGGAAAAAGAAAGATAATATACAAAAATACATCTAAAAAAAAACGACAAGAAGATGAATATTAAGAGGAAGAAAATGTGAAGAACAAGGGAAGAATAAAAAAATTAAGAGAAGATGATAAATATAAAGAGAAGAAAATGTTAAAACCGACGAAAGAATAAAAAGATAAGATGATAAATATAAAGAGGAAGAAAACGTTAAGATCAAGGAAAGAATAAAAAGAGTAAGAGAGAATGATGAATACAGAGAGAGAAAAATAGAGAACGTATACGCAAATTAAGATCAGAAAAATTATATCGATCCAAAGAGCGATTAAATGATTGGCGACAAAGAAAAAAAATGAAAATATTAAACAGAAATTCCAGAATAATTAAATAAAATTAAACAGAAATTAAACTAGAAAATCCAAAAATAATACGCCTCTAAATTATAATTTTCAATTAATATTAAATAATCAGATGTTTAACTAAATCTATTACATATACACATATATAATAATGTCTATTAATTTTTATATACGCATTTTTAAAAGTCCATAAAGTGTTATTTCACTAATAACCTCCGATATTTTTCATATTTTCTTTTTATTGCTATTATTTATTGTACATTTTTTTTTAGAATCACAGGTTAATAATTATTAATAAATCAACATATTTAAATTAAAAAAAAAAAGTTAAAAAATATGACATGAAGTCGGATTTGAACCGATGTTCCTTCCACTTGTAAGATCCAAATATTTCATTAATTAAATTTTTATTTGGTTTAACTGTGGAACCGATGAAAATAAGTATCGCTTATGATATATCACTGAAAAGTTTTTATTAAACTTGATTAACTGCGATCAAGAAAAAGTCCAAAATTCAGATTTTGTTTTAAATTTTGGGCTTTTTCGGACACTTTTGGTTCAGTCGATTGCAATCAAAAGGGAAGGTGAACAACTAGATGTTATAACAGTCCTAAATCCAAAATTTCAACATACTACGGCTAATCGTTTTTGAGTTATGCGAGATACATACTTACGTACGTACGATCACGCCGAAACTAGTCAAAATGGATTCACGGATGGTCAAAATTGATATTTCCGTTGAAATCTGAAAATCTAAATTTTTCGCGATCACAATACTTCCTTTAATTCGTACAAGAAATTAAAAAAGCAAAATATCATGTAAAAATTCATTGAAAAACAGCTGTTGAAAAAATCATCTTTGAGAAAGAACAAAATTTGTAATACGTAAAAATATATTACCGTAAAAGCAACAAATGCAGAAGGATAGAATTAAATGCAAGAATTATAAATAAAAATTATCACAATTTTGTGCGATCGTACAGCACACAATTTAATGCTCAGGGAGCTGAAGCCTTCCTAATTAAAAAAAATAAAAGAAAAAATGTATCGATCGGATAAATTGGAGTTTTTCAAAAATTAAAAATTAGTAATTAAAAAAAAAATCTTATACAAACATAATCTTCCGATTTTTTTATCGATAGATTTTTATAAATCTTCTGTTATATATGTTATAACAGCCGAAACAAAGGAAAATATAAAAAAAATAGATTCCAAAAATATTATCGACATAATCTATAAAAAGGGCACGGATAGAATGAGGTCTATTTTAATAAAACAAGATTAATCGTAATAAATATTATTTTCCATAAATTCGTTCGTTGTTAATGTTAAACTACAGGTTGTCGGTTACAGTGACATAATATAAGGTGACGTTTTCTAAATTAACCGCAGGGGAGTAAAAAGAGGGATGAGATAGCAAGAATGAAATGAGAATGAAGAAGGCTGAAAGGGGACAACAGATAATGATGAAGAGAGACAGAGGGAGAGAGTGTGAGAGAGGGAGCGAGAGAGAGAGAGTTCGAGAGAGAGAAAGTGAGGGAGGGAGAGAGAGAGAGAGAGAGAGAGATATAGAGAGAGAATGTTGAGAAGGTTTATTCTATAATTAAACAGATTCATATTGTATTTGTAAAATAATAATTTCATAAATGTTCGTAATTAAACACTTTAAACAGTAAGGTTTTTTTTTAAATTGATGACAAAGCTGTTAAATTTGGAAAAAAAACTTAAAAATGTAATAAAAGTTCAAAAACTACATCTATTTTTCAAATGTTTTAAACAAGCTGAATTTCTCACCTTTTTTGACTGTATAAAATTATTTTTTCAAAATTTTTGGTAAACTATTCTTGTATGAGTTATAAAATCAAATAAATCTGGTAGCCAGCCTCCTTGGCGTGAGTAATAGCGTCTCGGCCTTTCATCCGGAGGTCCCGGGTTCGGATCCCGGTCAGACATGGTTTTTTACACGCGCTAAAAATCATTCATCTCATCCTCTGAAGCGATACCTAACGTTGGTCCCGGAGGTAAAAAAAAAAAAAAATGGATTTGGTAACTTCCAGTTGGAGATATAATAATTTGCCTACGATTTTTATCAAGGTTTTGCTAATCCTACAGAAATCTTTAGGAACAATTCATTCATAGTGTTCTGCCATTAGGACAGGTCTTGTTACGGCTGCTGCTATCCTTTGTTAAACGCTTTGTTTCCGCATATTTTCCTTTTCCCATAATCCCATCCGTTCATTTGAAATCATTTCCCTCCTTTTCTTTGCTTTCATTCACCAAGCCTTCTATCGCATCCGCTAATAAACATCTCGTACAATATCCTAGCCGGTTCCTTTTCCTATATCGAATAACATTTAGTATTTTCCTGTTCTCCCCGATTCTCTTTAACACTTCTTCATTTGTTATACGGTTTTGCTATCTGACACTTATCATTCTACGCCATACCCGTCGTTAAATTACGTCATTAATCTTTTCCTTAACGTCAAGTTTGACTATTTACAAGGCAGTCTTTCCTTCTTATTAAATGTCTGCTTATTTCTTGATATTCTTGTTGTAATTTCTACTGTGGATGTCAGGTCGTTAGGAACGGTAAATGAAGCAGTTACACCTTTCGTTTGACCAAAGGTCGGCCATTTATTATTTTAAATTCTTAAACGGTCCACGGCACGAACGATCCGACCGTTGGAAAATCCGACGAACGACTCTAAAGAAAACGTAGATCAAGCAAATCGATGATAATATAAAAAAACGAGACCAGAAAAACGGCCGTGGATCGCCACGAATGAAAGCGTCTTTTTACTGAAATCAGACAACCATTGGCACCCGCAGCAGCGTACGTGGTTAGGAGTCGATCCGATCGAAACGCCAGCCACATATCAAGAAGAAGAAACAGTCCAAACGCTTTGCTTAATTATAGTTCAAAAACCGATGAAATATCCGTTAGGGATTTATAGAAATCTAAAAATTAAATTAATCTGAACTAAAAATCCGACCGCTCAAAAATATAATTACGCGTTTATTTACACATCTCATATCTAGAAATAGATAAGGACCTAGAAAATATAAATACTCGTATTTCAATTTTAAAAACTTAAAGAGATGTAGATTAAAACTTATCTCGCCGATATTACGAATGAACTTGGAAAGAGTTTGGTGCTAAGCCGGCCTCTATGTTACGAGCGGTAGAATCTCACCCTTTCATCCAAAATGTCCCGGGTTCGAATCCCGGTCAAAACATAGCATAACTAAAATTTCATCTCATTCTCTGAAGCAGTACCTAACGATAATTCTGGAGACTAAAAAAAAAATTGTAACTGATAAAAATAAATAATTTCACAAAGATAAAAGAATAAAGGACGAAATGAAACTTGTTACAAAAAAAAAGGAGTAAATTATAAAATTAATTTAATAATATATATATATATATATATATATATATGTTTTGTATCATAAAAATAAAAATTATTACACAAGACGACCAAAAATTATTCTAGAAATTATATTTTGACAACTGTACTATATAGTAATTCGATATGAAATATGTAGTTCGAATATCATCCGTTTAAAATGTGCAAGGAACGGTAGCAACACTGTACGTGCATATATCAAACTGTAAAACTGTAACTAGCTAGCCAGTAGTATTATATAGGGTATGATGGTGCTTTCTGTGGTACACCGCTTTGATATAATAATTTAAATTAAAACCGGAAGAACGGGGAAACTTTGTCGTCAGTAAATCCCCACCACAGCGTTAACCGGAACCGCGCTATATACGAAGTGTGATTCGACAATAATAATAATAGTTATTATTACTATTATCAGACAAAGCCATGTATAATCATTACAATTCCTACTCTTTTAACAATAGAAAGCAAAATGAACACATATACATACACACGTTTACACATACATTTTACTTATAATATATATATATATATATATATATTTCTACATACATCATTAAATTACTTAAGCTAAAAATATAACCTTGTCTGGGTCAGTACTTCTGAATTAAAATAAAAGAAGATAAACAACCTCCCCCACATTCTTCCCTTAAATTATAAACATCGTTTTGTATATATAAAACATCCACATACTATAAAATAAAACACCCTTATTTTATTTTATTATTTTGTTACGGTAACTAATTGATTTATAATAAAATCATATCAAATAACAGGAAAATGATTTATACGAGGTCTGTAAATAAAGCAATGAGACCGGTTCAAAAAAACTTTTATTTTCAATCCGATTATACATAGTTATCACCTTCAAAATAGTTCCCTTGGGAAGCCACGCAACGCTTAAAACCGTTTTACCGCTTTTCATAGCAGTGTTGGAACTCAGAAACCGGAATATCCTTTAGTCGGTCGGTTACATTTTTTTTATTTTCTACTGTCTAAAAACGGTGTCTTTTGAGTTGATTTTTTTAAAATCGAGAACAGCAAAATGTTACGAGGACTCAAGTCAGATGAATAAGGCGATTGAGAAACTACAGGAATATTTTTCTTTGCCAAAAACGCATTAATTGAGAGTACAGTGTGACAAGGTGCATTGTCATGATGCAGCATCACGAATCAAATCAAAACCGTGCTATTTTTTTCTTTTATAGTAACGGCATTGTCCATAAGGAATTATTGCCTACAGGACAAACCGTAAATAAATATCTTTACCGAGAAATTCTTGAAAAAGAGTTGCCCGCGTGAGACAAGCCATCAAAGACAACTCGATTCTGCATCGTGACAATGCACCTTGTCACACTGCACTCTCAATTAATGAGTTTTTAGCAAAGAAAAATAGTCCTGTAGTTCCTCAACCATCTTATTCACCTGACTTGAGTCCCTGCGACTTTTTCCTGTTCGCGACTTTAAAAAAAACACCTTAAAGGACACCGTTTTGGAACATTAGAAAATATTAAAAAAACATGTAATCGACCGTTTGAAAGATATTCCGAATTCTGAGTTCCAACGCTGCTATGAAAAGCGGGAAAACCATTTGAAGTGTTGTGTGGCTTCCCGAGTGAACTATTTCGAAAGCGATAGGGTCCATGTATAATCGGATTGTAAATTAAAAGTTCTTCTAAACCAGTCTTATTACTTTATTTACAGACCTCGTATATAACTGAATGTAACAATAAACACACGTAATCTCACAAAAAATAATATAAATATTTTTAAGAAAAAACGAATACGCTTATTAAAGAAAATAAAAAGTGAAAAGGTTTTTCATTTTCTTTTTCACTGAAAAGTACATCATTAAGATCGGCTTTACCGGAATCTAGCTGATATTCAGCTCTACTTTATTTCAATACTTTCGTAGAAAGGCATTATGAATATTCCTTGCATTTTAGATGGTTTATATGAATAATAACCGATAAAATAACCGGAGAGAGTAAAAGATCAAATTAGTATATATATATATCTGTTACTAGAGTAAAATAGGAAACAGTGATTATACGAGTAAATAAATTTTTATATTATTCAATTAGCAGGTCCTTTTCACTTGTATTACCGATGTGATTTTAAAAATATAAGATATAATACTATAAGTATACTAAAATCATTAATGAATATTTAGACATTTTTCACTTTTATTTTAAATTGAACGTTAATTTTTATGTACGTTGACCTATGAAATGTTTTGAAATGGAAAATAAGACACTAATATTAAATAAATTTATATATTTGTGCTTCTAGCCGGCCTCCTTGGCGCGAGTGGCGTCTCGGCCTTTCATCCGGAGATCCCAAGTTCGAATCACGGTCAGGCAGGCGTTTTCACGCGCTAAAAATCATTCATCTCATTCTCTGAAGCAATACCTAACGGTGGTTCCGCAGGTTAAACAAAAAAAAGAAAAAAAGATTTGTGCTTCTAACGGCTAAAGAATATACTAAAAGATACGTAAAAAATTAAATTCTGTACAGTATATTAATGCTACACACCGGGTTGGGCTAGCGGTGAACTCGTTATTGCAAATTAGCCGATTTCAAAGTCGACAGTTCAAAAATTCAAATCCTAATAAAGTTACTTTTATACGGATTTGAATAACAGTTTGTGGGTACCGGTGTTCTTTGATGGTTGGATTTCAATTAACAGCAGATTTTAGAAACGGTCGACCTTTTTTTCTTTCTTTTTCCTGTTTAGCCTCCGGTAACTACCGTTTACATAATTCTTCAGAGGATGAATGAGGATGATATGTATGAGTGTAAATGAAGTGTAGTCTTGTACATTCTCAGTTCGACCATTTGTGAGATGTGTGGTTAATTGAAACCCGACCACCAAAGAACACCGTTATCCACGATCTGGTATTCAAATCCGTGTAAAAATAACTGGCTTTACTAGGACTTGAACGCTGTAACTCTCGACTTCCAGATCAGCTGATTTGGGAAGACGCGTTAACCACTAGACCAACCCGGTGGGTAGAAACGGTCGATCTGAGATTATACAACAATACTCTTCATTTATATTCATAGACATCATGATCAGAAGTGATACCTTAAGGTGGTTCTGGAGGCTACACAGAAAATAAAGTAAGTTAATTCTGTTGCAGTTCTGCGCAGGAAAACTGACTTTTCGCTTCCGACATCCTCACTATTGCGCAGTCAGAAACGTACTGATTTTCACCAATTATAAGGAAATTTTAACTGTAGTTTTCATATGACACCCGAAATGTTGTAGCACTAAACACAGTAACCAGGTTTGTACCGCAGTACAAACCTCAGAAATCTCACCGGTATATAAGAGGGATATCTCTAAAGTAAAGACCGCTGGGAAATTTCTCTCCTTAAGGTTAACGAACATGCGTCGTTCATGTCCACGCTAGTAATGTATACGCTGCACTGATGTCTGTAAGTTGTCGCGTTGCAGTATCTTTGATTAAGTGTAAGTTATTACGTTATAAAATGAATAGGAAAATCGATGTTGCCGCCGAATGTGAAATACGTGGTGATACGTTTTTTAAACCATCAAAACCTTAAACCGGATGAAATTCATAGGCAGTTGATTACTGTGTACGGTGATAATATAATGAATGAAAGAAACGTGCGAAAATGGTGTGAAAGGTTTAGAAATTATAGAATTAATCTGCATGATGAAGAACGTTCGAGGAGGCCCTCGATAATCACCGAGGACTTGTTGAAACGCGTCGATGATAAAATCAAAAAAGATCGGACAATACCGATCTTTTTTGATTTTATTCAACAATTTCCGACCTGGCCCTTTTTTTCCTGATGTTTCAAGAGCTGTTTATCGGCTGCATTATTCATGACCGTTTAGGCTTCAGAAAGGTTTGTGCACGTTGAGTTCCGCACGTCTTAACGGAACGTTACAAAAAAATCCGAATGGGATCTGCTTTGGAATTTTTGATGCGCTACACAGAGAAACGTGACGAGTTCCATAATTCGGTTGTAACCGGCAATGAAACACGGATTTCGTATTACACGCCAGAGAGAAAACGGCATTCAAGTGAATGGCGTCATCCACAATCACCAACCAGACCGATAAAGGTCAAGCCACAGCCATTTGGAAGCAAACTGATGCCGTAGTCTTTTGATATCGGTTTGGCATACTGCTGATTGATTTCGTGCCACGTGGAACGACTATAAATCCAGAAGTTTACCGCGAACCTCTACCTAAGTTACGGCGCGCCGTTTAAAATCGGCGATGTGGGCGGCTGACCGACAGCGTCGTCCTGCTGCACGATAATGCATGTCCACATGTTGCGGGTCCGACACGTAATTTACTGAGAACATTATGATGGGAAATTTACAATCACCCACCATGTAGTCTTAGCTCCTGATGGACTTAGCAACCATTTGTTTGGGAAATTGAAAGAATTTTTGAGCGGTAAGGAATTCGCGAGTGACCATGAACTTAAAAATGCTGTTAATCAGTGGCTAAATGGACTGGCGGCAGAAAAATACGAAGAAGGTATGATCTTGAAGGTGGTGCATGGCTACGATAAATGTCTTAATTCATGTGGCGATTATATAGAGTAGTAGTATAAGGTAAGTAGTTTAAGAGAAATAGAAAATATCTATAAAGTTTTCAGAATAAATTTTAAACTAGAAAGTAGAATAATTGAAAACAGTTAGATAATTTTAGTTGTAGTTATAACTAATTATTACCTTGTTTTATTCAATTTGAACAGCTGTTTAACAATACTTCACCTGTTTTTAGTCATTTTTATCAGCTATTTTGTAAAGAATAAAATAATGGTTTATCTGAAATTGATGTTTTAATTTGAAAACCGCCATTTTGTTTAAATAAATCCTAGAAGGCTGAAATTTTTAATAGACTCGGTGGGGTAATGGGCGAGTGATACTAAATCAAAAGCGTATACCTCTTCGTGGGACACGCTATATATAAATTAAAAGGAACCGCGTCTAAAAATTGTTAAGTATACTTTTAAACAATCCCAATCGAAAGCGGAAAGTTAGTTTAAAAAACGTTTAAACCACTCAAACTCGTAACTCATATTCCTTTGCAAGTAAATCATGTACGTTAGATGTATCTAATATAAGGTGACCTGTTCCTAAACCCACCAGATTGGTCTAGTGGTGAACTCGTCTTCCCAAATCAGCTGATTTGGAAGTGGAGAGTTACAGCGTTCAAGTTCTAGTAAAGTCATTATTTTTGCACGGATTTGAATACTAGATCGTGGATACCGGTGTTCTTTGGTGGTTGGATTTTAATTAATCACATATCTCAGGAACGATCGAACTGAGACTGTACAAGACAACACTTCATTTAAACTCATACATATCATCCTCATTCATCCTCTGAAGTATTATCTGAACGGTAATTACCGGAGGCTAAACAGGGAAAGAAAGGGTGACCTGTTCCTGAAATATGAACGAATTAATTGGTATGCGAGTGACGTAATTTTGTTTCTTGTAGCTAGCTCAATTTATGTACAGTACATACTCATATAAAATTAAATTAAATTTTTAAACAGTGTTTTATTTTTATATTATCTGTACGTTCAATAAAAAAATAAAGCTTTTGCTTTTTAATAGAGTATTTATTTTACTTTATAATCATTATTTACATTTTGTAATTTATTGTACACATCAAAGGAAACACCTGTTTTAATGAACTTGAAAAAGGAGCTTAATCCTACCCTACTAAAGGGCATTTGTATGTGTGTGTGTCCGTCCCTCTTAACATTTTTTCCTGTATAGCCTCCAGGAATCACCGTCATGTATTACTTCAGAGGATAAAAGAGAATGATATGTATGAGTGTAAGGGAGGTGTAGTCTTGTACAGGGGTCTATTTTGAGATGTGTGGTTAATTGAACCCCAACCGACAAAGAACACCGGTATCTACGATCTAGTACTCAAATCCGTATAAAAGTAACCTCCTAGTAACTGCCTTTGAAATCAGCTGATTTGCCAAGACGCGTTCACCATTAGACCAACCCGGTGAGTAAAAAGCCGTCTCCCTTGCACCGAAATGTACCGATCATTAACGGAAAATCCCGATACATTAGTACATGTCTCGTGGTGGTCAGGGGTATACTTGTTTCATTAATAAAAGAAAGGGATTATTAGTTAAGCGGCAGAGTCGTTGACGCGCATCCGGCCGGCGCACCACGTGGTACGGTCTGCGCCAGTAGTAGCAGCTGGACTGGCAACTAACACAACCTCACACGTACACAACAAGCCAACTCCCTATTATCAATATAGCTAGCGTTAAACATTGTATTTCTATTAAAAAGTATTAAATTTTATATCTACTCACTTTTTCACATTATTTTAAATATAAAAACACCAAACCTTTTTACATAAAATCTGGACTGAGACAAGGCGACGGACTTTCACCTTTATTATTTAATTGTGCACTAGAATTTCTGATGCGCGAACGGTTTAAAATTAATCCAAAAAATATTCACATAGGATACAAAAGAGATAACTTAAATTTAAATCGCCTAGGATTTGCCGACGACTTAGCTTTATTAGCTAATAGAATCGCAGAAGCCAGAATACAAATAACAAGTATAGAAGAACTTGCGAATAAAATTAGACTTAAAATTTCTTACGAAAAGACTAAAATGATGGCTATAGATCCTTTAGTTATTAATTCTGTGAATATTAACGTAAACAAAATAGAAAAATTTAAATATCTTGAAGAGATCATTACTTGTAATCGTAACGAAAAACAAAATCGGACTGAAGGACTTAATAAATTATTTAAAGTGCCACAAGTAACAAAAAATACTTACAACAAAAAATCGCTCTCGATTAACACTAAAATTAGACATTACAAAACTGTGGTTAAACCGGTAATTACTTACGCGAGCGAGACTTTATTTACATTAAATCAGAAAAATAGGACCGAACCTTTGCTTAAAGTTGAACGCAGAATTATCGCCTAACAAATTTCTGTAAGAAAACTTGAAATCCTTAATCGATACAATGAAAATGAAGGGAATTTCTTTCTGAGCACACTCGTTAAGATTACCGCAGGATAGGATTACTAAGAGAATTATCGATCGATTTTGGTCTTTAAAAAATCCGCCATTATGGATCAAAGAAATTAAAGAAGTCATGCAAGAATTAAATTTGACTTACGAAGATTTACTTAATAAATCCGAAAAATTAAAATTTGTTATTAAAGATCCGAATACCGACTTTAAAGTAAGAACTTTTAATTATACAAAAAGGGTTTATTCAGAAGAGGATCGTAAAGCAAGATCATTAAGAACGACTAAATATTGGGAGAAAGTAAAAGCTAAGAACTTAAAGGCCAAAAGATCGGCAAAAAAGACTTGAATTATTCTGACTAAAGTGGTCGGTCCTTTGCGGCCTTAAAAGTAAAAAAAAAAAACACCAAGATGTGTTCAGAAAAATAATCTCTACTCACTAATATTTATTTTCTTAGAATATTTTTATAAAATACTTTATATTCTCACAAATATGACAATACGAACGTGTCGGGGTCCAGGGGGTAGAGCCCCCTGGCTAGACCGGCTAGTTTATTTTTAAGACATTAGAATTTAAACGACTGAAATTTTAGCAACACGTGTTAATATTTGATAAAAGATTTAACAGTACTAATAATCATCGATATTAAAAATTATTTATTTAAGCAAATAGTTTCAAGCGACTAAAATTAGAACTAATCAAATTGTTACGTATAACTTTTAAACTAACATTTTTGAAATTTTAAAAGTAGGTGGTTTTTCCATATCTTGAGGAGATTTTTTTTTGTAATTTACATACTGCGAATTAATTTTTCAAAAGGTTAAGAATTAAAACAAATAACATTTCATAAAATTTATTTTATTTTCTGTTAAAATTTGAGTAAGGATTCTCTTCCGAGTAATAAGTAAAATCTAAAATCCGATGAAATAGAAGTTAAGTTTGTTTAGTTTAACACAAAATATCGGCCTCCGTGGCGTCAGTGGTAACGTCTCCGCCTTTCATCCGAAGATTCCGGGTTCGAATCCAGGTCAGGCATGGAATTTTCACACGCTACAAAAATTCTCATTCATCTCCTCCTCTGAAGTAATACACTACGGTGGTCCTGAGGTTAAATAAACAACATAAAATATGAGTCTACTAAAAATGATTGTAATGAATTTTTATTTTTCCTTGAAACAAAAAAGTTTTTCTAAAATACAATTTTTGAAATTAAGTAATTAACGTGGAAAATTAAAAAAAAAAAACAAACTAATCTCTGAATATATTAAGGGAAATATAATTGTATTTGATAGTGGGTGGGAGGGAGAGTAAAAACGATTGTTGTTCAGGACTATTAGCAAATGCATCACGAGTGAATAGTAAGTGCTTCTCATTGCACCGTATATTTAATATTGTTCAGTGACCGTGACATAAACGACAATGGATTTACTCGATTCAGTCAGCCGTTCCGGTCTGACACGCTTTCCTTTAATTAAAATATCTAACTTAACTATTTTCAGCGCAACATAGATATATTGTAATAAAATTGCTACTCTGTTATACTCCCGTGCAAGCGTGCGCGAGAGTGTATGTAAAATCTTGATGTATACAACCACATGAATACTAATATATAATTTTCAATTATCTTGTAAGGCCTGCTACAAGTTAATATTCTTATACGTTACCAGGAACAGATCCTTAGTTAAAAAAAAAATTTTAATATTATTTATTTTAATTCTTAGTCAGGTAAAATAATTAAATAAATTACATCCCCTGAGAGTAAATAAAAAAAAAAATTCCTGGAGGATGGAAAGAAGGAACCCACACTCAAAAAATTTGATAAGTTAATTACAAAAAAAAAATCTTACGAACTGATTTTTTTTTTTATTTTCATAGCTTCAAAATCTTCGCAAAGATTTATTATAAGATAAAAAGTTGTAAAATACAATAATGGAAAAAATTGGATGTAATCTTTGTTACCGATCAAAATTCCAAAATAAAGTTTTAATGAAAGTTGTATAAAAAATTATTTTGCAACTTTATTTCTTAGAATGCATTATGAGAACATAAATAAAATAATTATCTTTAAAATAATAAAACAGACTTCAAATTAAAAGCAATACTACAAACACTTCAATCAATTTTTCACTTTCTTTTTCCTGTTTAGCCTCCGGGAATTACCGTTCAGTTATTACTTTACAGGATGAATAAGGATAGAGTAGAGTTCTGGACGGCACTGAGTACAGACGTGTGTTCTTAGCTCTGCGTTTTTATGCTTTTTGACTGGTATTTTTGGATATTTTATTGGATTTGGACATTGGAATCTTTAGTGGTATGGTTAACGGACATATGTGTGAAATATTTTGAGTTTTGGTCACGGATTAATTAAGTTATTAGACTTTTTTCTTAAAAAACAAAGTTTTGAGAATAGTGAAGTGATTTTACAGTGCTGTAGAATTTTTGGATAACAGCGAAGGACCGTAGTGTAGTGGAATTGCTGGTAAGAGTAATAACAAGTCAATTCATACTTTTAGAGTGAGTTAAAAAACATTCTAAATAAGTTTTTTTAGTGTTTTAAGTCTACATATATTAGGTTTGTAAAAATAATTGATAAAATAATGGCAAAAGTCATTATTAAACAGAATTATTATTGGATGAATAATGAGTATTTCCACTATCAAACTGAATGATTCAATCCAGTGGTAATCATTTTTCACCTTTGTTTAAGAAATTCAAGGTTTAATTCTCAGCTGGTAAGGATATAATGTTCTGGTATTCTTTGAAGATGCTGGTGGTATATAAATAACGTAAATCATATTGTAAAGTTCAGGTGTTGCTTTGAACTGTATTTGAAAAAAAAGTCTGTCCAAACCTGCTGACTAGAGGAATAATACTCCAACTTAATAATGTCAGATCCATATGGCTTGAATCACTCTGGAAAAAATTTATGAAGCCAATTAAAACATTTCAACATCTACTACAAAGCCCTGACATAATCCCAAGTTAATTTCATATTTTTGTTCTATTGCAAAATTATCTGGTAGACAGATATTTAGAAGATGAAGATGTTGAATTTTGAAGATGTATGAATGATATGATATGGATTTTTCAAAAAGTAACACAGCAAAAATTTTCTTAATAACCTTATATCATAAGCAACTTAATTTAAAGTATTACACGTTTTTATCAAGTTATTAATCATATATATTAAATTTTTTATTTTTCAGAAAATTGTTTTAAAATGGGGGCAAAGTTGTGAATTTGCTGAAATACTAATGATAAAAAAGATAGTTTAATTGAAACCTCAAAAAAAAAACCAATAAAACTGCAGAAGAAAAAAGGGTCTAAAACAGGAGGGTGAGAGAGCAGGTCTACAGATATCCTTTAAAAAATCAGAAATAATGCCCAGTATCAAAAACTACTCCAAAAAGAAAATTAGCACAAAAGAAAGAAATCTTAAAATGGTGTCTAGTTTTAAATATCTTAGGGGAAACAATAGAGTACAATAGTATAGATTGAGTGCCAACAGAATTGGGAACAAGCAAATTGGATAAATCATGTTTCCTGGCCGAAGATATCTACAATAAAAAGAACTCAAAAAGAGCCAAACCGATCTTAACCTGGTGAGAATACTAGTACTATACAGAAGTGAAACATTAAGGATACAAACTGAAATCCAACCGAAAATTCTATGAAGAAATAGAGAATAGAGAATACTGAAAAAGTGGTAAAAAGAAGAAGCTGAGATTCTTGGGTCAGAAGTACAGAATCAACAAACAGACTAAATACATATACATTAAACTTTGGGAAGAAAAGATCAACCACGGGTATCTATCACAAATGAAGAAAGAATTATAGAACTTAAAAATTCAAGAACAGGAAATGAAAGATAGAAAACTATTCAGATAAAAATACTTGAAGTTGAGTGTAAACAGTGGGGCAGGAAAAGAATCGCACCACAGTTAAATAGTAGGAAGGGGAAAAACTAAATACGCAAAAAGAATGAAAGAATATTGGGAGAAAAGAAAAAGAAACAAGAAGAAATGACATTTTATGTGTTCCATAGTTGGTCTAACTGCAAAATAAAGGACCTTTCACAATTAACTTCCTCCTTATGCATTTTCATGCTTAAAATTAAAATATCATTTTAAAGAAAGAGTTTGTGGAATTAATTTTTTTTCATACAATACATATTTAAACTGCCAAGGCGTGTGTACGCAGTCTGGCGTATAATTGTAAATGTACCGGTAAATGTGTATCCTTGAACAGACTCAGGACGACCACTCCTGAGATGTGTGGTTAACTGAAACCCAACCACCAAAAACCACTGGTATCCACAGTCTAGCATTCAAATCCATATACAAGCAACTACCTTTACAAGGACTTGAACCATAGGACTCTCGACTTCGAAAATCAGCTGATTTTGCGATGACTAGTTTAACCTCTTCACTAACCATCCAGGTTAGTCTGTTACTATAGCCTATTTATGACTTAATAGGACCTAATATTTATTCATCAATACACATTCTGATTAGTAAATATAAATATCATTATTTATTTCAAAAAAGAAAACATTAATGTTATAATGTAGCTTGTTGAGGACCACTACTCAAATAAATTAACTGTTAATGTGAAATTGTAAAAAAGCAAGTAAACTGATATTACAAGCTAATATTCAACAATTTAAGTAATTACAACACTTAATGTAAATAAAAAACAGAATAATAGTAATAAATTAATTTTATCTACTTATTTATTTTCAACATAAGAGGCTTACAATGACTTAAAATTACTTTATGATAAATGAATTCACCTCCTCTATGAATCATGAGACCTTGCCGTTGGTGAGGGGGCTTGAGTGCTCAGGGATACAGATTAGCTGGACCGAAGGTGCAACCATATCGGAGAGTTATCTGTTGAGAGCCAGACTAAGGAATGATTCCTGAAAGAGGGCAGCAGCTCTTTCAGTAGTTGTTAAGGGCGTGAGTCAGAATGACTTATATGGCCATATCAACATCACTCAATCCTCTGAGTACTGCGCAGCTGAAAGCAATGGAAAACTACAGCTGCTTTTTTTCCAAGAAAATGTGGCTCTCTGCATTTTCATATAGCAATGATGGAGGCGCCTTTCCTTGGTAAAATATTCCGGAGGTAAACTAGTTCCCCGTTCGGATCTCCGGGTGGGAACTACTAAGGAAGGGGTCACCAGAAAATTAAAAAATAACATTCTACGAGTCGGACCGTGGAATGTTAGAAGTTTAAAAAAGGTTGGTAGACTAGAAAATTTAAAAAGGGAAATGGATAGGATAAATGTGGATGTAGTAGGAATTAGTGAGGTTCGGTGGGAAGAGGAAGGCGACTTTTGGTCAGGTGATTTAGGAATAATTAACTCAGCTTCAAATAATGAGCAGGCAGGAGTAGGTTTCATAATGAACAAGAAGATAGGGAAGAGAATAGAGTATTTCAAAACGCATAGCGATAGAATCATTGTAATAAGGATAAAATCAAAACCTAAACTGACAACGATTGTTAACGTCTATATGCCTACAAGCGCCCATGATGATGATGAGGTAGAGTGTGTATACGAAGAGATTGATGAAGCAAATAAACACGTAAAAGGAGATGAAAATTTAATTATAGTTGGAGATTGGAATGCAAGCATTGGAAAAGGCAAGGAAGGAAATATAGTGGGTGAATACGGGCTGGGCAAAAGGAATGAAAGAGGGGACCGACTTATAGAGTTTTGCACGAAGTATAATTTAGTAATTGCCAACACCCAATTTAAAAATCATAATAGAAGAATATACACTTGGAAAAAGTTAGGCGATACTCCAAGGTATCAGATAGATTATATCATGGTTAAGCAAAGATTTAGAAATCAACTCATTGACTGCAAAACTTACCCTGGAGCATTGATAGCGACCATAATTTGGTGATAATGAAATGTAGATTGGGGTTTAAATGGCTGAAGAAAAGGTGTCAGATGAATCGGTGGAATTTGGAGAAGCTTGAGGAAGAGGAGGTAAAGACGATTTTTGAGGACATCGCAAGAGGTATGAGAAAAAAGATAAGGTAAAAAATGTAGAAGAAGAATGGGAGAATGTTAAAAAGGAAATTCTTAAATCAGCAGAAGCAAACTTAGGCGGAATAAAGAGAACTGGTAGAAAAGCTTGGGTTTCAGACGATATATTGCAGCTGATGGATGAAAATATAAGAATGCTAGTGATGAAGAAAGCAAAAGGAACTATCAGCAATTAAGAAATGCTATAAACAGGAAGTGCAAACTGGCGAAAGAAGAGTGGATTAAAGAAAAGTGTTCAGAAGTGGAAAGAGAAATGAACATTGGTAAAATAGACGGAGCATACAGGAAAGTTAAGGAAAATTTTGGGATACATAAATTAAAATCTAATAATGTGTTAAACAAAGATGGTACACCAATATATAATACGAAAGGTAAAGTCGATAGATGGGTGGAATATATTGAAGAGTTATACGGAGAAAATGAATTAGAAAATGGTGTTACAGAGGAAGAAGAGGAAGTTGAGGAGGATGAAATGGGAGAAACAATACTGAGATCTGAATTTAAGAGAGCATTAAAAGTTTTAAATGGCAGAAAGGCTCCTGGAATAGACAGAATACCTGTAGAATTACTGCGCAGTGCAGGTGAGGAAGCAATTGATAGATTATACCAACTGGTGTGTAATATTTATGAAAAAGGGGAATTTCCGTCAGACTTCAAAAAAAGTGTTATAGTCATGATACCAAAGAAAGCAGGGGCAGATAAATGTGAAGAATACAGATACAGAATGTTCAGCATTTTAAAAAAATTAGGGTTCAAATACAGAGATAGAAGAACAATTGCTAACATGTACAGGAACCAAACAGCAACAGTAATAATTGAAGAACATAAGAAAGAAGCCGTAATAAGAAAGGGAGTTCGACAAGGATGCTCCCTATCTCCGTTACTTTTTAATCTTTACATGGAACTAGCAGTTAATGATGTTAAAGAACAATTTAGATTCGGAGTAACAGTACAAGATGAAAAGATAAAGATGCTACGATTTGCTGATGATATAGTAATTCTAGCCGAGAGTAAAAAGAATTTAGAAGAAACAATGAATGGCATAGATAAAGTCCTACGCAAGAACTATCACATGAAAATAAACAAATACAAAACAAAAGTAATGAAATGTATTAGAAATAACAAAGATGGACCAATGAATGTGAAAATAGGAGGAGAAAAGATTATGGAGGTAGAAGAATTTTGTTATTTGGGAAGTAGAATTACTAAAGATGGACGAAGCAGGAGCGATATAAAATGCCAAATAGCACAAGCTAAACGAGCCTTCAGTAAGAAATATAATTTGTTTACATCAAAAATTAATTTAAATGTCAGGAAAAGATTTTTGAAAGTGTATGTTTGGAGTGTCACTTTATATGGAAGTGAAACTTGGACAATCGGAGTATCTGAGAAGAAAAGATTAGAAGCTTTTGAAATGTGGTCTATCGGAGAATGTTAAAAATCAGATGGGTGGATAAAGTGACAAATGAAGAGGTATTGCGGCAAATAGATGAAGAAAGAAGCATTTTGAAAAATATAGTTAAAAGAAGAGACAGACTTATAGGCCACATACTAAGGCATCCTGGAATAGTCGCTTTAATGTTGGAAGGACAGGTAGAAGGAAAAAATTATGTAGGCAGGCCACGTTTGGAATATGTAAAACAAATTGTTAGGGATGTAGGATGTAGAGGGTATACTGAAACGAAACGACTAGCACTAGATAGGGAATCTTGGAGAGCTGCATCAAACCAGTCAAATGACTGAAGACAAAAAAAATTAATGTTTGTTATTGTTGATTGGTCTTATTTTATTTATGTTCTATACTGTTAAACTAATAAATTGTAATTATATAAACATTCTCAAATTGTTAATTTCTCAATATCCTGATCGAGCCATGAACATGCGACAGTATAATGTTAAAAGATACAAGAAACAGAAAACAGGTAAGACGATAAACAGCAGTTTATCTGCTGTTTATAGCAGTAGTATAGCAATAGTAACTGAATGTAGATGGTGAAATACTAGTAACCAAGTTATGTTTACGAAACTAGTGTCTGTAGATAATCAAAGTTAAACACAATGCTAGGTGCAGTTTCACTGCACGTTGTTGGAATTAATTAGTCAGTGACTAGTGACCTTATCAGTCAATGCCAGTTAAATAAAGAGTAGTATTTTAAAGGGTAAAGCCTTAATAGCCAAACCTATGCTTAAGCTGGTTCTTATACATCACCACCAAGAACACTAGTTCGGTTTCATAAAACGTTGATATTTTTGAGTGACAATTAAAAATTGATCTAACTGATCTCTTAGCAATTGATCCAAATAAAATTAATATAATATGAACCTTAAGGAGCTCATCTAATTAACAAAGGTTTTGTTAATATCAACTGAAGTTCCATACAGTGTTCTGAAAAAATACCCTTCTCGGCTTTTCATGACGAGGTCCTGGATTTGAATCCCGGTCAGGAACAGGGTCTTTTCATACGCTACCAACTTTCCATCGGGCTAATGAACATAATTTTTTATTCCCACTCTTTCATAACAAAAAAATACATATAAATTGTCATTAGTTTTCTTGTTTTTAAATTACTTTATTTGAAATCACTAAAGCTTCTTTTCCATATTTAAATTAAGAGGGACATCCTAAACTAGTAGAGACCAACACCCTCCATGTGACAGTTACAGTCGCCACACCACCTCCTCTGTACCTAGCCCTTATGGGCTTTACTGGGGGTCATTTTTAATACCTCGGTTATGACAGCTTCCAGTCTTAACCTAGGCCAGGATGCCACCAATATGAATGCCAACAGCAACATTCACATCCATGTACTACTAACTAAGAACTCTAATGAACAAAACACATCTCAAGTCTTAAACAAGACTTTTTTGTATCTGACCCCGCATAATCCGAGATGGCCGGTCACACATTCTTAAGACATGATGGATTAGAACCATCTTTGGTAGTATTCTTCAAAAATGAACTTTCCATTTTTATTGTTTCTTAACTGCACAGAAGTTTAGAACTCCTGAAAAAGGACGACAGTTAGAAGTTGTACAATTCTGGCATCAGCTATACAACCGGCACTACCAGTTACCGGAGGAATTCCATTTTAGTTCGCTCTCTTGGTCTTTTTTTTCTCTACAAAAAGAACTATCCAGCCAAACCACATGGAGGCACGCACCAAATTTGAAGTATTAAAGGTGTTAATATGTATTATATCACCATTGTATTAAGTGTAATATGCTTTAACAAATGTATAGCACTGGTGATATAAATATGTTGATGTTTTTAAAGATGTTGAGGCAAATAATGGATTTAAAAAATTCTTGAACGGGATATATGGAAAGAGAAGTAAAGAGGTAAGAGAAGATAAGGAAACGCTGATAAAGAGGGAAGAGAATAGTTGATGCCTCCTCCCTACCAAGAATGGAGCAGAAACTTGTGTTAAAGACAGCTAATTAATAAGAACAGAGCTCCAATATCTAGGAATTGATTGAAAGACATAAAAAGATCGCATCAACATGATTGTTAGCATGAGAAGATAACTAAAGCAGAACCCGGTGGTGGACTTCTTAGAAAACAGACAACTTAGATTATATGATCGTATGGAAGGAATGAATGATACGAGTATGTCGAAATGAATACTGAAGAAGAGACTGGATGAATAGTAAACAAAGAGAGGCAAAGAATGGATTTAAAAACCTGAATAGAATATGTGGAAAGAGAAGTAAAGAGATAAGAGAAGATAAGGAGATGCCAACGAAGAGCGGAGAGAATAAAATTTGGCTGAATATTCTACAACTTCAAGGAGCGTAATGAAATATTATGACAAAAAAAGGTGAAGAAAAGAGACAAAAAGGTGGCATTAACAAAGGTTGAAAGTATATAAGAAAGATAAGAATAACTAACATAAAAGCTATAATATTGTAACAAAAACGAATGATAAACAAGTTAACTTAAGACAGAAATCTAATTATTTATTTAATATTAACAGTTCAAAACAAAAGCTATAAAAAGTAAACTTTTCCTGCATTTAAAAAGTTTTAAATTACAAGTACATTAAAGAAAGAAGGATTTGTTGCTAATAAAGCTAATGAGATGTTGAACTTTTTAGAAACTTCGTTTAGAATTAGCAAAAACTATCTATTTATTAATTAACAAATTTAACATATTGTGACAAGACCGACATAAAGCTCACACAACTGTTAGAATGGAAATAACTGTTTCCAGTTGTTAACATCAATTTGATTAATGACTATAATAATAAAATGAATTTCCTTTAAATCAGTAGCACTAATTTTCAATAGATCACTTCTGAAATATTAATTTACCTTAAACCAATAAAATTATTGATCGCTACTAAATAAAAACAATTCACTGGAAGGGGTTATTCACAAAATAATTTTTTTACCAAAAAGGGTTTCCAATATGTAGTTAAAATTGATCACTGGGAGATGGGGCACTATCAATTAACAGGATATCTTTTGTCTATTTTGGTTTAGGGTACAATGAAATTTTCTTGTGTTTTAACAAAAGCTTTTCTAGGGTTAGGTGAATGAGACTCAGTAAAATTTCCGAGATGCTCTACATAAAGTAGAGCATCTCACAGATAACAAATAACAAAAAAGAAATAATAAAAATAACAATAGATAAAATAATAATAATAAATAAATAACAATAAAAAATAATAATAAATAACTATAGATAACAAATAATAGATATAAATGGATAAAAAAATAGGAAATTAAATTTCATCTATGACTGTTATTCAACGTCTATTAACTTCAACAATAGCATAGTAGTTCATATAACAATACTGTTGTCATGTCATGTCAGGTCTGCACACTGGTATTTTGTAATGTTTTTTTAAAGATTTTAATTTACATTTTCAGTGACAAAGAGCAAAGTTTTGGCTTTTACAAGAGCAATGACCCCTAGATCAAAGATTGTAATTGATGATTATTCTGTTGAGTACGTCAACTGTTTTAACTTTCTTGGATGTAACAAATCTTATCACAGTAAGGTTAAAATAAAAAATAAGACCAAACGAGTCAACAGAATGAGTAGCGCAGTGAAACATGCTTAAAAATAAAATAAGATGAGAAATCCTCCTGAAATTTATCAGGTAATGTCAGTTCCAGGTTGTTTATTGTCCAAGACATGGACAATAAGATCGGCGCACAGGCAAACATTGTAAAACAGAGAGATGAGGTTCTTGAAAGCAGTTGTAGAATATCCAAAGTTGAACAGAATGTGTAATGAGTATACAAGCAAGTACTGAACATTTTTAATTTAAATGCTAAAATTAATGATTATAAATAACAACAGCTCTATACATAAGAAGAATGGATGCAGACTGAATTCTAAAAATTATTACGGAATATGTACCAAGAGGGAAGATAGGTTTCGGGTGATTGAAGAAGAGATGAAGGAATTGGTTTTAGGTGAGAGATCAATGGATGACATAAATATCCAACAAGGCATATACTTAAATAAAAGAAGTATAATTTAAAATTATTTACTCTGATGAACCTTTTTCCAAAAAAACTTCAGTTTATTTTAAAATATCACACATAAGTACCAGCAATAAAAGGCCAGTTGCTATTATAACTTTTAGTAAATATATTACGTTCATACATACCCATGTCTCTTTCTTGTTTTCAGGATCCACAAATATAAGATGAGTAGCAGTAAGATATAAGGTTCCTTGTGAAGGTTTCCTCATATTATAACAATCTAACATCCTCACATTTTCAACCTAAAACAAAACAAAAGAAAATACTTTATAAATCAAATCAGTGAATCCTTCAAATGAAATTTCAATTTCTAAAGGTGCCATCGTAAAACTACCAAACCAAGGTGACTTCTGAGGTATAGCAGTCAGGGATAGAGCCCCCTGGCTACACAGGAAGGGTGAATGAAGCAAGCACTGACCGCGTATAAAACACAGTCACATAGTTCAGTTATAAAAAAATCAAATCACTACATAATTAAAAAACACATTTAATTCATTAAATTGGCAGAGAGTATAACTCTTCCTTATTTTTTCTTTTCACCACAATAAAAAGGGGACGGCAATAACCAAAGTTTTTTTTACTTGAAGAAGATTGAAATAGGAAGAAAAATAACACTGATAAAGCTCTAGATTTAAACTGTAAGAGGAGAGAATAAATAAGTATAAGAGAGAATTCCACAATCAGAATGACTAGAAAAAAAATTAGGAGTTGAAAAATTGAATCAGAAATCTTAAAAAAAATAAGTGAAGACAAACGTAACGTTTAAGATAGGCTCCTAAATTGAATTTTGTTAAATAGAATAAAACGATACATTGCTGTTTCTACTCTATTTTGTTAAATAGAGTAAAAAAATGATTACATGAATGTAGTCGGCTCTAACCTGTTGTACAATTAATAATATATTTGCATAAATGAAATTATGATCTAAGGTTAGTTAATTTCAGCCACCTTAATTTGTTCAATCAGGTGGAATTATCTCATCTCATCCTTTGAAGATCAAAGAAAAAAAAAATGAAATAATATACAGTTCTGTGTATTTTATTACATAATTCAACAGATAGATAGAGATAAACCACAGAACAATAGTCAAAGAAAATATATATAATTTTTTTATCTACATCCTCCAATGGCATATTGGAAGAAAAAATAAGAAAGAAGGATAAAGAGAAGGTAAGAGAAGTGATGGAGAGAAAAATGAGGACAGGAAAGAAAAAAAGAGATGAGAGAGTTGAAAATGACTGCCTGTACAAAGAGAAAAAAAACAATGTGAAATCCACAAAACTCTTATATACATGAAAAAACAAAAAAAAAAATAACAATACAGTACATGTTGACAATATAAACTTTGCATGCCACTTACAACAACGGTTGGACAAAACAATGATGTATAAGAGAGAATAATGAAATACAATAGTTACAAGCTAGAGTAAAAAAATTATACTGCTGAAACAAGCATATAGTAGATCATAGTAGAAAACATACCACAATAAATAAAGATTTATTACATAAAACTGTTAAAAATATGTTTTTTTTTTTAATAAAAACTGTATTTTTTATTTTATTTAAAGGTTATAGATACAAATTCAAAACTATTTGAAATTTTTAATACATAACTTGTTATGATTTATGTTGACTGATTTTATTTATGATTTAAAGCTATAGTAATTAATATAATTTGGGCACTTTGAGCTCAAATGAAAGAACATAATATAAATATAAAACTCAGATTAAATATAAATAGCAATAATAAATAAATATGAAAACTACAAAATATTCAAAAAGAAATTACAAAAAAAAATTTAAATCAATCTCCATGGTAGTGTATTTTCATCCAGAGATTCCTGGTTCAAATATCAGTCAGGCATGGTATTTTTCATAAGTTACAAGATTCCATTTCCATATTCCCACATTGAAAATTCTCTATAAACTTCTGTGGTAAATTAAGTCATCAAGCAAAAAAAACAAATCTAAAACAAGATGTCATTTCAATTGTTGGAACAATTATAATTAATAGATATTGAGGAATATTACAGAGAGATCCAAAAGTCATACACATCAAAGTAATAAAAAAAAAGACATTAAGTAATAATATTTAAAAAATTATTTATTTTCACAACATATGCTCAAAGTGGCTGCCCCATTTAGTAATGTATATAAATGCTTTTTACCATGTTTTGAGGTCACTTTGTGAAACACATGTATACTGATAATTAATTTCTGTTATTATGTTCATCTTTAGTTCCTTGAATGTATGTGACCTGTTATTATAGACCTTTCCTTTAAGTAACCCCACAGGAAGAAATGTAGGGATGTCAAATCGGGTGAACATGGGGTCATAATCCTTTAGAAATGTTGCACTCATACAAAAAACTCGCACAAGAAATGTACGGTTTCATTAGATGTGTGACATGTAGCACTGTCCTGCTGGAACCAACAATCACACTCATAATCTTCAAGAAGCACAATAAACTGTGTACTGATGTATACAACACTGTTCATTGTAGTTTCAAAAAAGATGAGCCACTATTTGATGATGTGATACGCTCACCATACTCCCATTTCTGATAGCGTAAGGGATTTTCATATAACACAAGTGGAATTTCAGTTGACCAAATTCTACTGTTTTGACTGTTAACATAGTTACTAAGGTGAAACCACACCTCATCAGTGAAGAAAAAATGTTCAAGCTCTACAATTCCATAGTTGTCAACAAATGACTAAAACAACGTACAGTAGACTACGCACTTCTTTATTCGGCTCCTTCAATTCTTGAACACTGTGAACATGACATGCATGACAGTGTAACTGCTTCTTTGTTAGCTGAGCATTTGCATATGAAATCTGAGAGTGCACTGATAGTCTGTCTCTTCAAGCTTTTTAAAGGTGAATGCTGCATCGCATTCTTAACCCAAGCTGATTTAGCGTCAGTCAAAATGGCTGGTCTCCCGATTCTCTTCTCATCTGCAACTGTTCCATACTCTCTAAAACAGGTGATAATCTCGTTATGGTCAAATTTTTAGGCACTGCTACATCCAGATATTTCTAATGAAAGTTGTCTACAATATGTGCATAAAAATGACTGGGAAGATAATGTTAAACATTGAAAACTTGTTGCTCCCAAAAAAACAACATGTTTACCAAGCAATAAACAAAGCAATATTGCAAGCATCATGTAATCAATACAAATCATAATGGTGTTTAGCTTTCTTGTTGTTAATGCCCGTGGTAGCCGATACAGCTTTTTTAACTGTAATATTATTTATATACATTTTAATTCTGATGTGTGCAACTTTTGGATCTCTCTGAACAAAAAAAACTTAATACTTATGAAAATTAAAAGAAAAGGTAATAATTAAATTTAATAACTGTATAATAATACTTGTATAGACAAGTATTTACACGTAGTTTTGAGCATGTTACCAAAAATTATTTAAATAAAATTATTAAGTACCATTTTAGAAAATTGCAACTGAAAAGAGAAAACAATATTTCAAAATTTTCTGTCAACAATTACCTTTAATTTGAAATAATGATTTTTCATAACTATTTGATTAAAAGTTAAACTCAGTTAATGCCATAAAATTACCAAATAATTTAAGATTTGTAGTTGAAAATTTTGAATTATTTCTTCAGCACAAAAAATTCACTGTATACATCTGCTAGCATGAAGCAAGTTTTCATAACAGTTAACAAAATGCAACTTGCTGAAAAAATAACTTCCAGATTCTATATGGTTAACAATAATTGTAAAAGCCTCAATAATTGTAAAATAATTTACTGGGACTGGTCGCATATGTAAAAATCATTATTCTTAATGAAATAGAAAGCAATTGTACCTCTTGCCTCTTTTGCACTTTATATTCATCACTACATTGTGATTAACTACATTTTGATCAACTACTCATTAATATTCAGAATAGTTTCTGTATTTTTACTTTTAAATAGTATGCACACATGCTTAATAAAGAAAAAATAAATAAAGTATGTGTACATTGTATCATGAAAAGAGACATGTATGATGATATCATACAAACATCTGTTGTTGCCATTACAGAGCTTAAAATTTTATTCAGTCTAGCTTCAATTGTCTATACTGTGTGTTGTGTTCACACAGTTGTTAGTGTTTTGCTATATTTTCATAAATTCTTTATAATACTGAAGATTTTTTTCCTAATTTTTATTTGCTACATAGCCTCTGTAAAA
The DNA here is from genome assembly GCF_047948215.1 of Lycorma delicatula. Classification (NCBI taxonomy): domain Eukaryota; kingdom Metazoa; phylum Arthropoda; class Insecta; order Hemiptera; family Fulgoridae; genus Lycorma; species Lycorma delicatula. The sequence continues at coordinate 110,402,343 of NC_134464.1, read as the reverse complement.
GTTTGTGGCTACTCAAATCATCCAGACATTATTGTTACATTAGAGGTAAATGTTTGCATAAATCTCAAAGAAAAACTTATTTATGAATCGATAAAAACTGCCTGTTAATTTTGATTGCGCACTCAGGGATCAGGGACTCTGGGTGCCTCATGTTATTTTTATATCGTGCTCAGTAACTGAACGGTTCAACAGGATACGACAAGCTAATGCATGATAAATAACAGGAAGTCCTTCAGAGACATAGTTGGTGTTTTTAGGCAACAGAAAAGATGAAAACTATGTTTATGGTTAATAAACTGTTTAAAAACTACAAATATTTAGTATGTAGGATGTCATTAAAAATTCATTTCCTACAGTCTCACCTAGACTTTTTTCCTGAAAATTTGTGCTCTAGTGATGAGCAGGGAGACTGTTTTTGTCAGCATCACTACCAAGGAAGATGGGATGCTAGAATGATTGATGACTATTGTTGGTTTTTATTTAGAGAAACTGATAAAACATCTTACAAGCAAGAAAACAATTGTCAACTTATTTTAAAAATTTAGTTCCAATGATTTAATCGTTTAAAAACTGTATTGAATATATTTCAATTCATCTGTATTTGAATAACAAAAACTGAGCTGATTTAAACAAATTATAAATGAATACACAAAAATAATAACTTTTTTGAAATATTGGTATGACATGATTACGCATTTATTGGTAAATAAATCGTATGTAACTAAAAATGCAATGTATTACACAAAATTTTATAAGTTTTGAATTCAGCACCCAATATTTGTTAAAATCACCATGCCCAATTCTAGATGTGTTTTTTTTTAAATATTTTGCTGCATTTTAAAAATTCTGTTAGACATTTACAGTACTTACTTTTTATTCAATCCACAATTGAAACTGCGGTTGATAGTCACTTTAACTAAAATTCCATCTCATTCTAACCAACTAACATTATATAAATCTATTTTTGACACCATCAAACAGTATTTGAAAGTATTCTGGTCTTCTGCAGAGAACCATCAAGGAACTATTACAGTATATCCGTCAGGGATCATTTTAGTTCTATTTAAAAGACCCATCACTATTACTATTGATAATTTTTACAGGAATGTTAAACGTAAAAATATACTACATTAAACCTTTCATATGAGCAAACTATATACATAAAACCCTGGTTTTAGTCTTCTAGAGTATATGCCATATCTTGCCTGGTGGTTATCCACTGAAATTATTAGTTTATTTTTCTATAAATGTATGTTTTTTATAAACCATTTTCCAAAACCATGTAAAACTGAAATCGAGCACATTCTCTTTTTTTATACGAGATTAGAATTTGCGATTTAATCGGTACCTGTCACCTGCTATTAATCATTTTACACCTCCCACTGTTCACATATAGAATTAAATTGTAATTATATTTTATATTGTTGATAAAAAAATATCTCCTTACGGATTACTGAATAATAAGATTTAATTTTTTTCTATAATCCTACAGATAAAGGTAACTTCAATATTACATTTAGTATTTGCATTAATAAATACCCCCTTTTTCACTTGGATTGTCATCAATCACAACTTTTTTCCATTTGCTATTCATTAGTAACTTTACCTTTTTTTCAATAATATAGATTATAGACTTTTGTTTTTTTAATTCCAATTGGGATTGCCGATATTATGCTGTGAAAATGCATTCTTAAGAGAATCTTAAAGGGGGTAATTAAGAGGTCTGGATGGTAATGCATACATCTGCACAAGTGCAAAAGGGAAAAAAAGAAAATATGGAAAATACAAGTAAATTCATTATGATTAAAAACTCTCTGAGTAACTGATTTCTTTGAAAAATCTTCTATTTTTAATATTGAAAATAATAGAAAAATCCCGTAAGTTACATTTCATCAAATCAATAACATTTTTCTGTTAAGTTATAAAATAAACTGTGCAACAACGTACTTTAAAAAACCACGTTAAATTTTAATTTCCATTAAACTATAAATTAAGAAAAAAATATTTAATAAACTTATATATAAAAATAAAAAAAATCTATGTTGTATACAATAAAATAAATGTCCCTCACTTTAAAATAATGTCCTAAATTGTGTGGTTTTTCCTTCTAGAAGATTGTTCAAGTTGCCACACAAACGAAATGTACACACTTAACGGTTCCAGCGAGACTGAGAGATGTCTTTTACTTCGTACGACGTTACACGATTCAAAATAACTACATTGCTTTTCTGCGTTTCTGATTGGTCAATCATATCAAGTTGTTTACGCGAGCGAGCGACTACCTCGTGATGTATCTGCTCCGTCCGACGTTAAAAGAAAGAGAAACAACAATTTTGTTACAAGAATTGAATAACAAGTTAATTACTTTTCTGCGTTTCCGATCGGTCAATGGTATTACAGTTGTTTAATCCTTCTAATGAATCTCTCCTGACGTAACTTAATAATTTTCAATATATAATAGCTTTAAAATATATATTTGAATTTGAAATAAAAAGAAGAAACTAATTTCAAAATGATTTTTTTACTTTAACCTGTATTAAAATATTATTTATTAAAAACAAATTACGTCATCAGAATTGCCGATCTAGTTGAAAATTAACAAAAATTTTTTTGAATAATATTTACAGAACTTTTGCTTTTTGCACCGGTATATATTTTTTCAGTTATGAAAAGTAAGAAAAAAATTTTGTAATATTATATTCTCTAAGGTAGAAGAAGGTATTAACTTGTTAATTAATATCGGTTAACATTGTTAAATATAAATTCCATAAATTATCCTTGAAATTTGGTAAATGTAAAATGAATTTGGTCATACATTAATTTCCAGACATAATATTTTTTATTAAAGGGGGTGGTATGGTATATTAGGTCCGCGTCTTCCCTAACACCGAAGGTTTCACACAAAAATTCTCCCTATATCTAGCTTCAATTAGACTACGCACTCAAATCATTTTTGAGTCTTTAATCGCCAAAAATATTATCATCCCGCCAACAAAACTATTCTGCCAACGACTATTTTGCCCTACAATTCAATTTACTCAAAGCCCTCTTGATTTACTTAAAAATCAAGAAACATATTTACAAATTTAATAAGCCTCTAACAAAAACATACCCTTCTCTCTTTGCTCAGATTCGCTTTCGGAAGTGGGTCAATCCCTCATCATAGACAATGACTCGAGGCCTCCTTTTACGTTTCTGATGTCGTCCAGCGTTTTACTAACGACAGATTCTGAAACGACTCTGTCTCTTTGTCATCCGCTACGACAACCAGACTTTTCCTACTATACTTTATGTTCCTAATTTTCAAGTTTCCCAAAAGGTAACCAGAAATTCCTTTCTAATTTTCTTAATTGTTTTTGTGGAGATTTCCTTCCTGTTTATGAATATGACTTCTGGCTGTTACAAACCGACCTCTTCGCCAATGCTTCCCTAAGTAAATTTTGTAAGCTAAACTAATCTATCTACTTACTCCCTGACTACTACTTTGTCGTGAAAGGCACACATGTAACAACTGTTCGCAGCGAGATACAAGCAGCCCAGAGGTCTGATTATACTTGTCACATGTCTCACCTCTTAGCCGCTGATGGATAGTTTACGCAAGTGGAAGCAATTACGAAAACACCGATTTCGGTTTCCGCTCTGAAAAGAGCGTATGCAGGACTATTCGCTTTAGTTCTGCTACGGCGATTAGTCCAGATAGTCCTAGGGCAAGCCTAGGTAGAACTCGCCGCCCTACCTCGGTGAACCATCGCTCTTTGAAGGGTAATTACACTAGCCGTCGTTACCACTTCTTCACCACGTGCCTTGTAAAAACAAAAATCGACCTCTTTACAACACCCTCTCTGAAGTAGATGCATGAATAAATCAAACACCAGATACCAAGAAGGAACTCGGCGAAAACGGACAAATAATGAACGAAAAAATGTATATATGTAGTTTAGTAGGCGCACAAGGAAGTTATGTGGTGTCCACATAATTTTTTTTATTATTTCCAGCTGATTTATTTCATTTACGATAAGTAACAAATATCAACTGATATTAACAGCGGAAGTTAAATTTTATTTAGAAAATATCGGCGATACAATTTGTTGTTAATAATCACTTATTGTTTATTATTACGATATTATAGCATCGATATTTTCTGCGTTATGAATGGAACGAAGAATGAGCAATAAAATTGCTCATGCAGCGCGTTTTATTGTTAACACGATTTTTCCATCGTTCCAGCTTGATAGCTTATAACTCAATTTGATAGCTTATAACTCAATAACGAAGGCGTTAACAGACCAACGGCGTTGGTCTTTTAACGCCCTTTTTTAAATACGAAGGTGAAATTAAATAAATAATTTTTTTTTCATTATGGCGGAAAAAAATAAAAACCCACCATAATGCAGATTTTTTTAACTGCGGTGAACCTCATTTCTTTCTCACTCCAAAGACCTCTCAGGTATGCAACATAAATCTGTTTCCATACTTAAATATCACTCTGTATATAACACTTATAACTGCATTTCAAATGCTCTTTCAATTTTGTACAAGAACCGTAATACTGATGCACAGATGCGTGCGTGCGCGCGCACACGATTTTATTCGAACTATAATATATATTTTTTTTAAGAAGGACTCTATGATTATAATTCTTCTTTGCTTCCGTCGTCCCAGTTTAGCGAATATACTAGCTGCAGAGTCGTGCGTAAGGCACGCCCTCCAAACGGGTTGCCCTGGCGGGTGGCGTCTCGGAATTGGATTATTAGGTAGATTATTAAAAATCGATTACCTCTTGTGTAAATATATTATTTTTTTTGAATGATGAATATTGATATAATGAAAGTTAAATTAGAAATTGATACTAACGAATCGTGATTTTCCGGTAGTGATCAGTACATTCCCGGTGCCTACGTCTTGGGTTATTACTTTATGAACAAAAACAATTACATAAAAAATTGTAAAAAAATATTTAAAACCACCACTCTTAAATTTTTTCTTATGCGTGTTTGGACTTCACTCTTTAGGCCAAAAAAATCAAATTTTGAATCTGAAGGTATGACTTTCACGTAACTTAAATATCACCATTAAAGGTTGTCAAATCCATTCTGAGATACCGCCCTAAATTATTTTTTACATTTTAGTGCGTTTAATTTAGGAGTGGTACTTTAAAATATTTTTTATTTTCTACTTCTTAGTCTTTATAAGTTTATACTTTACAGCTTCATTAGCGCACAGGTTTGAGCGTATTTAGCGAAAGATCGGATCGGTATGTTTTACGGTGGGTGAGTGCGATCAAAACATAGGGCTAAACGAATTAATTTCCGGATAACCAAGATCCGGTCGATCAACAGTGTACCCGATGAGTTAAACGGTTAGCGCTCGACCTGCTGATACTTACGCCGTTTGAATCGTAAAAATAGGACGAGCGGTTGCCGAGATATTACGGTGGCACCCATCGCATCCCCTCCACGATTTCCGAATGGCGGCCCGGGGGCGCTTGAAAATATTATCGTCTGACGGGAACCGCTGAGAACGGATAGGTTTGTCCAGCGGGGTTGAGAAAATTTTTCAGAGCGCTAGGACCGAACGTTTTCGAGATATTTGCGATTTTCTTCCGAAAATTCATATCTGGTAAAAAAGTACTATATTTTTCCAAAACATCTATATATATGCGATAATATCGATGTATAATAATATAACAAGTATACACCTGACCACCACGAGACATGTACTAACGATTCGGGATTTTCCGCTGGTGATCGGTATTTTCCGGTAAGATAAGCGGGACACACACGCAGACCCACATACAAATGCTCTTTACTACGATAGCACAGATTAAGCAATAAATGTTACTGCTCGATCTTTAATCGATCGAGCAATCGATTAAAGATACTCGGTTCCTAACAGAATACATATAATAACGATTTAAATAAACTTTCATTTATCTAAAATATCGACTTAGATGAACTCGATTATAGATTGTTTAAACACAGATCATAGTACTTTATGTTAAAGCCTTATTAATGGGGATAAAAAAGATTTCCACCTTAAAGTTAAGAAAAACTTCAAATTTATTCAATACAACAATGGTTGCATGTTTAGCATACGACAAGCCCCATATTCTTACAATTCCAGCACCATTCCTTGTCGGTTGGTCATATCAAAACGTTTTACGTAATGTTTGGAGAACTAACGACCACTTTAAACCGATTCGATACTGTGCCTATTACGGAAGGAATGATTTTTTTTTGTCTTCGAACTCGATTTCTTCCACCCCCTGGGTCGATGGTTGGTGGTCGGTGGTATCAATAAACTTTTCTTAAATAAGTTTTAGACTCTCATCCAAAGAATAGTAGGAACTTCAAACGAATTCGATATCTTACTTAATAAGAAAATTATAGCGAAATTTTGTTTTTCGAAAGGTAGCCCGTGGTTCGATTTTGTCCATTAACGAACTGGACCGAGATTTTGGGTCGTTATATTTCACGTATCGATTTGAAAGTGACTGGCGAAAAATTACGGCAGTTATCGTATCCGTAAGAAAGTTAAATATATATAAATGTATAACTGACGGCGGTTTTTAGGCCTCGAGGATGTGAAACGGGAAGATACGTCGAAATTTTCCGTTAGTCGAATCACGGTACCCGTTATAATAGGTAGTTTCCTTATGAAGTCTACCTTACAGTATATAAACGCGTCTGATTGATGAAAATTAAAACTTAAATTTAATTAATTATGAAAATTGTGAACGGGAAAAAATTACATTAAAAAAATATCAAAACTGGGATGAGTCCTCGACGGTGCTACCGACCTTTGAAAATTAAACTAATTAAGTAAAATAAAAATAATTAATATTTAAACTGTAAAAAATAATTAGGGTGGACACCCACCGAGGGAAAAGGAAATTCTCAAGATTTCATTTGACAAAGATCCGGCAACGGGATCGGCCATCGATTCTGTATTCCTACCTACGTACTCTTTTTACTGTGTATCTATCGAAATACTGAAAACTTTGGACTAGATCGGTAAGCACAACTGAAATGATCAATTACTTCATGTGGATACCGGTAAAAACTGTACTCTGTATATAAAAATAATAATTCAAAGTAAATAAAATTAAAGTAACAATAAAATAATTATAAATACTGTTTCATAACAACAGTTCAAAAAGTGTGACTAAAATAAAATTCATTAAGCACAAGAAAAGTAAAGATGTACAGTACGTCCTCGAGGCTTGTCACTGGGTGGTTTGTGCCATGGAACCATGACACGCCAACGGGTGGCTGAGCACCAGTTGAGAGACTGGTGCTCATTGAGCCTCGTCTCGCTGAGACGAGGCCGCCAACGGGTGACAAGCAGGATGTTTCCAGTTGGGCGCCCTGACAAGCTGTTGTTAGCCGGCACGGCTTGAAAGATAGAAAGCCGCAATTCAGGTAAGATAATTCTTCGGCCGCAGCGTATCACCAGTCCAACGCTGAGCCACGGCTTTTTACCTTTCGCCGGTCACCCAGAGGCGACAAACAGCTTGTCAGTAACTGGTAACGTGCTGATTGTCAACGGGTGACAAGCCTAAGATAAAAATGATAAAAATAACAATCGGCTGAGCCACAGATTGGCGATGAATATTTTATTAAGATAATATATTTAAAATGATAGGCGAACCCTTGTCAGGGATGATTAAACCTATGACCGGCTGACCTAGAAGCCAGTACATTAATTTTGTGTGAATATTTTTCCTTAATTCAAGCTGTGACTCCAGGCCTCCTTCTGAGTTTTCCCATAAAATTCTTTAGACTCTACAACCGATGTCATCGGCAACGCTTCCCTAAGTACATAAAATAAGCAAAACTAATCTATCTACTATTTTGTCGGGCATCCCGACCCCGTAAAGTGAAGACACCCAGTTTGTGACGTTACCGGTCGCCACACCACTTCCTCCGTTCCGAGCCCTTTACCGGAGGTCGTCTTTAGACTCTCTAACTGATTACATCTCTGTCATCATTCAGGCCTCAGTCGGAATGTCACCGATGTAAATACCTCGGTAAACATTTGAATCGGTAAACTACATATCAAATTTTGCCTTCACGTAAGTCTCAAACGGACATCTTCATATCCAACCTACAAACCGACTGAAAACGTGGAAGCGCGAACCCCGCGTCTAGCCCAGATTTGACAACACCGTTCGTGACTGTGAATGCCTCAGAAAACGAACGAATTTAAACTTAAATCGGTGCTACACTTATACCGATTAAAATTATGTTTTACGCAACATAGAAATTCAGACCTGCACCCAAATAAGTCGACCGACTTAGGTCACCTAACGAGGGGAACGCAAACTCATTCCGGTCCGCGCAGAAGCCGGGGACAAACCCCGCACCTCCATCCGGTCCCATCACGGTGTCTTGCTTGGCATTACCGAGTCACGATCAGGACCGCCACCGGTTACCCCTGGTCGCACGGGTTAAAATATCCCGGCGGGAGCCCCAAATCGAATCACAAGCAATACAATATAAGCGTGGCACGATGCCAGTACGCCTACCTCCAACCGATCCAACGCCTAAGCCGGAACCCTAGCCATCCGAGATCCTACCACGGTCGAATACCTCGACTCCTCCCTCTGCAGACCTACACACCGCAAGGGCGCGGAGGAAACCAACCACTCCTCGCGGATCATCCGGTTAATACGGAGATCCAGAAAGGAATGTATTCTCTCAAGTTCCCTAACAGCTCGTGAACGTTCGACTTCGTATCGGGGACAGACGTAGAGGACGTGGTCCAGTGTATCATCAGTCCATCGAGTGGAATCCACCAAACTCGCCCGGAGAAAAACCGTGTGATATATCGCACCTAAATTAGACACTGTAGGAAATACACCAGGTGTAGCGACCTGACCTGCCAAGACGCAAGGCCCCGGTCTTCAATTCCTGCTTTCGTTCTGACGTCATTAAGTTATTTACCTTGGAGATATAGCGTTCCTTACGCTCATTAGCCAAGATAGGGTTTGACTCCGGCTATAACAAAGACTGCCTCCCGCGAGACTGTTCTATAAACCGCCTATAACAGCCAGCAAGAGGAGTCACTGGGATTTTGTCGGGCAAGCTCACATATGTTACAACTGCCGGAGGTCTGATTGTCTTCTTCCATTTTTCGTACCTCTCGTCGCTGCTTAATAGTTTATGCAAGTACAAGCAACTACAAAAACGGTGATTACGGTCCCCGCTCTGAAAACAGCGTATGCAAAACTAATGGCTTTAGTCGTGCTAAAGCGATTAGTCAAAATAGTACTAGGGTTAGCCGAAATAAGGCTTGCCGCCCTACCTGGACGAATCATTGCTTGTTACAGGGTAAGGGTATTTACACCGGCAGTCGTTGGCACTTCTTCGCCACCTGCAAAGAAGTTTTTGTATAACAAAACTTGATCGATTTACAAGGCCCACTCTGAGGCAGATGCATGTCTAAATCAAGCACTAGATACCAACAAGGAACACGGTGAAAACGAACAAATCATGAACGCTCCACGTTTTTCATACAGATGCTGTTAAAGCCTTAGTCGGCAAGAATTCAAAACCGTGGGAAGGTAACCACCTGACAACGGTTTAAATAGACTGCAAAGCAGACTCAAGTCACGGCAACAACTTTGATTATACGCATCAGAAGGACCAAAGTGTAGGATAAGGTTGCGTCATTTTAATTCTCATTGCAAAATAATTTTTTCATTAAAAAAATTTCAGGTTATGTTAACCCTTGCCGTATTCCAGCTATTAATATTTATTGCCACTTGTTTCAAAAATTTAAGTTATATTGTTTACCGCTTGTCTTTGCATTTATTGCACACTGAATGGAAACTGAACTGTAAATTGCTGGTCCTTGGCAGTATATATGCCTTTGAGCCTAAGGCATGACCTCCAGTACCAACATACAACCTTCCCTTTCGTTTATTCAAATGTAATGATTTCTATTGTCTGCACCGTCTATGCTTTTCAATAAATTCTTTCTAGAAAGAATTATTTTTTTATTTTTTCTGGATTCTTTGTTCTTTATTTTTACTCTTTCTTCTTCTGGCAAGTTACCCGTTACAATACCACAGCAAGATCTATGGAATAGAGTTGCTGTCTAAATTTGGTAAGAGATAAACGGGGTAAGACGTATATGTACCTCTTTCCCCCTTCATCACTATATGTAATTTTTTTTCAAATATCTATAAAAAATATCAGTTTTAGCAGAAATTGTCATTTGAACTTTTTGACTTAACAATATTCCCTGGTATTTGTTTTTTCTATTACTCATACGTAAAAAAAAATTATGAAGTTTTAAAAATTTTTACATTCTTTGATCCCTCCTGGAAAAAAGGTGTCATCCTTGCTTCTACTGATTAATTTGAAAATATGGATAAGAAAAAAATACTTGAAATAAAATTTTCAGAGAAATTATTTCCCCTTACAATTTTATACTTTCTTTACTGTACCTTCAAGATTGACTGTTACAGGCAAATTATGATATAAATTTACATTAAATTTAATTCTGAATTGAAATTTAAATGTATATCAATAATTTGCTTACAGTGAATTTAACAAAACTAATCTAATAATCTTTCTTACAGTTGCTGGATAAGGTATCAAGTTTGGTGAATATTTAAAAATTTAAATTTCACAAGATAAAAAAGAAATCTTTTCATAACTTCCTCCATTTTTTCCCTGAATACACAAGATGTCATTATTAGCACCTGTATATAAAATTACAATAGTAAATAAATTAAATATTAAAATTTACCTTAAAAATTAAACAGATCTAAAACGCCTATGAGGTATGCTAAATGCAATATAAAACCAAAATAAAGTCAATATTAATATGCACATAAACTTCATAAATGGGTGACAAATTTAATACGGATAGTAAAGTATGTGAAATATAGATGCACGGCCTTTAGAAATACAAGACATTGGATAACATCGCTGTATTTTCCCCTAAAATATTACAGATGTTAGCTATGGAATGTTATTTCCATTACAAATTTAAATTTCCAACACAATACCGCATAACACATACAATGCACAAGTGCGGTGTACCACTAGACGGCAGTCGCAGCGAACACAAACAGTGGCATTGGTCCAGGTCATGAGATGTCCATGAAGAAATAATAACCTCATCTCGACGGCAACTCCTGGTTGAAGATTCCCACGATGAAATAGAATTCTTAACTAGACGAAGTTTATTGCTGATGGTAGCATTTCCATTCGGTTTGCCATTTATCACAAACCACCCTCTTCAAAAAACAGACAAGATCATCAGAAACAATCCAATTAGTGAAAAGAGACTGTAAACAAGCCTCTTTTGCCGCACTATCAGTATGCTCATTGCCTGAAATTCCTATCTGGCTGGGGATCCAGCAGAAGCTCACACTTGTAATACACAGTCGTTTCAGAAATAATGGACTGTATTTTACAAACAGGATGTTTATAGTAATTTCACTAATCCCCAGTAAGGTACTTATGAAATCTAAACAAACAAGTATGTTTTGATATGCTGGGTTAATTATAGTTAAAGCCTTATTAATAGCTTACAGCTCTGTAAAGAAAACACTGGTAATGGTGGGAAGGCAAAACATGTGTTTTATTGCCGACCACAAAAGCCCAACCAACAAAGTTTGTGTTTAGAACCATTGATGTAAACTACATCAGGATTTAAGCTACTTACAATATTATAAAATTCTTTTTGTAAGATAACCAGATTTCTGTACTTTTTACAGTATCGACAAAGATTAAAGCAGTAATTTACTAGAGAAGACCACCAAGGTGAGTAATAACATTAAGTAATAGTAAGAACTGGAGGTAATTGTATGTTGAAAGATAAGAAAAAAAACTGAGCTCTAAAGACTAGCAGAGCAGTAGATCTCAGCTATTCCTGATATCGATTAAAATTTGGGTTAGAGAGCACTGCATCAAAGGTTGGATGAGTTGATTGCACTTTAATGCAAGCCATGTAGGAGGGTATTATTTATTTGCTTCCATTTGCTACAAAGAAATGGCTCACCGCTGTCCACCAGCATACTTACCACGGAGCTTGAGCAAAAAACACATGTAGCAAGACGGATGAATGAATGATGGACTGCATCAAGCGTTTTTAGTGCGGTGGCCCGCGCCGATGAATAAGCCATGCAGCCATTGTCTAATCGGGAATGGACTACAGTTTGGTAGCAAGTGCAACATGCATATTTGATCGGCTTCCCAACGAGTATTATATAGAACCCTAGGCATGTCTAACGATTTTAGACATTTTACCTGCAGCTTCCTCAAATGTATTACCACATGATCGTTGATCTAACCACATTCCTAGAAATCTAACCGTGTGCACGCCTCAACTGGTTCACCATGTAAATACAGTTGAGGGTCAACATATCCTCTCGACCGGGTAAAACAAATATACTTCATTTTTTCCGGAAAAAATGTGAATCCAGTAGATTTACACCACGATTCTAGGCGGGTTATTGTGTTTTGAAGCAGCCTCTCACCAATAGCTAATGTTTTACATACTACATACATAGAAAACCAATCTACAAAAGAACACATAGATGATTTTTCGCATGCAGTTTGTTATATTATTTACGGCTACAGCAATAATTATTAAAAAATAAGTATCACAAAATAAAATAAAATAATTAAAACGAATAATTAAATAAACACCAGAAGTTACTAAAGTAGAAGAATGAACTAAAGAAGAAACAGGAGTAGGAGCTGCTATAGCTGAAGGCAGCCAAACACAAAATGGAAACTGAGCACATTTAGTAAAAGAAGCAAATAAAACTAAATAAACCAAAATAATAAAATCATTATTAAAAAAATTAATATAAAAAATATAATGAAAGGAAACAAAATTAATAAATAAACCTAAACACAAAATTAAAAATACATCACCAATATGATTCATTAATAAAGTAATAAGGCCAGAATACAAAGAAACTCTATTTTGATAATAAATAACTAAACAGTAAGACACCAGTCCTAAACCATCTCAACCCAGCAATAAACAAATAAAATCAGGTATTAAGATAAAAAAAAACATACTTAAAATAAATAAAAAAACCAAATAATAAAAACGAACTAAATTTAAATCACCCCTTATATAACCAAGACTACAAAATAAAACACAACCTCTAATTAAAAATACAAAAGACATAAAAAAACAAGAAATTCAATCAAAAAAAAAATCAAACTTATAGAAAAGGAATTAAAAAAAAAAAATAATCACTCAAAAAGTCAAACATTATATAAAAAATAGGAAAACAATGGAGAAGAAGAATATAAAATTCACGAACACAACAAGAATTAATTAAAATTAAATCACCAGAATATAAACCATGCTGAGTTAAAGAAAAAATCATCACTCTATAACAAGCAGAAAAAAATAAAATAAACATCAAAAAAATAACTGAAAAAAATCTTCATCTTAAAATAGAAATAATTAAACAAATCTCAGAAAATAAATTTAATCTGGGAGGACAAGATATATTTATAACACAAAACAAAAATCAAAAAAAAACTAAGTGAAGGTAAATAGTTAAGTAACCCCCTAACAATAAAAAATCTTCGGCTTCCAAACCGATCATAAATTATACCGATTAAAAAAAAGAGACCAGATGAAACAAAAGCATGAGCAACTATAAAAGATAATGAACCAACAAACCCAAGACCAGACATAGTAAATAATCCACAAATAACCAAACTTATGTGACAAACAGAAGAATAGGCAACAAGCACCTTTAAATCTCTTTGAATTATACAAAATATTCTAACAAAAAAACAGCCAAATAAACAAATACTAACAAAAAAATAACCATAATTAAATAAAAAATAATAAATATAACCTAAACAACGAATAAATCCATAACCCCCCAGCTTTAATATTACACCAGCTAAAATTATAGAACCTGAGGTAGGTGCCTCAACATGAGCCCTAGGCAACCATAAATGAAATCCAAATAAAGGAAACTTAATCAAAAAATAAAATAAAATAATAAACATCAAATAATTATTCAATAAAAAATCAAAAAATAAATAATTAAAATAACCATAAAAACTATTTAAATAAAAAATTCTAAATAAAAAGGGGAAAGAACCAAAAAGAGTATAAAAAATTTTAAAAAATCCTGCACTTAAACGTTCAGGCTGATACCTTCTTCCAAAAATCAATAAAAATAAAGGAATCAATCTACACTCAAAGAAAAAATAAAAATAAAAAAAATCAATTACAATAAAATCCAAAAATAATAAAAAATGAAAACAAAAAAATATAAATCTTAGACAACAAATCAAAATAACAATGCAAGTAAACAGATAGCAAGACAACAATAAAAATTCAAATACTTAAGCAACAAAAAATATATGAAACCCTATCGATTATAAAAAAATAAGAAATAGAAACAAAAAAAATCAAAGAAAAAAAAAACCCACTAAATACATAAATCAATTATTTAAGACACAAAAAAGGATTAAAGAAAACAAAAAAAAATAAATTTTAACATAAGGTCAATCTATCTAAATAATCTCTTCTAGAATTACGAATCAAAAAAAACCAATAAAGAAAGTCCTAAAACACCATCACAAACCCCAAACACCAAATAAATAACTAAAAAATAATAATCAAAATCAAAATAACCTATAAACCCAAAAATAAAAAAAAAAGAATAAAGTAATAAATATTCAAGTCCCAAAAGAAAATGCCTACGAACAAATAAAAAAATAATTAATCTAAAGAAATAACCAAAAAAATAAATAATTATCATAAGTAAAGTTTAGGATAGTTTAAAAAAAACAATGATCTTGTAAATCATAATTTAAAAAAAAAATTATCTAAACAAAATCAGTAAAGAAAAAATCATCTTTAGTATCCAAAACTAATATTTTATATTAAAATACTTACTGAATTTTCACAAAATATTTAATTTTATCAAATATTATTATATCTCCAATACTTAAACACCCTATATCACTAGGATCAATACTAATTTTTCAAACAGCCCTAATATGCAGAAATAATTCAATAATAATTAAATCATCATGATATCTTTACATCATATTCTATTACATTCATAACAGTAGGAGGACTAATAATTATATTCATATATATATCAAGAATTGCATCAAATGAAAAATTCAAACCAAGAACAAAAGTTTTCTTAATCTGAATATTAGTTACATTAATTTCTATTATAATAAGAAATTTAGACCCAACAACAGAAATAATTACTAAATTTAATGAAATAAAGGAAATGACAACAGAACTAATTGAAGAAAAATCAACAAGAAAATTTTTTAGAATATATAAAATAAATATTACAATTACAATAATATTAATCCTAATTATTACAATAATCTCAGTAAATAACATCGTAAGAACATTTGAAGGACCACTTAAAAAAACTTGTTTAAATCAATACGTAAATTAAGACCAATTAATTCCTTCTTAATTGATTTACCAAGACCATCAAATATTTCATTATGATGAAACTTTGGATCACTTCTAGGAATATGCTTAATAATTCAAATTATTTCAGGATTATTTCTAGCAATACATTACTCATCAAGAATTGATAAAGCTTTTAAAAGAATTGTGCATATTACCCGAGAGGTAAATTACGGATGAATAATCCGAAATATTCACGCAAATGGTGCATCATTATTCTTTATTTTAATTTTTATACACACAGGACGAGGAATATATTATGGTTCATTTAAATTAAAGAAAACATGAATATCAGGATCGTTAATCCTTTTAACATTAATAGCAACAGCATTTATAGGATATGTATTACCATGAGGTCAAATATCCTTCTGAGGAGCAACAGTAATTACAAACTTAATTTCAGCAATTCCTTACATAGGAGAGTAGTTCAATGAGTATGAGGGGGATTTGCAGTAGACAATCCTACACTAAATCGATTCTTCACATTCCACTTCATTTTACCATTCATCTTATCAACAATAGTAATATTAAACCTAATATTCTTACACGAATCCGGATCATCTAACCCACTAGGTATAAAAAACAATATTGACAAAATTCCGTTCCACCCCTACTTCACAACAAACGATATCTTAGGAATAGTAATAACAATAATAATTTTTACAATAATAATTAATTTAAATCCATTCCTCACCATAGATCCAGAAAATTTTACACCAGCAAATCCACTAAGAACACCTCCACACATTCAACCCGAATGATACTTTCTATTCGCATATGCAATTCTACGATCTATCCCTAGAAAATTAGGAAGAGTAGTAGCACTAACAATATCAATTATAATTATTATATCAATACCATTCTCAATAAAAATAAAATTTCAAACAAGATCATTCTACCCAATAAATAAAGTAATATTCTGAACTATAGTAAATACATTTATTCTACTCACATGAATCGGAGCACGACCAGTAGAAGAACCTTATATTATCACAGGACAAATCTTAACCACAATTTACTTTTCATTTTTTATTACCTATCTCATGTCTGCAAGGATATGAGATAAATTTTAAGTTATAAGTTAATAAGCTCAAAGCAATATAACTTGAAATTATAGGAAAGTATAAAATACTATTAACTTTTTTATCACCTTAAAATAATGAAAAACAAAAAAACCGTAAAAAAAATAAAAACCAATATATAATTTCAAGTAACAGGTAAATAACTCCTTCAACACATATATATTAATTTATCATAACGATAACGAGGAAAAGAACCACGAACCCATACAAAAAAATAAATAAGAAAAATAACCCTAATAAAAAAAAAAAATTTATACAATCACCCCCCAAAAAAACTAAACAAGTAAAAAATCTCATAAACATTATATTTCTATAGTCAGATAAAAAAAATAAAGAGAATCTAAATGATCTATATTCAACATTAAATCCAGAAACTAACTCCGACTCACCCTCAGAAAAATCAAATGGAGAAAGATTAGTTTCAGCCAAAATACAAGAAAGAAAAATTATAAATAAAGGAAAAGAAAAAAAAATAAATCAAACATCCAACTGAAAATACCAGTTTTGACAAACCAGAACAACAAAAAAAAAAAGACAATAAGAAAATCCAACAAAATTAAAACTAAAGGGAAACATTAACCAAAAGATTAAAGAAACAGAAAGACCCAGAATAGGCACAAAAAATAAATTAAATAATTCCCAAAAACAAGAAAATAAAATTCCCTTCTAAATAACTTTAAAGCATCTCTAAAAGGCTGTAATAAACCAAATAAACCAACCTTATTAGGACCCCTACGAAATTGAATGTAACCTAAAATCCTACGTTCAAACAAAGTAAAAAAGCAACACCCAAAAGAATAAAAATAAATAAAAAAAAAGAACTAAGAATAAACATCTACTAACTGTAAAAATACATTATTAAATTCTAAATATAAAGCACTTAAATCTGCCAAATTAGTAAATAAATTATTATATTACCAAAAATCCTTTCGTACCAATTAGAATAAATTTAAAGAAGATAGAAACCAACCTGGCTCATGCCGGCTTGAACTCAGATCATGTAAAATTTTAAAGGTCGAACAGACCTAAAACTGTAAAACCTACCCCACAGAAACTTTTAATCCAACATCGAGGTCGCAAACAAATCTATCAATAAGAACTCTCCAGATTTATAACGCTGTTATCCCTAAGGTATCTTAATCTTTTAATCAAAATAAAGGATCAAATATACATAAAAAAATGTAAAAAAAAAATAAAGATTAAAATTTTATTTGTCACTCAACAAAATTTAATTAATAAAAATTTTTAAAATAAACTAAAAAAAAAATTTTAAACAAAATAAAGATCTATAGGGTCTTATCGTCCCTCTCCTAAATTTAAGCTTTTTAACTTAAAAATAAAATTCAAATTAAATTTTAAAAATAAAGTATAATTTTCATCAAACCCTTCATTCCAGACCTCAATTAAAAGACTAATTATTATGCTACCTTAGCACAGTCAAAATACTGCGGCTATTTAAACCATTGAGCAGGCCAAACCTTAAATAAATTACAAAAGGACATGTTTTTGATAAACAGCCGAAATTATTTTTTGCCTAATTCATAAATAAAATTTTTAAATCTACTAATTTAATCATAATTAAAAATAAAAAAATTAATTAAAATCCAGTAAAAAAATAAATATAAAAAAAACCTAATTTAATCTACAACGAACTTTAAATGATGAAAGATTCTAATCCAACAAGAAAAAGAAAAAAAAATAAATTATATATAAAAAAAAGAGCTTATCCTTAATATAAAATTTCAAAATGAAAAAAAAAAAAATTAACAAAAAGAAATTCTCGATTAAATCAATCTACCAGATAACCACATATAAAAAGAAATGAATTTCATATCGAAACAATCCCAAACTTATAAATAATTATTCCACAATAAAATACAGATTAAGATAGATCTTCACTATTCGGGAAAAAAAAATAAATTTAAAAAATTAATTAACCGTGATACAAAAGGTACTAAAATTCAGACTCAACTGAATTGAACAGTAGAAAATCTTATTGTAAATAAGAATAAACCGAAGTCCGATTCTAGATACAGTTTCCAGTACATCTACTTTGTTACGACTTATCTCAATTTATGAGAGTGACGGGCGATATGTACATAATTATGAGCAAAATTCAAAAAATTTATTAAAAAAAATTACTATTAAATCCAAATTCAAATTTAATCAAATTAAAAAATCAAAAAACAAAAATTAATGTAACCCATAATAACCTTCTTATAATCTTGACCTATAATATATTTCTTATAATCCTATAAGATCCTATATTCTTATAATCCTTCTTGCATCTTGACCTAACATAAATCTTTAAAAAGAAAAAGAAAATAAATTTTCATTACACTCAACGACAGAGATATACAAGAAAAAAAAGGTACAAAATACAGGTTCCTCTAAAAAGATTTAAAAACCGCCAGATCTATTAAATTTCAATTATAAAAAATATACTACCTTAGAAAAATATTACTAATTAAGAATAACAAGGTAACTAATCCTGGTTTAAATTCAAATTTACATAGAAAAAAAAAAATTTATTATATAAATTTCACTGATTCCACCGATTCATCTGACACCTTTTCTTCAAGTTTTTAAACCCCAATCTACATTTCATTATCACCAAATTATGGTCGCTATCAATGTCTGCTCCAGGGTAAGTTTTGCAGTCAACGAGTTGATTTCTAAATCTTTGCTTAACCATGATATAATCTATCTGATAGCCTACTTCAACTAATCGCATTGTTTCTGATGACCTTGCCTGTTATCTTGAAAGATAAAATGAATGGAAAACTACCATCTACAAAAAACATCGTCCAGTTAAGAACACTATGTCATCGTAGAATTCCTCATGCAGGATTAACCGTTGAGAGGAGGTATGTGAATAGGGCACACTAAATTTACTCATGGACACCTCATGAATCAGACCGATGCACCAGTCTATGTTTGTTGCGACTACCAACTAACAATATATCACATCCTTGTGGACTATGTCTGTTATGCTGTATTGCGTCCCAAGTTTAAATTAGGAGTTAATATCCAAAGTATTAATGTCTTACAATTTCTTAAGGCTGTATATCTGGATTCAAATATTTGATTTTAACTGTAATGTCAGGCTTTTAAACTCTATTTATGACTTTTAATGTAGAGCAATTCGTTATTTCATGTTAATCTTTATATTGTTTTTATTTTTGTTTCATTTTGCATTTATAATATCGCATAGGTAATTTATATCTGAATAACGTAAATTTTGATTGTTAATTTGTAATCATTTACTATAGTAATTTTGGGCTGATAGCAATATCTCATTGTACACTCAGGAAAAAATTTGCCAAAAGATCAGATTTGAATTGTGTCTATTCAAGTCTAACATTTTCTCTAACTTTATTTACTTTAACTATAGTTTGGAAATCTTAATTTTCAGTCTTTTTTCTGCACGATACTCTTGATTTACTTTGTTTTAATTGCGTTCAACCATTTAAGATAAACTTTATGTTTTACCCAGAAATGTTGGCGTTATTATATATAATAGGATACTTTTTACATTTATATTTGTTTTTTGGTTAATTTCACCTTTAATTATTAGTTATAATAAACAGGTAGTACATATTTTCAAATCTAATGTGCACTTTTTCTGAAATTCTTTTTGCAATTTGTGTTAATGAAAATCCAGTGTTCATAATTTATGGGTAACGAAGGTACAAATAAAGTTAAATGTACTTTAAATTTAACTACCACTTCTCTAAAGGAGTCTCAATATATAAAAATAGTTTTAGTCATAGATTGTTTTTCGCATTAAATTTGAGAGAACCAGATTTCAGCCTAAAAGCTTTTTTGTACTACTATTCTTCTGAATCTTTAGGACAATTCTAGGTTCCTAGCAAGACTTACAACCTGGCCTACCAAATCAGAATAATTACACGTAGAGAAATGCTCCAGAAGTTCTGTTCCTTCAGTTTTGTAGCAGCTCACATTTCAGAAGTAAGTGCTTATCAATTACAATTGATCATTGTATACACATAAAAATTGTTGATTGATTGTTGTTGGGTCTTCTCATATAATCTATACAAGACAATATAATCTGAGAAAGAGTGAATGTATGATTGTTAAACACATTATATTAGGTTAGAAACTCTTTAGTAAAGAAAACACAATAGGATGTTAAAAAACTGAAAAATATTTATTAAAAAAAAACCTTTAAATATTTATTTTTAAAAAAATCACCTAAAAAATGCTCTCAGATAAGAGTAAAGTTACTTTAGAATGTTGCTGTATTTTTAAGGATTTTCTTCAAGGTTTACAGTAAAATATTTTTACTTGGAGTAATATTATCATTAAGCCCATTAACATTGCTGTAAAAATACACTTATGAATTTCTTTCTGAATTCAGAACAGTATGACAAAATCTTGTGAAAAACAGAAACTTTAATATTTTACATTAAGATTTTTTACATATGTACCATTAACAAATTTTGTATTTACAAAGACACTATTTAATTACCTAATCCTTCATCTACTATTAGGTACACTTTCATTGCCTGTACAATCTAAATAGGATATTCAGAATAATTTTCAAGTAAGATGACTAAATTTTAAGCTTCAGTGTAATTTAATATGAGAAAAAAAGGTGTTCAGTTATTTACTGCAGTCTGTTTATGTTTACATTATACATAAGAATCCATTTGTAGTATATTTCTTAGTTGAATTTGTGTAGCTGTAGCTGTAGTTTGAATCTGCAGGTTTACTACTTCCTGTAACTTCAAAAAGTTTAGAATTTTGAGGAAATATAATTACTGTAATACTAATGAGATATTTTTCAAACTGAAATAAGCTAATCTTATACTATTTTTCCTGTATTGCTACCATAAAACTTTTAAAAAATTTGTTACAGAACAAAAAAGGACAGTATTAAAGATCCACCAACGAATTAAGGCACACAAAATCCAATGACATGGAATAATTTCTGTAAACTTGGCAAAAGATTGTGGTCAATTTCCATCTTTGCCTATACAATTCCCATTCTCATTCTGGTAAAGGACAAATTTAAATTCAGCATTTTTAAGTTCTTTCTTCATTATCTACCAGAATTACTGATAGATATAATTGCGCAAATCTTTGGTAAAGAAAAAAGGTAAGCTTTTGTTTTTAATGACAATTTATAACAGGAAACTAGAGCCAAGACTGGCGAGAGTTTATTCCTTGATTACACTTTTGTAAGTATTACTATTATCCACTTAAGAAAAGGAATCATGCCAAATGTTACCACTCTATCATAGAGGTGGACAAAATGGTTGAAATTATAATTTAAAAGTTTAATTAAAGCCTATACTTTTAAAAAAAGATACAGACTATTTATATCAAGGTAAAGATACGTTTATTTTCCCAGGGTAAGTGCCCACCGGGCTGGTCTAGTGGTTAACTCATCATCGCAAATCTGTTAATTTTGAAGTTGAGAGTTCTAAGGTTCAAATCCTAGTTACTTTTATACAGATTTGAATATAGATCATGGATACCGGTGTTCTTTAGCAGTTGAGTTTCAATTAACCACACTTCTCAGGAGCGGTCGACCTGAGACTGTAAAAGACTACACTTCATTCACATTCATACACATCGTCCTCATTCATCCTCTTAAGTAATATCTTACGGTTGTTCCAGAAGCTAAACAGAAAAGGAGAGAGGATAAGTATAAGAACTGCTCAACTTTCCTGAATAGTTTCTATAACATTTTAAAGATTACTTCTTTCTGAATATTTGACCTTCAGTAATTACATCACTCTACTCATCTACTGCTGTAAGTCCTGCTGTTAGTGCTGTAGAAATGTACTTTCACTCATTTACTTTCACTTTCAAATGCACAAATGTACTTCACTTTTAGCACATTTCAATTAATCACACTCTATCGATAAATGTTTTATAAAAGAATCAGAAAATGAGGATATTAGTTGAAAAAGTTGCCGAGTAGACAAAGTGTTTAATCCAGAAAATTTGTACCTACAATTTTTTTTTATCTTCATACACTTTCCTAATGCTAAATTATAACATTAAGTTAGAAACAATTCTAAAATAAAAATTAATTAAATACCGATATCTATATTTACTTTACTGAAATTATTCTTTTTAAAATTCATATTATTCCGCTGTATTGTTAAAATTATATTTAATATTTTTTTAAAAATAAAACACCTAGTACAGTATATTGAGATAAGACATACCTTACCTTAATTTTTCATTAAAGTACTTCATGGATCCTGCATCCTCAGTCATGATTGAAGTTATTCTGTAATAAAAATATAAAAATAAAAATACTAAAATAATAATTGCGTATTAATTTTCATGCGTGCTGCTATATGTTGCAGTATTTAATACTGTCGATGGCTATCAAATTGAAATTTTGTTTGTATTTATACGTGTAATATTTTTCTAATATATTTCATTTTATGTAATCTTTATTAATTTCGAATACTTCTAAATTTGGGTTAATATCAGAAATACAATGTTTATTGTTTATTAAATGTTTATGCATGTATTTATTTATAGCAGTCTTGGTGAATATTTTTAGTGAAAAAAAAACTGTTATTCATTTAATGTTATTCATTAAATAACATGTTATTCATTTTATTTTTGTTGGTATACTTTCAGGCAGCTAAAAATATCAGAGAATGTTGACAAATTTTCGCAGTTAGTATCGCATTTCTCTACAAGACAATGGGATTTTTCTAACAAGAATACTCAAGATTTGTGGAAATCATTAGATCAAAAAGATAAAGAAATATTTCCATTTAATATTGAAGATATTAATCAGGAAGAATATTTTTATAATTATACGAGAGGAATAAGACAATACTTATTAAAAGACAATTTGTCAACTATTCCAGCCGCAAAGAAAAGGGCAAAGCGGTTAGTTTTTCTGAATCTTTTTTTATTAGGCATTACACTAGATGGTATTCTCTGTTTTTATTCTTCTCTGCTAATCTCAAAAATATTTATATAACATTCTTCATCATGTGATATCATTTAACAAATTTTATACTTTCAAATAATACTACTTCTAAAAACCTACTGCTCTGAGAATGAGTTATTAATGTTTTATTTTATACTGTTATCAATTTTCCCAAACTGAGGGCGTTGCTCACGTTTTTAATGATTATGGTTGACGGTCGCGTGGGTAAGTGGTAAGTACTTGAGTTTTGTGTGTGTGTGTTATGTACTCTGGGTGAGATTATGGAAATTTAATTAACATTTGAGTGTACTTTGCGAATAAGTTATATCTTGCGGCCATGTCTTCTTGATTGTGGTGCACTTGTCTTGTGTCGGCTTGATTGTATGAATGTATAAATGGGTGTGGTACGTCTTAGTACCTGTTAGGTGTTCTATTTTGCTGAATGTTTTTCTCTTTAGGTATTCTTGTAGAGGTTTGGTACGGATGATGTTTGCAAGTGGAAACCGAATATGTGTGTGGGCGTTTACCCCCCTCCTGAAGTAATGCTTTATTAGCGGTTTCCCAGGCGGTGGAATCACCAGGGGTGGAGGTTAGTCGGTAGTTAGTCAGTGAATTTATACTAATGTCTATTTTCCCGTACCGTTATTATACTCTACATAACCTCAATAACCAAATTTGGAAAGATTACCGTTAAACCTATCGATCTAATACTACATTTTACAAAGGGGTATAGTTCAACTTCTTTAAATTTGTTCATGTATTTTATGAACCTGCATCATTTTCTTGTTATACAAATGATTTTAAAGTTTTCTTTCCTTTCTGACCGATCCCTACATTTATATTTGGTACAAGCAGATTTATTTGCCGCATAAATGGTTCTCTTAGTTGGTGCTAATCTGTTTTTAATATCATCTTTACTTTCCCATTCCTTTGTGATTTTATCATTTAAATAACAAAATTCTCATAATTCTGATATGTCACCTCTTTTCAACATTTTTGAACATCTACCTTTATGTCAGTCATATTTCATTACTTATATTTTGTATCAAAATACTACCAGAATTTATTTTAATTAATTTTTTATTTCCACTAGAACAACTATATCATTAACTAAATCCTTATTTTTAACCTATATTTATTAAACTTGCTTTTTCATTAATTATATGTACAAGTTAAGAAAAATCATAGGCTGAGGTATTCATGCCCAATTCCTTTCAAAATTAAATCTTGTAAATTTTCTCTTGTTATTATAACAGCAACTATCCTTCTACAAATTGTATATATTATTCATTAGCTATACCCCGACACAATTTTTAAATATCTCATTCCATTTGACATCATCAAAAGGGTGATGTATCGTATGTAGTGTGCCTCGGTTGATGTATAACAAATAACACGTGGATTTTTATACAGATGATTAAAGATATCACTATGCTTTTTTAATAAAATTGAATAGCTTTTTTGTAAGATAAAGTCATTATTAAAAAAAATGAAAGCACTTTTTTACTAATACAATACTACTATTATGAGATTAAGTTCCAGTTAATCTACATTCTGTGCACTGTAGAGTAGTATTCAGTGAAATATAAACGCTTTTGTAAAAGTAACTTGTCATCACTGGTTCTCATTTTAAGAGTTCTTACAATGATAAAAATTAAAAATATGAATTAAAGTATTTAACAAGTCTCTGAAGGTGGCAAAAGATGGGATCGATCGACAAATGGCAGATAGACCTACAGACTGATCCCAGAGATCAGAGATGGCTGGACATGGGGAACTGGATATGGGTTGAACCAGCTCCTTAACAGTCACAGGTATTTTAAAGCATACTTGTGAGCGTGAATGTTGAGACAATTTGTTTGTAAAAAAACAATAATAATAATAATAATACATAATTGTATGATTCTCAATAACTTTGTTTTTTGTGTTTTTTTTCAGGATATATTTGTCAAATTACATATTATTAATATTCTTCATTTTTGTATTTGGGTGCATAACATGGATTGCTGTTGGTTTCATTACAAGCTTTGGTTCAATAATTGTACCCTTAATTTATGATTATTTTACATACAGCTCAACACATTTACATGTTATAAAAATGAAGAAAATAATGCAAGCTTCATTAACAGTTTTAATCGCATACATTATTAAAAAATATTTAGATAAACATAAGGATGATATACCAGTTCAATATATTTCTTTAAGAGGTGGAATGTTTATATTTGATAACAATAATGATCTAAATGATGAATACGTATATGACTAAAAACACCATTTTATACATTTTTTTTTATGCAATGTAGATTATAAAATTCAATACCAGTATTGTATGAACCATCTAGGATAATTAGTGTTAAAGGTATTTTGTTAATTATCAAATCTTTTAAAATTACAATATATAAATGTTTAATTAAAATAAAATAAAAATTTATATATTTAAATTTGTGATGATGAATACCTCCTTCAGTTGGCAGGCATGCTATTGTATAACAAAATATATTTCGTCAAGAAAGATGGCGAAGTTAAACTTCATTCATCATAATGAAGTAGATTACTGCTGCATTCTTAAAAAATTAAACAGACTTGAAAAATATTCAGCTCAAAAATTTACAAACGTTTTTATCTCATATGGAAAAGAATTATATGATGCTTAATTTAAAACTTTTATAGAGCATTTATTATATATAACAAGCAAAATAATGTTGCTTAAACAAACCGATCAAAAAAATGAATTACCAATGCAAAACAAAAACTACTTTTTACCTTCTTATTGGTTCTTTGTGTGATTTATTCATAAATTTTTAATAGTTGTAACATATGGTGTAAAAGAAACTAATGTTTTAAAGAATACTTATTTATTAGTTTCACAGGGTCATTTCACATCAAACGCCTACTATCTACAAGAAAATGATAATGGAATTGGTTTTTATAGCAGATAATGCTATTCATACTAGCTATAGAGGTACAATCAGAATATTACCTTTCCTGCAGCAAATGAGGTCAATTTGTTTTTTTGAGGTCTTGCTTCAAAGCAAGACCATGAATGAAATTTTTGTGGATGAATATTCTTCTACCTCGGTCCTAAAAAATTAACAGCTTCAAGAAACAAAAGGAAAGGATAAGAAATGGATTGATTTTGGTGTGTTAAGTTCAAATTCAACATTAATTTCATCTTCAAATACTGTAAATGTTGTATTTTGAAGGTTGGGTTTCAATTAACAACTCAGTTTGAACTAGTTGGCTAGAACCTATGTACTACGTAAATAAACTATGGACCATCACAACCAAAATAGTATCTAAAGCAAAATATCAATCAACAATAACTTTCTGTTAATATATGCTGCAGATGTTTATTAACTAAATCTTATTTTTATTAGGAAGTTTTTTTTTTGTAGTAATGCAGAAGTTAACATTTATATTGACTTTAACTTATTTCTAATGTGATAAATAAATTTATATTTACAATAATCTGGGAAGTGAAATAATATAAATGTAAAGTTTACAATATGTTTATAATATTTTCTTTGAGTTTGGATTTTTTATTTCCCTTGAATTTTCATTTGGTTTTGAGTACTGCATGAGTAAAGAAAAAGAGAAATACAAGCAGAATATCTGTGGATGTAATTTCATTGTGTTCAAACTTAGTTTTAATTAAAAATTATCACATCATCTTACCCAAATTATTCTGCAGATAAAATAGTACCCGAATATCTGGGATACCTTAAATTACATAAGCTTATATCTAACACTTTAAATCAGACATGCTTGGGAGATATGTGGAATGCATATATACAAACAGATGAGGTCATTAGTAAAAATACAAGAATAACAAATTTCAAGAATAGCAAATAAACGTGAATAGCAGTAACATTAACTGAAATTGCTTGCTCAGCTGTATAATTTTTAGAAATTTTTTTCTATTCTGATAGTTGCAGCACAATGAATTGTTATTGTTAGATGTCCTTAAAACACTTTTTGATTTGTAGTTGAAAGGCCTAACATTGTTTTACTGCAATCTCTTGAAATTAATACAATTTTCTCAAACAAATAGAACGACGGGTGAAATAAATCTGGAAAGGATATCCAATCACAGTCTTAGTTAATCATAATTGCTTTATTTGTGTTATAATTTTACAAAAATAAATGAAGCGTTCATAAATTATTGAAGCAAATTATATGATAAGACGGTACACAGTCATCTGCGATGATGACTAAAATATAATTTAACACTTTTCTAAAATTTGAGATTATTTTACATTTTTACAGTTACATCTTCCTCAGTTTTACAAAGTACTATTCACAAAATTAAACATAATTTTCATAAGATACACCTCTAATTTTTTATTCATAATATTATTATATTTTATTTTTCAAAGTTTTTCATGTTTGAAAGCTCACGTAAAAAAATTTCATCACAAAAATTTGTTGATTACCTTGAATTTTCTGTATGCTTTCAGCTAACTTAAATAAGAAGTTCATTATAACATGTTATTTTTCAACTAATACTCTTCTATTAATGAGAGTTACATTTTTATTATTGTAGTCGCATGAAAGTTCAATATTATTATTACATCTGTCATTCTTGATATTAATAAAAAATTTTTTTATCATTTTAAAATTACATTTAAGAAAAAGTATTTTTAGTTATCTAAAATGTCATATATTAAAAGTTCCATTATTGATATTAATAACCGTTATATATAAATTTTTTCTTTCATTCTTGGTCGAGTTAATAAATATATATCATCATACAATCAATCAAAATAAATTTGCATGATAAATCATCAGAAGTACGGCTCATAACAATTCTCTCGTGAATTGTTAGTCCAGCAACAAAAACAATACTTATTCAGTAAAATCTTAAGGTTCAGAAATGTTTTTTCAAGTTAGGTTTTGTAAATATTCAAATCTGAAAATGCGAGATACCTAGATTTTGTAACAAGAGGCGATATTAATATTTTGAAACGTTTCCGTGATTAGCTTGTAATAAAACGCACTGCATTTTTTTTAGCATTTGACAGAAGGCTAGTTACTTGAAAACAATCCTACCAGAAAGATAACATTTAATAACATTATTGAAGGCTATTTCTTTTGCAGTGACAGCAAAAACTGTAATATTAACATAATTAACTTTGAATTATATGCAAATACGATAGATGTTTAAGTAAGAAAAGGTAAGCAACCAAATATAGAGAGTGGGACATAGTTTTGTAATTTTCATCATAGATTTACACTGAAGTTTCATATAAATCTTTTGCTAAAGTATCAGGCAAAGCAACTTCGTGTTTAATTGCTTACTCACGATACCGTATTCCAGCTGGTCTGAAATAGGTCATCATAGGTCAAAGTTGACCATTTTACTAAATTCTTCAAATTGATTGGCTAATGGTTCAGCAATTTCATTTGATGAATCTACTATATGTCTTCAGATTGAAGGCAATGTATTTGGTTAAAGCAGGTGTAGCTAACAGTTTTTGCCTCCAGACTGAATTAGAAAAAAAACTGTTTATTATGGGCCAAACAGAATATTAAAATTAAAAAAATATTAAATACAAAAACGATTCGAGTAAACAAAATTTTATTATAGAATTTGTTGTACTTTTATTTAGATTCATTAAAAAATACGTTTCTTCACAAATATATTTTGAGCTGAATATTACTAAATATTTCTTGGCAAGTTTTTTAAATTTCTGTATTTTCCACTATTTAATTGCTTATAAAAAAAAAGCTAATATTGAAGAATTTTTCACAGGCTGCATAAATTCATTACACGGGCCATATGTTGGCCATGCCTGGGTGAAAGTATGTATTCTCACAGAAAGCCTTCACTTTCTTTCAAATGTCTGCCGCAGTCATATTTCTGCTAATGGATCACATGTTGTTGCAATCATTTTGTTTTAATCTCTTACACCTTTTTGCAAATAATGTATTTTTTAAAGGCAACTAAAGTTTTTAATGTTGGACATTTCTTGAAAGCATTGTATGTTTTTTCTTTTTTTGATCGCTTCACAAATCTCATTATTCCACCATTCACGGTGGTTTCCTGGGTCTCCCAGATGTTCTGTAAATAAGTCTTGTAAAAGCCGAGTCAAATATAAAATCAGTTATTGTGATGACATCAATTTCAATAACTCAAGTTTTTTTCTGGGAGGTTTGTGTTAGCAATGAAGCTTGTTCAAGCTGCCTTGTCGAATAACCATCTTTTACAGATGGGATTCATTTTCATTAGAGCACCGGTTGAATTTCCACCAAAAGTGGTAACTTTTGTGAAGGTTTTTTCAAAACCTTGAAAGAGTACTTTGATGCAATCGATGCAACTATAAATCTATGCAGGATTTCATTAAACTTCTGGCATTAAAACAAGTTCCTGAGCCATTATTTAATATAACTATTTCAGTATTTATAAGGAGCCTTTCCAACTCTCTTCCTCGGGGATTTATTCAGTCTAATCCCCAAAGAGCATTATGTGCATTAGTTACCCATTAGTAATAGGGTAGTGGGTGGAGGAAGCTGGGCAATTAATTGCATTATGTCATCCTCTTTCCAGTTAAAGTTTGGTAAGTGTATGTTGCAGAGAGTAATCTAACGGGTGCCTCATTCTGATTGTGACCTCTGACCCTTACGCTTGAAGGTTGATCTCACAGATGAATATTAAACTTTCTTAGTTTAAAATATCATCTTGGGGAAAATGGGTTTCTTACAGATATATACAAATAGGGTCCAGATCGTTTAACAATCATAGAAACTCAAGGATACTGTCAAATATCCTTGATGCTTCACTGCAAATCAATTTATTTATGTAAGAGAATTAATTTCCGACTTTGACTTTTGGCCGACCCTTTATCTTCTTCTCCATCCTAAAAATTGCTTCATTGTCTACAAGTATGTGAAAAAGGAGAAACAGTCACCCCTTATGTTGTTTTAAATGGTCTCTCTGGTTTGGTAAGTAAGATCACCTGAGAAGAAAACGGCATCAAAGGCTCTTTAGAGGAGGTTCTGAAAAAATTACTTTCATAACTGGTTCATCTGGTGGATTATGTACCTGAACCTTAGCCTCAATTTTATATGGTTTTTTAATCTGTCAGATGCACTTTTATTTTCATTCAAAAGAATTTTTAATTTACTCAAACAGCCATTGAATGTATTTGTAAAATTTTTCATGTAAGTAAATACTCAGCAAAACTTCCCATTTGAAAGTCAAGTGAATTTCCACTAAAACCTCAAACACAAGAGTGAAGAAAACGCACAAGAAAACGATGAATGGAATTATTTACCGTAATGGTTATTAAGCTTCTTATGAAAAGTCACAACATTTCATTCACCAAAAAAACATAACTAACATGATAACCAGTAAAACAGCTTCGTTATGTAATTTTCTTTATATAATGGTTACTTTTTTTAATGTTTTTTTGGTAGTTATGATTTTTTTTTATTGAGCTAACGCATAACTACTTATTTCATGAACAATAAGAAAAGGCTTATCTTCGCTAAATTACCACCTTCCCTCATAATCACCAGGTACTAAGGTCTGAGTGAACTCTTCTAGTTAACAGCTCTCTGCAAACTCCTTACCTCATTATGAACACGTGATAATTTAAACCTCTTTTTTCTTTTCACCTCTGACAACACGGCTGGTTCATAACGAGAGGGTTTACGTGTACCCTAAGTTACAATAGATTGTTCAGCAATGAAAAATTAATAAATAAGAAACTGAATATCATGACACAAACTCCAAACAGTCCTTTAAAGAATTAAAAAGTAAAATAGAATAACAAAACAAAAGTCTTCAACAAAAATTTAATATACAAAAACAACTTTCCCAAAAATATTAATAAAAAAGAAATCTATGAATTTAAAAAACAATTCACCAAACTAGAAGAAAAAGAAAAAGAGAAAGAAATAAAAATGCAAGAAACATCAAATAGAATCAAAATATTCTAATATAACCAATGAAAAACTAATTTTGAAATCATAGGCATAAAAAAGCAAAACAACAGAAACCTACAACAAATTATTTATAAAATAGAAAAGAAACATGATGAACAAGTTGGGGGAAAAGACATAGAGGAAATCTACAGCAGATACATGCCCAATAAAATAAATTAAAGATAAAGAGAAGGAAATATCATAGTAAAATTCATATATAACTCAAACAAGGATTAAAATTTATAACTAAAGAAAAACAATTATAACAAATACAGATGTAGAGAACAAACTGGATGAACAGAATATTTTTTATGCGTGAAAGCTTCACAAATCAATAAAAAAAATTCTTTTGGGAAGTAATCCAATTAGTTCTTCAAGGAAAAGTCCTTTTTGAATGGTCAGGACTATGAGAAACAATAGATCATATCTCGGTCAAAAAAGAGGTAATGGAAATGAATCGACAAAAAAAATATGCATATATAAACCAAAGATTTACTTACATCAAAAACTTTACAAATCAACAAAAAAGATTCTTCTGGAAATCAAAACTATACATCTGATAAGAACATATAGTAAAACCAACTCCAAATCCAACTAAATCCAAATATAATTTTTATATAAAGCAAATAAAAGCTTAAGGACCTTTTTCAGTAAGCGGGTATAACCTTTTTCTTTTTGTTTTTAAAAATAATAAAAACATTTTTACATTTATATAACAATAACCAAATAACATTTTTTTAAAATAATTATTATTATATTTATTACTGAGATATGTGCCTTTAAATTATTACAAAACTAGGTGGACCTGGAACAATTGTAGTATTGATGAGTCTCTGTTTTCTAAAAGAAAATACAATAGAGATTGAATGTTACCACAATAGCGGGTTTTTGGAGAAATTTATCATGAAACAAAAAAAATGTTTCATGCGTGCTGTTCCTGATAGAACAAAGGAGACATTAATGTCTACAGTTGTAGCATGTATTGAACCAGGTACTAAAATCATATCAGATTTATGAAAAGCATTTGATTGTATAGAAGATTTAGAAGGTATGAATTATATACTTACACAAATGACAGTAGATATAGACAAGTCCTCATTTTCAAAAAGAAAATACAATACAGGCAGAATTCTTTCAAATCAGTGGGCATTTGTAGAGAAATTATAAATATAATCTAACCAAACTTATCCTACACTCTTTTTGCTCGGCAACCTTGACTAATTACAAACGTGATACAGAAAACCATAGTGAAAACTTTGTTGATCCAAAAACAGATGCATATACCCAAAGTAATGAAAGTTTATGGTGGTGAGCTAAAAATCACAATAAGAGGGAATGTGACCCTAAAGAGCTATTGGGTTATTTTAATAAAAATTATGTTTTGGAGGTTAATTTGGTTATTAAAAAACAAAAAAATATGGGTACTTTGTTACTTTTTGAAAAAGGTGGTACCCACTCACCGGAAAAGGACCAAGCTTAGTCACAATTTTATATATACTGGTTTTGATGTTTCTTCATTGGACAAAAAGTATAACACTATAAAAATTTATTTACATACTCAAACGAAAATGAATCTGAAAATGCAAGATCATGAAATATTAATAAATAATAATGAAAAAATATATAATACAAATTGGAAAATACAACAGTACAAATAATAAATACAAGCCTAATCTAAATATAATCCTCATTAAACAGAAACCGCTTAATATAAACTGGTGTACACTAAATATGCAATTAAAAAGAATGAGAATTGAAAAATACATAATTTGTCTATCAGAAGTCAATTTATGTAAAAGTAATGTTTATAATGTAAATGGATATAATAAAATATCAATACAGAGAACATTAAAAAGAAAATGGAATTATAATATTTATAAAAGAGAATGTAAGGTATACAATCCAAAAGCCAAAACTATAAAAAGCAAAATCTATAGAAATTGAAATTATCAAGAGTTAAAAAAAAAACATCACTTAATAGTAATATATAGACCACTATCAGGAAACATAATTGAATTTATTCAAGAACTAGAAGAATATCTGAAAATTGAAATAAATCAGGGGAAAAATTAGCAGTGATTTTAATATAAATACAATAGATGAATCATTAATTCTAGCAAAAAAATATCTGAACACACTATCTGCATTATGGATTACTACTAAGCATGATAACCAAACCAAAATCAGAAGAATTTGTCTAGATAACCTTAACTCAATATGAATAGATCACATCAATTCCAATTTACTACCAGAAAAAATAATACTTTATCCTCTTCCAAAAAAAAAAAAAAAAACATTTTTAGTTGAAAAAAGACCCAAAAAAACAATTGTTTGTTCTGAATCCAAAAAAAATTGATGTACAAAGAGACTGAATACTATTTGTTACTCTCAACATTACATAGTAAAGTGTATAGCGAGTAGAGAAGGGTCTCTTTACACCTGCTATCACATCAACCCTGGCTGCCACACTACCAGTTATAATGGTGGTGTAAGTTCGATTACAAAATCATTTTCTATTATACATAATCTGCGATAAGCCATGACCATAGTGCCCAATCAATGTAGTGATCTGAAAGTGGAAGTCAGATCAGGATCATTATAAAGAATGGTTACATTTCCAGGTCTACTCATTTTAACTACTCATTAACAGTTCAGCGACTGTTATATTATTATTATTATAAGGCGACTTTGATGTTCAAGGTTTTGCGTGGGAAAATCACAAAAACCTTTCTTTTGTTAAATATTAACATCCAAATTTAAATGTTAAAAATGCTAAAGACAGTAACAAAATTCTAGCAAGTACTTTGAAAAACTATTAAACTACGAGGAACCTAAGGTAAGATTTCAATTCCAAAATTCAGCAATATGAACTGACAATTCAAAAACACATAAGGAAATAAAAATGGACAAACTCATCAGTAAAATAAACAAGGTGATGGCTTGATTGCAGCAGAATTACAAAAGGATCATGCAAACAGCAAAGAAAAAACTTAAGAAAGAGATATGAAAAACTCAAAAAAATTCCACAAGATTGGAATAATGAAACAACGAGCAAGAAATATTTATCAGATTACAGTTAAATTATTTATTATTGTACGAGACAAGTGTATCTTACTGCAAACATAAGTACAATATTAGTTAAATTTAGAAAAAAAATGTTTCTATTTTCAATAAAACTTTTTAGTTGTATACACAAGAGAAAGCTTCTCTTTGAAACCCTTCTCGGTCTCAGTCATTGGTTAAAAATAAATAGTCTCTCCATGTTTGTCTAGAATACTTGTACGCTAGCAAAATTATGCTAATTAGTGCAAATCTTTTTTTCTGCGTATAATTATGAAGTGATGGCCAAGATTGCCAACAGTTGTAGTGGAAATTCTTGTTAGATTTACAGTCCTTTTTCATCTTTATTTTAATTGAACATTGTGCAGCTATGTACGACTAAATGTTTACATAATAATTATGAATTTGTAATTTTCAGAATTCCTAAAGATTCTCTTCAAACTTCAACAATAATAAATACGCACAAAAAAACAAGTATAATGTATATTATATCACAAATTAACTAGTATTTATTCCTGGTTTGTAAAATATAACTTTTCAAATAGAAGATTCTTTGTTATAATCACACGCTATAATTTATTTTCACCTGGCTGATGGTGTGGCTTAGACCCAGTTATTAAAGAAGTTTCTTTTGAAGTACTACTTTAATAAAATACAAAATCAAATATTAAAATGATTTTTCATAATTCTGACAAAAAATCAATGAAATACAGTATTTATATTTTTAATTGGAAGTCATTATTAGTTGTAAGAAATGAATAAACTTAATAGCGCTTATTATATTTATTGCTCAGGGTAATAATCGCTTAGAAAGCAAATTAGAATTTTTTTCTGAATCCTTTCAAATTTTAGTTCTTTTGTTCAATATTTTATACTAACCCTCTTTTTCTTTTTGACATTAGAGTTTCATTTCCAGTTTTATAAACTAGAACTAAGAAACTTAAAATTCTATATCTTTTTTTTTTACTAATGCATCCCTTCTGAATAATAATTAAGTATTTTTTATATCTGTAAACAGATTATGATTTTTAAATTCAAGAATTAACATTATCTTTTATTATAGCATTCATTATTTTCAATAATTTTATTTAGTTTTTTAATTTTATAGAAGACCTTTTGTTATAAATCCAGCATTTGGTAATAAATGTAATCGATTCAACCTAATGCATAAATTAAAAAATAATACATAACGCTTTCAAAAAAAAAGTAAAAAGAAAAGAGACATTCACGTTTAATTAAAAACTAGAAATTATGTTTAATTAAACATTAAAAATTCAAACAAATCGGGACGTAGATAATTTGAATTCTCAATACATTACAATTTTTGAACATACAGTACATTATTATGAAATAAACATTATAGAAAAACTCCATAAACTTCATAAAACTACTTATCAAAAATTACTTAATAATAAAGTGTACGAGAGGGTGCTGAAAAGTTCCTGGCTTTGATGCCTTGTGGTTGAAATAGAAAAACAACTTTGGGCTCATCTGAAAGTTTGAAATCTTAGTATGTGCAAATATCAATCAGGTGTTCAGGAATCACACATTTTTTTTGTTGTAGGTAAAACCCAAGGTGGCAGGGTTTCAAGCAAGTTTCTCGTCAGTGGAGTTACACACTTCGTCAGTGAAGCACACTGGGAGAGAAGTGTGCTTCCTACAGCACTGTGAAAACTTTGATATCCTGTTTCAAGACTGGCCATTTCACTGTTGAAGATGAGCCCCACAGTGAGCACCCTCAAATCACAGCTGACACTGCAACATGCCATGCTGTTCATGAGCTCATTCTTGAGGACCGGCGAATATCTGCCAAAAATATACCAAGATACTGGACATTTTGAAGAC
This sequence comes from Lycorma delicatula, assembly GCF_047948215.1. NCBI lineage: Eukaryota > Metazoa > Arthropoda > Insecta > Hemiptera > Fulgoridae > Lycorma > Lycorma delicatula. Next base: position 110,366,052 of record NC_134464.1, on the reverse strand, counting down.
AATGAAGATGTCAGACTGCTGAGGCTGGTTTTGCGCCCAATCACAGGTCTTTTATTTGCACAAACCAGAAAAGCTGCAACAACGATGTACTAAGTGTATCAGTCTCAGGGAAGAATATATTGAATAAACGGATAATTTCAAAACTCTGGCTCTATTCCTTCTAGGCAAAGCCAGGAAATTTTCAGCGTCCCCTCATACGTAGTACTCTTATAAAAATAATACTCTATTTATAAAAATAAAAATAAATTGCAACTTTAATTCACTTACAACACACAGTAACAGTTCAGCGGCTGTTATATTATTATTATTATTAGGGGACTTTAATGTGCAAGATTTTGCGTGGGAAAATCACAAAAACCTTTCTTTTGTTAAATATTAACACCCAAATTTAAATGTTAAAAATGCTAAAGACAGTAACAAAATTCTAGCAAGTACTTTGAAAAACTATTAAACTACGAGGAACCTAAGGTCAGATTTCAATTCCAAAATTCAGCAATATGAACTGACAAATCAAAAACACATAAGGAAATAAAAATAGACAAATTCATCAAGAAGATAAACAAGGTAACAGGTGATGGCTTGATTGCAGCAGAATTACAAAAGGACCATGCAAACAGCAAAGAAAAAACTTTTTGAAAGAGATATGGACAAGGCAAAAAAATTCCACAAGATTGGAAAAATGCATTAATACATCCACTACACAAATTTGGAAATGATACAGAAGTAAATAACTACAAAAGAATAACCCTCTTTACCTATGACTTACAAAATCCTTTCAAAAGGAATTCAAATTAGAATCTAATTAACCGCAGACTAAGGCTAAGATTGCCAAGGGTGGATAGGTGTTTACTGTCAAAACTGATTTGGATGACATAATTAATTATAAAGCAAGACTCATTGCTAAGGGCTATAGCCAACATCCAACGAACTTTTCGTTTACTCCTTGGAAAAAGGATGGAACATAACGCTGTTTCATGTAAAGACATCGCTCAATGGACAACTAAACAAGCATGTACTCAAGCGATAACCTCAAGGATATGAGATCACAAAGATATGAGATTGCAAACTATGAAAAAGTTGTTACGGCCTTAAACAAGCTTCAAAGTGTTGGTATAAATACTTAACATACTTCTTATAACAGTGTGTTCTAGAAGAAAGCAAGAATGATCCTTGGATGCATCACATTAAGAAATTGTGGTTTTTCATGTTGATAAGTCTTATTATAAGTCCTTCTTCAAAGATCATGAGCATAATAACAAAGTTAAATTCTGAATTTGAATTATAATCACACGAAGTGGACAATTATCTTCGGATAAAGATTACTTTAACGGAAAAATTTATACAGATAGACAAGTTATGCAATAGATATGACCATGCAAAGATAATTTTACAAAAATATAGTTTTGACAACTGTAAACCATTACTTTTACCACTTAAATTTGGTTGTAAACCTGGAAACTCTCCTCTAATCTCCCGGTGGACATTATAGGGAAATGGTTAGAAACTTAAATTATTTAGCTTCAGGCACACACACCAGACTTAAGATTTGCCTTAATTATTGCATCTAGAGCACAGTCAGGCAATAAAGGACCATTTGAATTTGGTAAAAAGGAATTTTCAGATATTTGAAATTATTTTTGAAGATGGCATTAGATACAGTAAAACAACCAGTAGAAAATTGAGGCACACAGTGATGTAAACTATGTTAGTGGCAAAGTGACTTCAAGATCAACTAGTGGAACTCTCCTTAATTCTTTAAAGACCACTTGACAGTTTTTCATCAGGTTCAGTTTATGCTAAAAAGACCAACAGCTGATTTTTTGTCATCTCATTTTGAGCGAGAAAGATGAACTGATGAAATTTCATCAGTACCCAAATGATGTTTGTACTGATCACATGTTTGGGTGTCAGGACAGTCCACTTGATAGAGGTTACATTTGTTATTGTTCAAAGTCAAACATAACATCGCAATTAATATTCGGATGGTAAGCAAAAATAATTACTTTGAACTTAACAACTGTTTATGCTCTTATTTTTATAGAACATTTAATCATGTTTGTTGTGTAATATAACAAACAAATAATTGTTATTGTATTGAGTTGGCTGTGAAATCATAGGTTGTTCAGAATGAAAAGGGAGCTTTATTTTATTTATATTACAACACTGTATTTATTGGCCTTTGGTATAGTATATAGATAAGCAGAGAACACTGTACGTTTATCATTGTTTCTGATGTTTGCTATAATACATAAAATGGGTAGTAAATTTCAAACACGATTAAGATTGATCGGGATCTTAGGAATGTTCAATCTGATAGTGATTTGTGTACTGACAGTTCTAAAAACACTTAATTTTACAGATTTGATTAAAATTCATCAATTTCTAGTCAAAAATCATGAAATTTTCAGGTTTAGGCACTGTAGAGTTTTTTTTACCAACAATAATATAAGCATGTAATATTTTTTTTAAACAATCTCCAAAAAATGTTTGAACCTCAAAGGGTTAAAAACTGTGGCAGACCAGTTGTGTGGTAAAGTAATTGCAGAAATGAGCATCACTCTCTTCTATGAAAGCTGAATGTTGCTGCAATAGAGACAACCAAATGGTTGGTTTGACTTGACATCAGTTAAAGGAAGTTTGTGCACTTTATGTTAATTCAAAGCCATATTAATCAGAGTGCCATTAAAGTTACAAAAAAAACCGATGTTCCACAATAAATACAAATCATATCGAAACTAGATACGACCATTATGTGAGGATGCTTGTGAAAGCGGGAAGCTTCATTGTCTGAAAAACAGGCAGCAGATACATTCACAAAAGGATTATCATCTGCTTAAAGGAATGGAGATTCTCATCGGTATTAAAATTCAATATGAATTATAAAATTCTGTGAACTTGAATTATGAACAATGAGAGGCAACGTCATGGAATAAATATTTACGTAAAATGAATTTACATCACAGGATTACGCCCACATTATCGATTTTTCATTACAAAAAATAAATTAAACTTAATTTCTAATTATAGTGTAAAATTACTTACTTACTGAGATAAACAATTGAGAACCCAAATGAAAAATAGGAAAGAAATTAAATTATATATATCATTCTGTCACAATCCCTCCACAGAAATAGTAACCGTGATCAATGATGCCAATACATAAAGTTTTATACTACAATATACGATGTGTTTGGGGGGAAAAAAAAATATATATATATATAAAAGATAATGCACATCAGAATTAATAAATAAATGTTTTTTTTCACGAACATTTAAAAAAGTTCAATGTAAAAAAAAATGAATTTACTGAAATTTAAAAAAATTCTTAGAAGAATTGTTATCTATTACTTTATTAAAAAAATATGGGCTTGCATTTAATAATAATGTTTTTTTTGTTCATCATAAAAGTAATACAATACAAATACGAAAGTAGTTAAACATAAAAATCAAATAATATTAACGTTAATATATTGAACAACCGTTAATCATTTTTAATTACTTTACAGATATTTGTCCATGATCGGAGATCTATATAGCGACAAACTGAACCAAATTTTACATATATTTTTTTTATACTTCAAATATTTTATAAGAAATTAGTTTTTAGTTTTTGGGTTTTTTTACGTCGTTGAGGACATCTGCTTACGCAAATAATAGCGTCGGGTAGGCATCGTGAATACCAGTGCTCTCTGGTGGTTGGGTTTCAATTAATCAATCATCTCGGAGCCGGCCCTTGAGGTGCGAGTGGTAGCGTCTTGGCCTTTCATCCGGAGATCCCGGTCAGGCATGGCATTTTTATACGCTACAAATCGTTCATATCTCATCTTATGTAGCAATACCTAACAATGGTCTCGGTCGACCTGATTGTACAAGACTATACTTCACTTACATTCACACATATCTTCTGAAGTAATACCTTACGGTGGTTCCCGAGGCTAAATAGAAAAGGAGAAGGCATGAGACTATCGACTAAATTCTTTAATCTATTATAGCGATTAATTTTTATAATCGACTACTCCGATTAATATTAGTCGGGAAAAGTAAGTATTAAATAAGGCGCACCCATACGCAACAAAGATGATGCCGGCTTTATTCATCATTGTACAATTAATTACAAATAAGACATTCACTCACATTAATATTCCATCACAGTCTCTACTTATCTGCATAAATATTTATTGCAACGCATTTTATACTAAACGACGAGTTTAATTGTAAAATCTGCTGTTAGTCTTTGCTGGACGATAATAATCTTAAGTAACTATTTAAAATACTGGATTCATTCTTATTTTATAATTCTCTTTCTATGTAGTTTATTAGGTCCGACACATAATTAAATAATTTTTTTTTCGTAATTGTAAGTTAGTTACTCTGTCCCGTTATAGTTGTTTACGAGTTTTTTGGTTTGCTTTGTATTTCTCCATCACCACCCCATTCGGTCGCCCAAAAGCATAAGACTAAATGTCTGTGCCACAAACGGCTATTGAGCCTCGAAACAGTTTAGCGACCAGTGTCCTAAATAGCTCCTAGAGTTTACCTAACAACGTGAGCGGGCTAAGCACGGTACCATACGCCACCGGCTTACGTTTCTCAACCCCTCACGTGTCATATATTTACTAAAATGGGTAGGCGCACCCCGTCAACTACTAAAAATAAATATGACATTCATAAATTAAAATTTACTTCGTCTAGACAGCAATTCGTTGCAACGCCTAGGTCGCTGTTTGCCAGCAAGTACCTGTCCACCATATTAAATCGCTTGGAGTTTTAATTGGCTTGTGATCAGCCATATACGTCTCTAGGTTAGCTTCACAGAACGTGCGGTAGGAGTCTTTTCCCTTAGATAAACTACTGATGTTGGTTCAACGTAGCAACCGAACCAAGGAACTTACACACAGTCCGAAAATGCGGCTCTCGCCGCTTGTGAGTGGCCAATTTTCCTGTTGACCTCTAAGTTCCAGGGTGGCCCGGTCTCTGCCACCCCCCCAACAAGAGCAAGGCAATCAAACATCAGGCGTTCATTTGACTGGACCTCCACGCAAACGCATAGCTCATGAGCTGCCAGAAGCAACCGAAACAGATATTGGTTTAAATTAACATGGTTGGTGAGGACCCGGGCACCCGTTGCTCTTGAAAACGAGCTCCAGGCAAATCATCTCCCCAGATCCTGTATAAACTTATACAACGATCTTTCCTTAGTCGTAGTGTGCCATTCCAGCTGCCATGCTTCCAACACGGGGCTGGCAGCTTCTTCCGCAGGCGGGAGACGGGTTTAAATGAACGAAATTTAGATCCGGTGCATTGTGATCACAGTTCCGCTGCGGTACAGGCCCGGCTCGAAACCGCATCCAAGTACTTCGGCTCCCGACCTCTTCGCAATCTCCACCATAGCTGCCCGAACTTTACCACTAAATCGAGTGAAAGAGCCTTTCCCAATATGATGGTACCCTGGTAGGAGATTGTTTTAAAAACACCAGTGCATACAATTAAGGCTCTGCGCTGGGCACTCCTTTAATTTTGACAAGTGCTCTCTCTATTCATACCCAACCTATGCGCCCAAACTGGCGCCGCGTATGAGGCCATGCTTTCGAGGTCTTTCCGAGCAATCCTCCTAAGTTTGTGCATTATTGAGACGGCGTCCGCCGCTAGTTGCCTAATGTGGTTGCTAAACAGTAACTTTTCATCAAACAAAACACCTAGGTACTTAAGAACTCTAACACGGCTGATTAGACAGCCTTTATGTTTAATGTGAAGGTTACGACTGTACGATAATTTGTCTACACCCTTGAGAAGCATAAACTCTGTGTTGGGCACAGAAATCTTTAAATTTTAAATGTTCATCCAGCCCTCTGCGGTTGACAAGGCCGCCTGCGCCCGGTCTTCAACCCGTGGTCGTGAATTACCACGAACTAAAAGGAGACACAGTCATCAGGGAAAGCCTGAGCCGTAACCTCTTCTGGAAATGTCAATCCCAGAAATCCGTCGAATACCAGCTTCCACACAAGGGGACCGAGAACGGAACCCTGCGGGATTTTTCCACAACTAGATGCGCATACTTAAACAGAGCCGTACGGTTAGACAAATAGTCACGTACCACGGCCTGCAGGGCTACGGGAACATTGCATTCCAACACAAGGAAGGAAATGCCTACAAATTGCTAAAGCATATTTACAGTCGGCGCTTTACATCTCGGAAGGAGGATTTAAGATGCAATCCTCGATGCCAACCCCTTTCGTGAAGCAATACTGGCCTCGATTTAGAAAACAGTTCACTTCAATGCTTTCCCAGAGCAGTTCCACAAACAGCCTTTCAAGCAACTTGCCGATTAATTCCAAGCAAGAGGCTGATGGATCGATAACTGCCGACCTCACTAGGATCCTTTCCTGGTTTTAAGAGCATCCTCACCAAAGCCACTTTCCAACAAGTTGGGAAGCAGCCCCAGCTTAGGCACCAAGAGAACAGCCTTGCAAGCCGCTCTCTTATGACAGGAAGCAGATGGTAGAATATATTGGGGTCAAGTTGGTTAATCCCCTGTGTCTTTTTCAGTGCCATTCGAGAAACCACTTGGTCTGTATCTACGAGATCCACAGCCGATACGCCAAGGAAGGGCATAGTCCCTGCCCTAACGCCGACCTCTGTTTCACCCTCCAGAGCATCTGGAAAGTGTTGAGGAACGCCTGGTGTCGCCACAGATGTTAAAGTGTACGACCACCAAACCCGCATCGAACACTGGACAGCACGTGCAATGGCTTTGGCCGGTAACATGATTTTGCGAGCTGCCAGGGGTTGCGCTCCAACTAGCACATGGAGTCTTTCCATAACTTGAGTCTGGCTTCCTCGGTGGCATGAACATACTCATTACAGGCACGCCGGTAGATCCGCAGACCCTCAGTGCTTATGAGTCACTAGCCGTCCCGTTACATTTTTTTAATGAATAAACGATCTGTTACTGGGAAATTTTTTTGAGAACAATTCTCAAACAGTAATATGTAAAATATGAACTCAAAAGATCCAGTTACACCTCAAATTTACGAGAACACCTAAAGCGAAAACACATAGGATTGTACCACCATATACCCACGTTCACTTTGAAATCACTGAATGTTTCGATTCCACCGGAGACCCAAGCTGTTCAGAAAAATGCTCAAAGATTACAAATAACGAGAATAATCAGTCCATGGCATCCACATCAACTTTTGTATCTCCTCCGTTGTCTGTGTCATATTCCATATTTTCTATACATTTCACCCAGTCGTTTCTACACTATAAATCTAAACTTTTGTTTATAAAGAAAATTAATAAAATTGATAATTCAGTGGCAGAAATGATTTTTAGTACTTTATATGGGTAACCAGTTACAACTATTTTTAAAATGGAGGCCAAATATTTTGAAACCGACACTCTTACATCACTCAAAGTTAAGGCCTTCACTGGCCAAACTGCTGCTCTCAAGAAATTACAATACACTGTGTTTATAAATTGAACCGATTTTATTTTTTCTTTATTATTTCATGTTATTATTATTCTCACAAGCATAAGTTTAATAAACACAGGGGGTCCAGTCATTATTAGTAATTTATCTTCATTTAATTATTTATGTTATCTTAAGTTAATATTTTGTACTATTTTAAACGTATTAGTATTTTAAATTTGACTTAGCTAATATTACTAAATTTTATCATTATTTTGGAAGTCCATAATATGTACAACCATACATCACTATCATACTTATTTTTGTGTAATCATATGAGTCATCTTTCAACTTGTAAATAATATTTTTATATCAGTTCTGCAATGAAGTAATAAATAATTAAAACATGAGAAAAAGATTTTAGTTTTGGTAAATTCCTTCAGGTATAGAAAATATATAAAACGTTTTTCAATAAATCATTAGCAGAATGTCTTTACCATTTTTTTTTTCAAATGCAGATTTCACCATGAAATCACAGTACTGATAAAGAGCTTTATGAAATTCTGAAAAATGTTCCAGATATAACAAAATTGATCCAGATATAGTTATTGTTGATAAAAAAGTAATTCAAACAGATAATGATAGATTCAAATTGCCCTACAATTGAAAAATCAGTTGTCCCTCCAGAAATTCTCTCAGGGAAAACCAAATATGTTACAAATGCCCCAGAAATATTTCTGAACGTGGGTCACCGCCATGATAAAATAAAATAATAAGAAAGGGATGAATTACCTTCTGAAGATTTGTTTAATCTTTTTATTTCTGATGAAACTAATTTATACGTACAAAATAAATTAAACAGTGGAAAACTTACAAACATATTACAGAGTATGACGTAAAGTTGTTAATAGGTATCAGTTTACTATTGGGAATAAAACTGCTAGCTACAAGGATTATTGGATCTCAGCTGAAGATTTATGTCAGTCAGACTATGAGTGTAAATTGCTTTGACTGGCTTGTGTCACATAGACCTCTAAATGATAACAATGACATGCAAAAACAGGAAGACCCTGATTATGATAGACTTTTTAAAGTAAGGCCTTTAAAAATCCATTTCAGTTTGTTCAAAATACAGGCAGTTGTTGAATCTATGATAAATTTCAAAGGCATATACCCATTTAAGCAATATTTTTAAAAAATCAAAAGAGGCTACAAGCAGTTGAATATAGCTGACAAAACCGGTTATAGGAGGAAATTTGAAATTAAAAAAGGGATTTTTTTTATTCTTGGACACACAATGAAGAGTTGTAATTAGAGACCATTATTATTATTATTATAATATACATTATTTATAATAATATACAATAATAATTACATTATTATTATTATTATTATAATAATAATTATAATAATAATAATAATAATATTGTAAGTTAACAATATCAACTGTAAAACTTAAAAATTAAACAACCATAATATAAAACAAATAGAATTAATAATTAAAACCAGCAATATCACAATGAAATAGCAATAGTAAAAATCTAGATCAAAACAAAATTACAATCTGATATACATGCCAAATAACATAAATATACAAAACACTACAATAATAAAGTATAAGAACACAGATGCAAGGTCTTAAGAAATTACAAGGTAATCTATAAAATTGTCATATTATTTCCTGAAATATTTCTGAGGTTAGCCCTAATTTAAATTTCCGATGCAATGCTGGATAACAGACACAGTCATAAGGGATGTGGTGTAGCGTTAGTCAGCAATAGCAGCGGACCCAAAGGGTGCATCGCTCTGCATTATGAATGTCCATGATTGAGTCTAGTGTATCCTACTATTAGTAAATGGCAAATAATAACCTCTCCTCGATAGTTTTTCCTGCAGGAAGAGCTCCACGGTGACACTGTTCTTAACTGGGTGAAGTTTATTGCTGGTGGTAGCATTCCATTCACTTTTCCTCCACTCATCATGAACCATCCTCTTCAGAAAACAGACAAGATCATTCAAAACAATACGATTAGTGAAAGCAGCCTGCAAACAAGCTGCTGTTGTGGACTATCAGCATGTCCATTGGTTTAAATTATGTTATAGCTAGGGATCCAGCAGAAGTTCACACTTGTATTACATTAAATCATCGCAGAAATAACAGACTGAATCTCACAGGGAACATGTAGTCGAAAGTACAAGTTACTAATTGTCTGAAACGAACTCGTGGAATCTGAACAGAAAAGTATGTGACGATATGTTTGTAATTATATTTAAGCGTTATTAATAGCATACAGCTCTGCAACAAAACACTGACGATGCTGCTAAGGCCAAACATGTATGTTCAATGACAATAGACATGCTTTTGTAGTTTGACAACTACAAAGCACATCCAACAGAATTATCGTGTTTAGAGCCATCTTATAAACTATAGCATCTGGATTCATATTATTTAAAATAATATAAAATTCTTGTCGTAAGATAATCTGATTCGTATAACTTTTTATGATATTGACAAAAACTAAAACAGTAATTTATAAAAAAAGGGGAGTGAGAGAGCTGCCAAAGAGAATAATATTGAGATCTGTAGATAATTATATATCTATAGAAACCTAGGTGCTAAGCTGATGCCTAGCATGGCACTAGTCTGGGGTGTTCCTCATCTTGATTACGATGTGGGATGGAGAACACCATGTCAAAGGGGTTGGATAATTTGGTTGCACTTTAATTTAAGCTACATGGGAGCACATCATTCAGCTTGTGTATACCAAAGAGTTGGCTTACTACTGTTCACTAAAATACATACAACAGTGCTTGAACCAAACACACCAGTAGCACAATGGGCAAATGAATAATGGACTGTAGTGAGCATTCTCGTTCGAGCGGTGGCTAGTGCAGACAAATAAGCCACACAGGGACGGACCAGACCTTGGTAGAATCGTAACATTCATACTTGATCAGCCATCCAACGAATATTAGACAGAAGTCTCAGCATGTCTAGCATTTTTACATATTTTACCTTCAGCTCCTTTAAATGTGACAATCACTGGTCAAAACAAAATCTTAAAATTCTTATCTAGGTGCATGGTTAACCACATAAAAACAGATGAGGTCAACATCTTCCCTCAACCGAGAAAAGCAGATGCATTTTGTTTTCTCTGGGAAAAGAGGCAATGTTTTAATAGATCCCTTCACAAAGATCATGGTTGTTTGCTGTGTTAATTGGTGTATTGAATTTTATATGATAGCGATTGATTGAAGTCGTTTTCAGTAAACCAGTATTGGTCTTAGTAGCAGAAGTAACCATTCTCCTTGCCTGTGCTCAATGTTGCAATAGCAGATGTGTGGGACTTTACTTAGTCTAAAAGACCTTTTACCATTTTGGTTAGTTTTTTGTACAATGAGTATTCATTCTCTTTTTGTACATTGTTAGAGAGAGCCTGGAAGAGACTAACACCAGGTTGTACAAGATTCCTCATGCTGGGTGATTTTCTGTATTCCTCATGAACCACAGAAAAGGACAATTTGTGCTCAGTACAGATCTTTAATACAGGCTTTTCTTCCTTATAAGGGGAATATAATCGAGACCTTGCCAAATGTGGACCTACACATTTAAACATTTTTCTATTTCAGCTCATGTACTATCATCATGTCTAGTACATCTGCAATGCGCAAAAATTTGTTCCTTCATCTAATCAATTTTGTTCTGAAAAAACTCCTGACACTGAAACAATGTCTGGGGTTTGGTATACATAATTGCACATGGACAGAGAGGTAACCAACTTTTATTCAGTCAGAGTAGAAAAAGCAAGGATGTTGGCACATCAACACCATTCTCCTTCATAACGTTCTAGACAGACATGACTGACAGCAGTAGCAACTCTTCTGTAATTTCTGGGAACTCAATGTCACGGCAAAACATCCCTTCCATGCTGAAATTTAGCGCCTTATGGGGCTTTCTTTCTTTTTTTTCTGTTTACCTCCGGAACCACCATAAGTTATTACTTCAGAGGATGAATGAGGTTGATATGTATGAATGTAAATGAAGTTTAGTCTGTACAGTCACAGGTCGACCATAAAAGAGGTTCTGGAAACTCACTGCAAAACAACTTACAGATTGATAACACAAAGATAGCTAGCTATAACTTCTAGTAATGTTATCTATTAGCTTTATCAGAAGTTAAAACTGTGTCATGATTACTTTGATTTATTTTACATATTTCAGGGGACTTTATTAGTTTGCAAATGATAAAGCTATGATTGAGGTGCAGGAGCTAACTGATAAAAGATTAACACTAAAAATTAATAATAGACTTACGGCCAGACTACATAATGTGGAACAACATTCCCAGTACGATGCACTAGATATTCACGGTGTACTTGAACTGCCAAATGAAAATATATGCACAATCGTTTACAAAGGTAATAATAAGATATTTACTACTTTACAACTTGATAAAATGCTTTTATAGATAACTGCTAGTGTCATCGTAAAAGGAAGGAGATTTAAAGTCCAAAACATATTACAAGTTTGTCAGGAGAGCAGAAAGGAAAAATTTTATGTGGCAGGGAATGATGAAGTTCAATTAACAATGCAATACACATTAATCTGCCTATCGACAACCCAATTTTAATTTTTTTAATGCCTCCTAGAAGGAAGTTCTGTTCAACAACCATTGTGATCATGACCAGATATTTTAATTCATTTTCATATGATTTTTAACATTTTCAAAAATAAGAGGATGTTCTCAAACCAACTGTCCTCACAGCATTCTATAAATTTTTATATCACTCAAAAAAGAAATTAAATATAATTTTTCAGCAAAAATATTATCTATTTGTTTCAAATAGATGAAAGCACTTACTTATGGTATTTATTGTTAGTTTTACAAGTTAATGCATACAGATGTATAAAAAATTTAGTAATTTCATAGGAACAATGTAGAAATATATCACATGGATGATTATTTTCAATGCACATATATGCACATTAAATGCTATAAAATGTTGAAGTACAAAAAATGTCATTTCACTTTTGTAGTGTTAAAGATATTTACATTTAACAAACATTACTTGGATTCAATATTTCAAAAATGTGAAAAATCTGCTTAAACTTATTTTAACCTGAGGAAATATAATCCACCATTGTACTCTTGAGTAGAATAAAATGAGAGTGTGGAATAGAAATTTAGAATATTAAAAAAGTAACATTTTCTTCTCTAACCAAAGGATTTAAGAACAGCCACTATTTATCTTGGTCTTCCTTTTCATTTAAGAAATTATTAATGGGAAACATTATTTAATAATGTTAAAAAAAGAAAAGAATTAAGCAACATATTCTGCAAGAAGGAGAAAACTAAGATTGATTTAGTCCTTCACAACAAAGCTCATTCTCACACTGTCTGTTTTAACAACTGCCAAAAATACCACCGATCTGCCACATTAATAGGAATTAACTTTCAGAATAACAAAAACTCTTCAATGCAAAAGCATAAATAACACTAATTTTTCCACATCAACTACTTTTAATAATGAAATTACAGGCTAGTAAATATAAATAACTGTTAACCAAATAAATTGCAACATAATGGAAATATTTTATTCACAAAACTCAGTTAATTCAATCTCCTCCAATTTTATGTTTGTAAACAATCTTCTTCAATTTTCTCATGTTAAAATTAAGCTGTAAAAATGTTTTGTCTTTCAATGAAGTATCTATTACCTGTAAACAAATAACATAAGAAGTAGTCATATAAGTATGTTGGTGAATCTAATAATTTTAATACATAACAGATATTTTGAAGTTTTAGTTAACGATTTGACTCCATTACAAGGTGTATAGAATTTATGGCTCCTAACTTAACGAAAAAAATCAGGCACCGATGATGCAGTAGTTTGAAAAACAAAATTAAAGTAAATGTAGAAGTAATTAAAATTAATTAACAGCAAAAAACTTATAAAAAAGGGTAAATTATATTTTAAAAATGCACAAATTTATTATAAAATATAGAATGGAAATCTATAGTAACAGTCATTGTCAAGATTTTGGAAAGTTCTCAAATTGACAAAGGAAACAAGATTATGCTTTAACGTATTCTCATATTGCTATTTGATGCATTGAGACGAACGACTTTTAACTTTTTAATACTCTCAGTAAAATGTGATTTGTCCAAGTCTGAAAAATAAGTGGTGTCTCAGCTTTGATTTCAACGTTTAAAGTAAACCTGAAGAAACTGTTTATTTCTTTGGCTTTGGAAAGAGGATGTAGATTCTAGAAGCCAAATCTCATGAATATGGTGCAAGAGGAAACATTTTGAAATGTAGGTTGTAAAGCTGTGCAGCAACAATCTGAGATGAATGTTCAGATGCATTACCGTGGTGAAAGAATATTTTCATTTATATAATTCATGTTAAAATAGTACTTCAAAAGCAATCTGGGAAAATAATAAAAGAAGTTGGGTAAAACACATTTTGAATGAAATACATTAGACCAAACTTAATTTGAAAATGTTGTTTATTATGTAGTACATTTTTAATACTATTCAAAAAACTCTGTAAAAACATAAATTATATCAAACAGGCCTGTAAAACAATTCATATTATTTGCGTATGAAAAAAATAAAAATGAAGGGCAAGAAAATGTCCTAAGTTTTAGAATAATAGGCCAAACAATTCCTCAAAATCTTTGTTTTAAATGTGCATATCACATCAATCACAATCTAGACAGTTTTTCATCAGCTGTTGGATGACCAAAAATTATTTCTTTGTATCACTTTAATCGTTCACCGGGCTTACCAGCCCGGTTCTCACCAGTATTTTTATAAGAAGTTTGTCGACATCATTTTTCTTCTCACTATTGATTAACATGAATAGACACATTTTCTAGCTGAATTTTGTTAAAAATAATGTTTCCTTTTTTCCTTAATGAAATTTATGGTTTCTTAATCCTTTGACAATAGCAAATTTTCGATTTCTAACAGACTTTCCTACTTCAACAATCTTTTTCCTTTTTTTTTTTACAATTCTTTTGATCAAATTCCCTTCTTTAACTTAATGATAAAATCAGTAACTTTGTAATACATACTTAATTGTTTAGTTTTGAAAAGATTCTAACCTAATAATACATGCATTTCTTGTTCATTCACGATTTAGGTTTCTTCTTAATTCAAAATAAAAATTTTATTGATGTATGTTCAAATGGAACAAACTCAAAACTGATTCAAATGATACACCATTCTCATCTACTATAACCTTCACACATTTGATTAACGTAAGATGTTAAAATAACATACAATCACAACAATACATACAATTCATAATTCTTTTCCACAAGCTTCTTAAATAATTTCCAGAGTTAATTTCACCTAGTACTAATAGTTTCACTAGTAGTTTCACAGTACTCTTCAAGAACCTTCATTTTTTTACATCAAAAAACTGCAGCAAAAGTGAAACAAACTCTCTTACCTAGTCGTCAAACAATACAGAATGATGCACAGCAAACAAAATATTATTTTTAAAAAACTCCACTATTCATCACCACTATCAAAAAATCAAACCACACATCGACATGCTATTTCAAAAACTTTAATTTCTTGTCTGAACAAACCTCTTATATTAGGTGCCATACCAAAAAGGTTATAGTAGGTGACTAAGCATGTTACTCGTAACTTATAAATACCGCTCTTTAAACAGGCATAGTCATTCTCAAGTAAACAATCTCATCCCAGGCGTACTAAGAAAGCGGATGTTGCCTTCCACACTGAGCCAAACATACTGTTATATACTGGGATGCCAACATATATTTTTAAGATGGCCACTGAACACTGTGATCCACATATATGATAATGAATTCACTAAATTTATACTTCCCAAAAAAATGCATTAATGTATTCAAGTAAGATTGTTTTTTTTTATATTTATTATTGTTGTTGTAACAGTAAACTCCTTCTAATTCATCATCTATCCTGTGCTTATATATTTTTTTAACATACTCTTTTATATTTTACATGGAAATTAACTTTTATATATAATATTTATGAACAAACAATAAATGAAGGTAAAATTCAAAGGTGAGCTCTCGGAATGATTTGAGATCAAAACAGGACTATGCCAAGGTGATGGGCTCTCACCAAAATCAAAACAAACTGTCTTGATTTCGCCAATACTTGGCTCTGATAAGCAAATGAAATCGACAAAGGTAAATCACAGATATATGAACTTTAATAGATTGAAAAAAAATTGGCCTCAAAATATCATTCAAAAAGACAAAAATTATGCTCCAAAAACCAAAATGATTAAAAGAAGTAAACATAAATGTAGTAAAGTCAAAATAGTAACCCGATTTAACTGACTTGGAGAAATAATAACAAACAACCTAAATGAAAAAAACTTCAGTCCAAACAAGAACAAATTACCTAAAGCACAATAACTATTATCCTGGTACACCTAAAGTAAAAAGGAATATCCATAAACGCAAAAATGAGATACAACACAGTTATAAAACCGGAAGCCACAAATGCAGCAGTAACACTTCTACTTGAATGAACAATCAAAGACCCAGAAAAATGAAAGAAGAATTGGAAGAATCTGCATCAACAAAAAGTACCAGAAAGAAGGTACTAACAAAACAAAGGTGATGGTTCGTGCCTGACAACGTCATGTGTAAAGAGTTAGAACCCATCACTGATACATTTCAACTCAAAAAAACTCCAAGACAGAATGCAGATGGATCAGAGAAATAAGAGAGGATTTGAAGGAAATTGACCTTACACTAAACAGACAAGATAAAATTAAATTAAAAAATCACAGATAAAAACACTCACTTCACATGAAAGAAATACACAACATAAATATTTCAACACCTGAAAGGGCACGGAAATTGGAAAGAATGAAAGAGTACTGGGAGAACTGCAAAGCCCAAAAATTCCTATCGAAGAGACTTGGATAATTGACTGTGATCCTGTGCGATCGTAAAAGATAATAATAATAATATTTATGAAAACATTTCTTGTTTATGTATTGTATCACAATGTTATAACAACATTATGTCATAACATAAAAATGTTACGTTTATGTATTAGTTTATAAAATGACTTGATCATTGAAGTCAATTCAAACTAAAATATAATTTAATAAAATGATCATATTTTATTTAAAAGTACTTGTGTTTACGGAAAGTGACAAGTTTACATCAAAATTAAAAAGAAAATGTTATTAGAACACCTGCAATTTCAAATATTTAACAGAACAGAAGGACAATGATATTTACGCTGGATAAAGAAAGTTCTGAGTCGAATAAAACTTTTTTTTCCAAAATATGGTACATTTATAGTCAAAACAGATGAAGTTAATAACATGAAAAAAATTGCTTTTCATTTTATACTGAAAACAATTTTCATTTAAAAGTATAGATTATAAAATTATGAAAAGAAGAAGTTATAAAAGTTTTTAACTTATTGATTTTTTTTAAAGAAATCAGACAGAATCAAAGGGTCAAACTGCTAATGTCTACAATATAAAATAATGACATATGCTTCTGAAGTGCAGGAGCTTAGTAAAAATAGTAAAAAATTAAAAAAAAACCTTTGTCAGCTGTCGAAATTAGGAATAGTTGTTAATACCTCATCAGGAATCGGCTAGAAGTAGGTTGTCAGAGAAAGAATTAAGATGAGTGACAAGATTGTGGATGCAATTGAAAACAAAAAAACAGTTAAAGTTTTACAGATATATCTGGTAGATGAGAAGATTGAATACCTGTTACATTACATTATTGGGAACCTCATAAGTGGCACAGAAGACAACCAAAGTTGTGAGGTAAAGTGGAATCTGTGAGCTAAAGCAACGAATAAATGAGAACTAGAAGAATGCGATGTGAAAAATAGACATATATGGCATACGGAATTATGATAAATGGCAAATAATTTTTATTTAAAATAAAAATGGACTACAATAATCACTACTAGAATGAATGAAAGCCCATTCGTAAGAAATACATGTAAAGTTCAAAATAAGAAAAAAGAATTCAGACACAAAAGTAATATTGAGTGTGATGTTAAAGTCACATTCAGTATTACTATCCTCATTATTATCCTCATGAATGCAGGATTATGCATTATATATATTACTCAAATTGATAAAAAAAGAAGGAATATAGAAAAACAGTGTAAACATACAGCAAAAAAAAATGTAGGGCTATGTTTCTCTGAAATTCCAAAACTATTTTTCCCTAATTTTCCTCTGAAATTACTTTGATTATTAGAATAATATAATAAAAACACAATTCTAGACAATAATTATGACAAAAGAAAGGCTGAAAAACTGTCTATGTATCCTGTATTTTTTTTAATTATACTTTTTAACTGAAGTTATATGAAAAAATCTGATATGAACACCACATGACTTTCTTGTATGCCTATTAAATTATGTATACACATTTTTTTTTAAAATGAAAAGTACATAAACTTTTATTTTATTAATAACGTCTGATATATTTACATACTCTTTTTTTATTGTCATTTAATTATTATTTATTGTAAAACTTTTTTTATTATCAGATGTTAATAATTATTAACAAATCAATACATTTAAATTAAAAAAAATAAAGTTAAAAAAAGGAGACGAAGTTTGATGCTAATCGATATACTTCCCCTTGTAAGATCCAAATAATTCATTAATTAAAATTTTATTTGGCTATAACACTGGAACTGATGAAAATAAGTACCATTTATGATATACTGTTGAGAAGCTCTCAATGAAGGCTTATTACTGCATTTAAAAAAAGTACAAAATCCAATTTTTTTTTTTATTTTGGGTTTTTTTGGACACTTCTGGTTCATTCGATTACAATCAAAAGAGGATGTGCACAACTAGACATTACAACAGTCCTAAATCCAAAATTTCAACATCCTACAGCTAATTGTTTTTGAGTTATGCGAGATACATACGTAACATAGAGACATCATGCCGAAACTAGTCAAAATGGATTGAGGGTTGGTCAAACGGATATTTC
This sequence comes from Lycorma delicatula, assembly GCF_047948215.1. Taxonomy (NCBI): domain Eukaryota; kingdom Metazoa; phylum Arthropoda; class Insecta; order Hemiptera; family Fulgoridae; genus Lycorma; species Lycorma delicatula. The sequence goes on along the minus strand of NC_134464.1, from coordinate 110,347,636 downwards.
TTTGAAATCTGAAAACCGAAATTTTTGTGATCACAATACTTCCTTTACTTCATACAAGGATGTAAAAATATTACAAGACCTTTGTAGAGATCTGGAAGACCAGCAAAAACTGCCATTCATCAACAGCTTGTCAACATCAGGATGAAAGAACTATCAGAACATTGGATGACAGCCCTCATTCACTCGCTAAACAAAAATGCAGACAAAAAACCCTAACTAGTTGTTAGGGTTAGACACAACCCTCACTCCTAGAAGCAACAAACATTTTTCAAGAATCATCCTCAACATGATCGGTTTACACTTTGAGAAAGAACTAAAATACCATGGAGGTTTCAGACTCTGTATGAGCTGTCCAGACCAGATTACTCTCAAGCTAATAATGGATTACAACAGAAAAAAAAGTATAGACATGGTGATAATGTTTGTACACTTCACGAAAGCATATGACTGTATGTAAGTCAAAAGTGAAATTCAGAGGTGAACTCTCAGAACTAATTGAAATCAAAACAGGACTGCACCAAGGCAATGGTCTCTCACTGCTACTATTCAACTTTGCTCTGGAAAGATGGATCTTAATGATCTATTAAAAATGTAATGTAACACTTCCTCAAAATTATTTTTTGGTTTATCTTACTGACTATTAAAGAAAATTGATCTTTGATTTCAAACTACTAAATATCTGAAAGAATTAAAAACAACAGAAGGTGATGAATTGAGGTTTCATAAAGAGTGCCAAACTTTATTAGTTAACTCGTCTCAAAGCTTGTTGAACGAAGTCCTTATTTTTAAAGTTGAAGGGTCTATCGTAATTAGATCCAGCTGTGATCCTTCATGAGTGAACTTTGTTGTGACAAAAGTGTTTGTCGATAGCATTATATAAAGCTAATAGACATACCGAAAACGTAGCTACTCTTTGCTGTGCATGGATGCTCAAGGAACTCTGATCAGCGCATTCAAAATATTTTCACCAGATTATCGAAGACGATGATAGCAAAGAATTGAAAGATAAGAAAGATGAAGTTGGATATCATCTGTTTAGAAAAATATTCAAAATATGTGGACCTGTGGGAAATGGTAAAACAGTGTCTAATTTTTTCACTTGGAAACGCCACAGCAAAGAGCTTTTTCATTAACAAATTCTTGTTGTAAAGAATTATGTGAAGAGAATAATTTATCAATGAAGAAAAGCTTTTGTGCAATTGTAGATTCTGCGGGGCAAGGAGAATTTTTTCATTACCAAAAAAATGCTCACTGCAATGAGAAGCTTTAGAAGATGGTGTGAAGAATGTCTTGTAGAAAAATGAAAAAAATTATCTCAAGAACAGAATAGAGAACCCTGAAAAGGGAAATGCATGCAGGAATTAAAAACTGAAGAAAGAAAGGAAAAGGTTGAGAGCTACAATCTTGGCAGAAGAACTTTTAGCTGCAGAAATTAAACTTTTAGATAAGGGGCAAACCATTAGGATATTGAAGAAATGTTGCCCTGTTTTTATATGTACATAATAATATGTATATCGGAACTCAGTATTATTTTTTTTTTTTATTTTTTGGTATAAGTTAGAATAATAATGACAAAATATTTTTCAAATAAATGTTCTTAACGTTTATTTTCTGTAACGTTTATTTTCTGTATAAAATAAGTTGTTTTGTTGTAAGTTTCCTTATTTGTATTACTTTTAGTCACAGTGATTTTAGTTTTTCTTTAAGTTGTGATCATACATATATTCTTTGTTAAATTGAAATCTATTTTTTTTTGTTTACTTCGTAAAATAATGTAATATAGGCTGGTTTTTGTAAAAAAATTTTAATTAATCTTAGGTGCGAGCCAGTTACTTTTAAAAATTTCTTTGGTTTATTTTGAATTAGTTTTTATTTCTTATCTGTGTTACTTTTAGTTACAGTGATGTTCATTTCATTTTTATGCAAGATTAAATATAGTTTTTTTTTTCAATGTAATTTACTGGAACAGTTTATAAAAAAAAAATCATTAAAAACTAAAATTCAAAAAGGAATGTAATAATAAATAATAAAAAAGGCGTGAATTGGACAGCAATGGGTATGGTACAGGCTGCAAAATCATAAAATATGTATATATTTTGCAGAGTAAATTGCATTAGCATAACATGAGAGACGGGAAATTTTTACTAAATTGGTCAGGAAAAATGAATGTTAAAATTTGGTATGAACCCTGTTTCTTAAATGATCAATAAATGTGGAAGATTTAGTAACAAAACTTGTAGAGAATTTAATTCTGAGAAAATTAATGTAAATACAGCCAATAAAAAGTAAATGATAACTTTTAAAAATCTGTTTTTTATTGAAGCAAAACAGACAAAAAATAGGCAGAAAATCGTATCCTCCTTTACCTATAAACATTATTCTTATATAGCAAAACAAAATAATAAAATACATGAAATGATAAATAGTAACAAAATAACAAACCTCAAGTTACAATTGTTTGAAATTACCCTTCTTCACAATGTCCACAGCAATCTGCCAGATGTAAAATATTTCTGGTGGCTTTCTGTATCATCTCAGGATTGTTCGTATAAATTCAATAGCATTTTGTATTTTTGAGTAACCCTTGGTAACTCTTTGTTTATACTGTTGTTTTCATATGGCCTCAGATGAAATCTAGTGGCGTCAGGTGATTGTAGGGGCCAGTCGATTGGTTCACCATCTCCAATCCAGTTGAAGAAATTAACATTCAAGTGATTTGTATAGCTAGTAAAGAAAAATGTGTTGCATCACCGTGCTGGAAAATCATTTGCAATCTAGTTTGTAAAGGTACATCTATGAAAGCCAGCCAATTATTTTTGAAAAAATCTATGCATCTCCTGTAAGATTTTCATTGGAAACAAATGGTCCCAGAATTTTGTCATAAATAATTTGCCTCGCCAAACATTAATGTGAAACCTATGTTGGAAACTAGTTTCCACAGTACTATGTGGATTGTTTTCGCTCCATAAATGACTATTTTTAGAATTGAAGACTCAGTTTCTTGTAAAAATGGCTTCATCAGTAAGTACAATTGAATTTACCTTATTAGGGTAATCTGTTGACTACAAATTTTTAACCTTCTGCAGGTGGAAAGGATAAAGATTTTCTTTCCGTAGGGTGCACCACAGTTTGTTTTTTGACATAACTGTGTGTCAAGAAATTTGCCTTATACTAGTTCCTTAGCTACACTGAATATGCTGCATCTTATGATGATTTACTTGCGTTCAACAGAAAATGAACACATTGAAAATGACCCTTTCATTTGTGAATGTTGATACACCAAAGAAAAAGTTATCAAATTTGGAATCCCCTCCCAAGAAATCTCTCCTGATATTCATGTCGAGCAGCTTCAGAAGTTCTCTTACAAAATCCATAAACAAAAATTATATTGGCATATTCCTTGTTAGAAAATTTAAACGACATCTTTACGCTATGGTATGATGAGTGCAACACTTATAAACACTAATCAGGACAACAGATTCATATGTTCACAATTTTCATTGTTGACCAGCTGTTAGTATTTCCAACCTAAAAAAAAAAAAAATTTTCTAGAGTAGCATACATTTCAGTTTAGTTTTTTTTTTTACATAATTATCATGTTTTCTGTGTAATTATTGAATTATTGTATAATATACAATTAATTATATATTGTATATTTTAGCTAATATATAATATTAGGTAATATTGTTTTATAAATTTTGTATTTCTTTTAAAATTATTATCAGTTATTAGCATTTTTGTTTTAAAACAGAACTTTTTATCAGGTTCAGAAAGAATAATAATGATTTTTTGACTGTTTTTCATCTGTTTTGCTTCAATAAAAAAAAACCAATTTTTAAAACTTTTTATTGGCTTTATTTACATTAATTTTTTCAGAATTAAATTCTTTACAAGTTTTGTGGAGAATTTAATATATAATTTGATTGTCACAGTTAATATTCAGGTGAGCAACATAAAACCGAGCACGTAACATGTAACCACTGCAGAATATATAGGTTATGTTAGAATTAAATTTTATGAATGATACAGATAAATTAAATGAGAAAAACATAATATGTAATTTAAATGTTACATTTATTTACCTAAGTGTTACAAAAGATGTTCAAAATGATTACCTTGGGCATCGATGCACTTTTGTGCTCGACTGATCTTATTGAGTTGTCTGAAACAAAACATCGTTGTCAATTGCATTGATTTCTCATTGAATGTTCACCTTCAGTTCATCAATATTGTGGGAATTAGATGCTTAACTCTCCTTTAAGTATCCCCAAAGGAAAAAATCACAAGTAGACAACTCTGGGGAACGTGGAGGCCACTGTCCTTTGCTGACAGCTCATTCATTTGTGAAAGCTACATAAACGCGATTCAGTGAAATATTTTATGTGTGACACGTTGCTCTAGTGTCCAACAAAGACTGGCCTTACGAATTGCATCTGCGTATTCCTCGGTGTCTACTGAGGCTATCCTGGTAGTCACCGGGGTTTCGTCAATCCAACAGCTGGCCAGAGCCAGACGAAAGACAGCTAGTGTGATGACCAAAAAAGATGCCAACCAAGAAATGTTAAATGAATGACAAGAGAGGTGGAGTGACTCGAGTTAAGGTCAATGGACAAGAAGGCTGATAGGCGAGATGAGACCGTAGCTCGAGAGGGGGTTTGGTGAGCTGGGTTTTTGATTCGCACAATTCCTGATCGGCCACGGGACTTTCAGGGCTTACCTCCACGCGAGAAATAGAGCTGACAGCCCTGAATGTGTGTATTGTAATGAACAAGATACTGCGGAACATGTCTTCTTCGAGTGCTGTAGGTGGAGTAACGAGCTTAAGGAATGTGAGGCAGTTACGGGTCAGCTTAGAGTGATAACGTGGTGCAAATGATGCTAACGGGAGCAGAAAAATGTAACTTCGTTGCTAATTATGTGATCAAGGTGTTGAAGAAAAAAAGAAGAAGCGAGGGGGTGAAAGACAGCATCTCGTGGAGTCACAGTTCATTCGTGTTCGCACGGATGGGCTGTGACACTGAAGCGGAGGTACTCCGGTAACCCCTGAGCTCGCGACGCGAGACACCAGTGCTCCGAGATGAAGAGTTGGCAATATATGTAATGTGTGAGTATAATTCAAGGTGAGTAGTAAGTCTTTTAGTTGTCTAGCTTGTTGATTAAAATGTACATTTAATTAGTGAATTAGAAGATAAAATGGTCTGAGAAGTAACCCAGTGAAGTAAAAAGAAGTCATTTGTTGTTGGCGGAGGGAGGGGTTGAGGGACAGCCTTCAGTGGAGTGATCGTCTGCCCATGCTTGCATGGGTGGGCAGCGGTGATGAAGCTGTGGGACTCCTAAGCCTCCCTGCTCTGATACCCCTAGGGTTGTGCTATACTTAAATGCAAAACTGGCCCTGGATGGAGAGGAACGGTGAAGTAGGAGTTTTATAGTCGGTAAGATGCAGGCACACATAGGCTCTTAACAACATCTAACCAAACCCATGTGAGTCCGATACTCCCCAACTTGTGTGGGGAGTACATAAATGTTATTTCTCTGCAACATCAATACCAAAAAAAAAACCACCAAAGAACACCAGTATCCACAATCTAGTACTGAAATCTGTACTAGGATTTGAATTTTGGAACTTTTGACTTTGAAATCAGCTGTTTTGCGAAGACACGTTCACCACTAGACCAACCTGGTGGGTTATCAAATATAAATCTAGTCACCTTTTACTATACCTTTAACTGAATTCTAACCAGTTCTGCAATATCACAGAATAACTATAACAAGTTGGGTTATACATACCATTATGAAGAACTTTTATTTTTCCCAAAATTTGTATTCACTTTTAGAATTTGAATATAACCATTTCAAGTAGCTATATTAACGTCTAGCTGACTTAACTTCTACCTTGGCCATTGTCACAAAATTTTAATTATATAAAATATTTATTTTAATTCTGCATTTAATTTATTTATAATGATTAAATAATTACTGGAAAAAAAAACAGTTCACTGTATTATACTGAATCGCTTAATTTAACGCAATTTTAATTTTATCTAATAAAATTAATAGTCATTCCCAAGAATAGGTTTCCATGTCAGGCTTATTAGGAAAAATAAAAGAGTAAATCAGTTTAACAACCATTTTACTCCAGTTATACTAAGCTATTATACTAATTAAACGTACTATTGAATACAGCACCGATCAAGGAGAGGAGATATCTCTTTCTTGTAGGGAAAGAAAAAAGATTTCTCTTCTTAATCTATATTATATGACAAGATCTCAAAATGTAGATGATACTGTGCCCTACAAGTGACAATTTTATCTGTTCAGTACCACGACCGATTAAATACTGAACATCAGAAACAGTTTGTTTCTCTGCGTAATGACGCAGAGAAACAAACTCTATCTATTAATTGTTCTGCAATAGTCTTTGGATATAACAACTTTATACAATGATGAATATATGAATTATATGCATTGCTTCAACTCGATAGAGGAAATTTTAAGTACACATTGCAGTCAATACAGCATATCAACAGTTGTTTAAATAATTGGATTCTATATTGTGCAAGTCTTTTCTTTAGTAACAAACATTTTTTTTTTTACTTATAAGATTATATAAAATATGTAGAAAAATGTTTTTGTACACAAATTTCTTAAAATCATAGCATACTTTAAACATTTTTTAATATTATACAAAAATTAAATGATTTGTCTGCCTTAAAAATTACATCTTCAAAGGTTTAAACAATTTGGTTTTAAATAATTTTATGGAGCTAATTTCAAAGGTTTTAAATTCTTTAGCAATTGGTAAAGATTTTTATTTATAGCATAGGGATCCATGATTAAATTTTACAAAAATACACTGCTCATTATTACATCTATAGTTACTTTTATAAACATTTTAAAAATGCAAGCTGGGAAGAAACAAATGAGACAGTTTTAGAGAACGCGGCATCAAGAAATTGAAGTGTAGCATATTAGTAATATAAATTGGTGTTTGTCATATTTCTGTATTAGAATAATAATGTATTTAAAATTATTCTACATACATCTTTATTGTAACATTGGCAGATCTAGAAGCTCTTTTTAGATGAGAATTTAGTTGAATATTTACATGTCTCCTGCTCATTGAAGAAATAGTTTTTCTGAATATAGATTGATATGTTCAAGAAATAGTCATAGTTTATATTATCTATGTATACATTGTTACTTATTCTCACAAATGCTTAATTACCATAAGATATAACTAGATCATACATCTTATACCTCATTTGATACATCTTATACCATAAGATGTACAAGTGTAGGGTAAACAATTTTTCACTAATGTGATCTGGTCGGCTAGTTCCTTTGTTAGATGGAAATTTTGAATTATCTATCGCAAATAACTGTAATTTTTTTTTTGTCTTCAGTCATTTGACTGGTTTGATGCAGCTCTCCAAGATTCCCTATCTAGTACTAGTCGTTTCATTTCAGTATACCCTCTACATTCTACATCCCTAACAATTTGTTTTACATATTCCAAACGTGGCCTGCCTACACAATTTTTCCCTTCTACCTGTCCTTCCAATATTAAAGCGACTATTCCAGGATGCCTTAGTATGTGGCCTATAAGTCTGTCTCTTTTTTTAACTATATTTTTCAAAATGCTTCTTTCTTCATCTATTTGCCGCAATACCTCTTCATTTGTCACTTTATCCACCCATCTGATTTTTAACATTCTCCGATAGACCACATTTCAAAAGCTTCTAATCTTTTCTTCTCAGATACTCCGATTGTCCAAGTTTGAATTCCATATAAAGCGACACTCCAAACATACACTTTCAAAAATCTCTTCCTGACATTTAAATTAATTTTTGATGTAAACAACTTATATTTCTTACTGAAGGCTCGTTTAGCTTGTGCTATTCGGCATTTTATATCGCTCCTGCTTCGTCCATCTTTAGTAATTCTACTTCCCAAATAAGAAAATTCTTCTACCTCCATAATCTTTTCTCCTTCCATTTTCACATTCAGTGGTCCATCTTTGTTATTTCTACTACATTTCATTACTTTTGTTTTGTTCTTGTTTATTTTCATGCGATAGTTCTTGCGTAGGACTTCATCTATGCCGTTCATTGTTTCTTCTAAATCCTTTTTATTCTCGGCTAGAATTACTATATCATCAGCAAATCGTAGCATCTTTATCTTTTCACCTTGTACTGTTACTCCGAATCTAAATTGTTCTTTAACATCATTAACTGCTAGTTCCATGTAAAGATTAAAAAGTAACGGAGATAGGGAACATCCTTGTCGGACTCCCTTTCTTATTAGGGCTTCTTTCTTATGTTCTTCAATTGTTATTGTTGCTGTTTGGTTCCTGTACATGTTAGCAATTGTTCTTCTATCTCTGTATTTGAACCCTAATTTTTTTTAAATGCTGAACATTTTATTCCAGTCTACGTTATCGAAAGCCTTTTCTAGGTCTATAAACGCCAAGTATGTTGGTTTGTTTTTCTTTAATCTTCCTTCTACTATTAATCTGAGGCCTAAAATTGCTTCCCTTATCCCTATACTTTTCCTGAAACCAAATTGGTCTTCTCCTAACACTTCCTCCACTCTCCTCTCAATTCTTCTGTATAGAATTCTAGTTAAGATTTTTGATGCATGACTAGTTAAACTAATTGTTCTGTATTCTTCACATTTATCTGCCCCTGATTTCTTTGGTATCATTACTATAACACTTTTTTTGAAGTCTGACGGAAATTCCCCTTTTTCATAAATATTACACACCAGTTTGTATAATCTATCAATCGCCTCCTCCCCTGCACTGCGCAGTAATTCTACAGGTATTCCGTCTATTCCAGGAGCCTTTCTGCCATTTAAATCTTTTAATGCTCTCTTAAATTCAGATCTCAGTATTGTTTCTCCCATTTCATCCTCCTCAACTTCCTCTTCTTCCTCTATAACACCATTTTCTAATTCATTTCCTCCGTATAACTCTTCAATATATTCCACCCATCTATCGACTTTACCTTTCATATTTTATATTGGTGTACCATCTTTGTTTAACACATTATTAGATTTTAATTTACGTACCCCAAAATTTTCTTTTACTTTCCTGTATGCTCCGTCTATTTTACCAATGTTCATTTCTCTTTCCACTTCTGAACACTTTTCTTTAATCCACTCTTCTTTCGCCAGTTTGCACTTCCTGTTTATAGCATTTCTTAATTGCTGATAGTTCCTTTTACTTTCTTCATCACCAGCATTCTTATATTTTCTACGTTCATCCATCAGCTGCAATATATCGTCTGAAACCCAAGGTTTTTCTACCAGTTCTCTTTATTCCGCCTAAGTTTGCTTCTGCTGATTTAAGAATTTCCTTTTTAACATTCTCCCATTCTTCTTCTACATTTTCTACCTTATCTTTTTTACCCAGACCTCTTGCGATGTCCTCCTCAAAAATCTTCTTTACCACCTCTTCCTCAAGCTTCTCTAAATTCCACCGATTCATCTGACACCTTTTCTTCAGGTTTTTAAACCCCAATCTACATTTCATTATCACCAAATTATGGTCGCTATCAATGTCTGCTCCATGGTAAGTTTTGCAGTCAACGAGTTCATTTCTAAATCTTTGCTTAACCATGATATAATCTATCTGATACCTTGCAGTATCGCCTGGCTTTTTCCAAGTGTATATTCTTCTATTATGATTTTTAAATTGGGTGTTGGCAATTACTAAATTATACTTCATGCAAAACTCTATAAGTCGGTCCCCTCTTTCATTCCTTTTGCCCAGCCCGTATTCACCCACTATATTTCCTTCCTTGCCTTTTCCAATGCTTGCATTCCAATCTCCAACTATTATTAAATTTTCATCTCCTTTTACGTGTTTAATTGCTTCATCAATCTCTTCGTATGTATACACACTCTACCTCATCATCATCATGGGCGCTTGTATGCATATAGACGTTAACAATCATTGTCGGTTTAGGTTTTGATTTTATCCTTATTAAAACTGTAATTATAAAAAGTTTAAAAAATACTCCAATTATTTGTAACTTTTATTATTTTTTATCTCTTTTGCTTATTGTTATAAGAAATAAGCTGTGCTGGTGTGTTTTGTTTTTGCAAAAAAAGCCTGACCTTTCATTCAAATTCTAAGTAAAATATAAAATTATTTTTTACATGAATTTATACATATAAAAAATCCAATTACAATAGATATTTTTTGGAAAGGACTCATTTCAGCCGTTGGATCCACTAATGATTACATTTCAAGATGACAGTCAGTATAGTTTTGGTTTAGGTGAATTGCTTTGGTGAAGTTCATACAAGTAATAGTAGTGTTAAGTAGTGTGAAGAAAACTATTAAAAAAGAAATGAATAATAATCAGCTTTAGATCAGGTTCATCTTGTGTTATGTGTATGCAAGCATATACATTCACTAAAAAACACACACACACACATCTCTTTGTCTATAAAATGTTATAGTAATAATAATATAATGTGATTACCATCTTTAACAGGATTTTTTGATAACATAGCAAGCATAATCTGCACATCTTTCTGCCATTTCTGTCGTCTTTCCAAAGGTAATTTTGCATCATCAAGTTGTTAGTGTACACCGAAATGCTTCTATTGCTGATTTATGTTGTTTTAATGCCAGTAAACATCTTGCTTTCCTATAAATAAAAGTGTTTTATTTAGATTGTACAACTTATTAATCAAAAATTTTATAACCAAAAATTAATTAATTAAGTGTTAGATAATATCTTGCAATTTTTCTTATGTTGAATTTTTGTTAAAGAAAATTTCAAAAGCTGTTAAATCATATCTATCTGAAACACTTTCAACAATTTGAAAGATTGAGAACAATTTTTCTGCACTTGATAAAGATACTTCCTTTAATATGCTATTGATGTGCAATCAGTAGCCATTAATAAATGCCAACAGTAAGAAAATATCTATTTGTGGAGGAGTCTTACATCCAGTGTTCTTTTTTTGTTAACTTTGGTATAGATTTCACTAATCTGCTATTTGTGGTTTGTCCAAGGTATTATGGAATTCAGAGGCACAGAACCCCTGAAACTAATAATATTTTAAATGGCATAAACTGCAATGATCATTGCTAAATAAAAATTTCAAGTTCATATTATGAATTACACCCAGCATCCATAATTAAAGCTTCTTCTTTCTATTTAGCCTCCAGAACCACTATAAAGTACTCCTTCAGAGGATGAATGAGGGTGATATGTATGAATGTAAAAGAAGTGTAGTCTTGGCAGTCTCAGGTCGATCATTCTTAACCCATCAGGTTGGTCTAGTAGTGAACACATCTTCCCAAATCAGCTGATTTGGAAGTCGAGAGTTCCAGCGTTCAAGTCCTAGTAAAGTCAGTTATTTTTACATGGATTTGAATACTAGATACTGGTGTATCTAGTATCTACTAGATATGTAGATATGTATCTACTGGTGTAGAGACTTGTAAATACTGGTGTTCTTTGGTGGTTGGGTTTCAATTAACCACACATCTTAGAAATGGTTGAACTGAGACTGTATAAGGCTACACTTCATTTACACTCATACATATCACCCTCATTCATCCTCTGAAGTATTATCTGAAAGGTAATTACCGGAGGCTAAACAGGAAAAAGAAAGTTTTGACAATTTGTGTAAACTTTTATCAGAAATAAATATATGCAAATTTTGCCAAGGCCCTCTAAAAATTATTTGTTGCTGAAATAAAAACTTTTATGGCTTAGCTATTTTTAGGAACACCAGTAATGTTAATGACGTAAGATGTGCTAATTGGACTGACTATTTCCACTTGTCATCTACTAATGAAGGGCCTATTCAAGGTTTGTGTCACAGACTGATGACATATAGTGTAAATACGTACAGGCTCGGCTCATTTAGCCTGTGCTCATATGACAATAAACATATATACCCACCAAAAGCAGTAATGCAGGAAATTAAACCAATATTTGAAGATCTTCCAAATCCAGTCCTGCTGCAAAAGTATCTGAGGGAGTGTTTGGACAATATTATTTAGTCAAGGATACCAAAAAATATGTTTGTATGTAGGAATACTCTGGAATTTGGCGTTAATGAGGCTATGAGCTCCTACAATGCTGGGAATATGACAAAATGTTTAATGTTTGAAAAGGTAGGGTTAAATCCTGGGTAGAACTGTGTCAAAGTTTCCAAACATTTTGATGAAACTTGCATCAGGGAGGCTGATAAGGATATATAAGAAATTAATAAATGCAAAGTCTTAAGCAGAAAAGAAAAAAGCTGGAACACTTTGAGGAGTAGGAGGATTCGGACAACCCATCTTATAGTGCTGGTAGGCACTGACACTTTGTTCATTCTCATGTGGGTCCCCAGTACAATCTTTAAAGTTGATTTCCCAAAAATCTTGTATTTTAATTTTTAGGTACACTTTTCTCAACAACCAGAAATGATATTTGAACAATTCTTTTAACGTTTTAAAAAAAAACATCTCTTTAACACTACAGAAAGTTAATTTTCAAAGAACACATTACAAAATTTAAAAATTGATAATTTCTCTTTTGAGGCACAGGAAAACCTCAAGTAATTATGGTAAAATTTAAAAAAATGTGAAATAATGATACTAAAGTAAAAAACCAAATCCATAGTGTTGAACAAAATCCTGAAAAAATGAAGTAAAAAAATTCTATACCTTTATCTTCTCTGGTTTTCTGTAAAAGTGCACCAAAACAGACAAAATTAACATTATATGTTTAGGACTGTGCAAATGCCCTTATCTGTCACTAGAATAAAATATTTTCCTGACGTTTGTGTTAAATAACCATTGAAGAATGACTCTTTCTTTTTTTTTTTGCTTTTCTTAAAGAGTCTGTTCGCTAAACTACTCAGTTGATGAATTCTACAAACACGTAAGAAACTGATGCCATTAAATCTTCAAGTAACTTCACTTTTCTATGATTTGACATAATCACCCATGCAAAAGATGTTTCAATTTGCAAGATAGTATCAATAAGCTTTAAAATGAGACCAACTTTATCACCTTAATAGTTACCAAAGTTATCTTGACCTAGCACTACTTTTTTTTTGAGGATGATATGTATGAGTGTAAGTGTATCTCAGGTTGACCATTCCTGAGATGTGTGGTTAATTGAAACCCAACCACCAAAGAACACCAGTATCCATGATCTAGTATTCAAATTCCGATAAAAATAATTGCCTTTACAAGGATTTGAACCTTAGAACTCTCAACTTGAAATCAGGTGATTTGCGAAGATCTGTTCACCATTAGACCAACCCGATAGGTTAACTTGATGGGTCTGACCTACTACTACTGCAAGTAAAAATTTTCCATTTTCTAATAAATTTGAAGGGCTCTAAAAACGAAACAGTTAATGATCGAGATCTGGAATTCAGTATTTTCGCATAACTCTATCAGTAGTTAATTCATACCAATTTTCATGAAAATCCTAGTTGGTCAGGTTGTGGACATTGTTGATTTAACATGGAATGACCCATATAGAACATATTCATTATGTGTTTTTTGTTATTTAATTTGAAATTTAAGTTAGTTTCCAAAAATGTTAACTGCTACAGTTGTATACTAATGATCTCTTAAAATTATTTTAATGTACCATACTGACTTGTAATTATTTAAATAACCAATTTCTTTTCTTTGTAGCTAACTTGTGATAGTAATTGCATAAGATTTCAGTAAACTAGACATTTGAACATGGCAGTTCAGATAAACTTTATATGTACTGTAATTTAAACATGAATGTTTGAAATTTGTACACATTAATTATTTTTTAAATATAGAATTATGTAAAAAAACAAACTAACCGATCGTACACTTTATAGTATAACGAAGAAGGGTAACCAGATTCAAAAGCTGCATTGATGTTGTCAAGCGCCTTTTGATGTTCTCCAATATGATAAAATACAGCAGACCTGTTAGCTAATACTATTGCCAGTTCCTGTAATGATTCTGTATTAAAATAAAACTCAAATTGTAAATTATTAAAACAATATTAACAGTATAGGTAATCACTATTAACACCTATTGTTAACTGAATGCTACTAACTTAAAAAGTCTTTGCAGTTAAAAATAAGTATACAACTGCATAAGTAATGCAGTTAAAACATCTACAGTCCTGTAAGTAACAACCTGCAACATTAGTGATTATTCACATATCAATATGTAAAAAATATGTTGACTTTACTGTTTTCAAACTGGTTCATTTGCATATTAGAAATAGTACAAAAATTAAGATAAACAACATTCCAAAAAAATTAAAAGAATTTCAACTTTAAGAAAAAGTTTTACAACTTTTTAAAAAAACATTACTAATTGAATAAAAGATGTCAAAAGAGATTGTTATTTCATAATAATTTAAAAAATTATGAAAACCCAGCGGATAGTAGAATTTATTTTGAACATCTGTGTTCACCTCAGGAGAATTTAAAAAATTCAAAATTAATTCTAAGATGACGTACTTTTTTTATTTTATTTAAATCCATAAATTGTAAAATTAAAAATCAAAAGGATGAATCATTGACCACTGTTACACTGAACGACAGTTTACATTAAGCAACTCCTGTAATTATTGTCACATTTAATGATACTTTACTGAAATTAAATAAAAAACACTTAAATTTACTTGAATATTAACAGTGATTTCACTATAATTTTAAAAACTTATAACTAATATAAAATAAAAAATTAAGATTAATTAAAAATTAAAGATAATCTTAATTTTTTTTTCGATAACGATTTTTTTAACGTAAACTGTGAACAAACATAAGTAAAAACAATACACAGAAAGAGCTAAATACTCACCACCATTATCTTGAGGACATTTTAATACTGATTTTGAATATTTGAATAATTCATTACTGTAATCATTAGCTTGAAATGCTTTATTTCCATCAGTTTTAAGTTGTTTAGCAACATTTAAATTTTTATCATTGGTTAATTTTGATATTTGATTAGATCTTACAAATGAATTAATACAAACAAATTTAAATTTATCTTCATTATTATTTAACAAAGAGAAGTTATTTAAATCATTTTCTTCAAGTGAACTATATAACTGTAGATGTTGTTTTTTAAAAAATCCACCAATATTATTTTCTAATGTATTCAACATTTTTCTAATGAACACTACTAGTACAAAAATACGAGAGAACCATGTGCTTAGTATACTGTATGTGTATGAAACACTAGCATAGTATATGAAGTTAGATTTATTTTTAGAACATTTACTGTGTCATTGTAGGGATCTATTAATAGATCAGAATGCAACCATTACCAGTCAAGTGCATTTTCAAGATAATATGTAGCTATAATATTTTTTAATTTTTTTTTTTAAATATCTAAAACATCTACATTTATTGATTACAGTCAGTCTGTGTTGTGATCAATCTTCTTGTTCATCTTATCTAATCCTGGGTTCAGGTCCTAAAAAGTATCTGGCTGTTTTCCATTAACAAAAAAAAAAGAAGTTAAATTATGTGTGTATTTGATCTGCCATTCTCACCCTAGTGTCAATTATTACTACTGATAGCAGTTATTATTTTTTTTTAATTTAGGCAGATACATGTTTAAAATGTGGTCAAAAAGTGTATTGAATATGAACTATTTTCAGTTTATTTAGTAATTGCATTACAGTTTTTTTTGGTAGATTTCCGCATTAAGTGTTTTCAAAGAAAATGAAGCCAGTTAGTTATTCTTCACCTTTCTTTCTTTTTCCTGTTTAGCCTTCGATAACTACCGTTCAGATAATACTTCAGAGGATGAATGATGATGATATGTATAAATGTAAATGAAGTGTGGTCTCGTACATTCTTCACACATTCAGTTATTTTTCACCTTGAAATTGCATACCACACATAAATTTTCTGTTGGTGTAGAGGTTGTGAATGGATGATGTGAGGATTTTTGGAGCTCCAGTAACAATCATTCTGATTATTAACATAACTATTGTATATAGTTATTAACTTAAATGAAACAAAGTCTCTAATGTAAAAAATACATATCCAATACTAACGCTCTCCTGAACAAACTGATTAAACCACTGACAATAGTGAAGCCTAGCAGCATGATCATCTGCAAATATAAAGCTTCTTGGAACAAAAGAAAAGATTTAATTGTTAAATAATTTTCCTCAATAAAAATTCTTTCTTCGTGTTCAAAACCATGTCTTCTTAATAACAAACACAGATAACTATAAATAGCTAACTGTTCACAAAAAATAAATAAAAACTTATATAGGCTGATTATAAAACAACAATACATAATGGTACCAATCTGTTCATAGAAAATTATTGTATTGACTTTTCTAAAAATAATTTGCTTGGGTTGTGTTTTAAAACCAACACCCACTAAATGTTGCTTTCTTTATTATTGATTACAATACTTATCAATAAATAAATAGAAAACTAATAAAAAATGACAAAAAATTTTAAATCCCTCACCAAAAGTCAAAAATTATATTTAATTCTGTTGATCATGCACATACCAATAAGCACTTTCTAAAAATTAAAAACTACTTTATACAATAATTCAGGATAAATATAATTAAACACCACCTTTGATATTACAATCGTCGCAAAACTGGTTCAGGGTCAACAGTGAATTCAACACTTAACACATTGCAGACACCTGAATATGCCTGAATACAAGGTTGAAAGCATCTTACCATATGGGCCAACTATCAATGTATGCTTAGATTGTTTCGGCAATACTATGAATGAACACAGTCAATAATTCTGCTCATATTTCATATGTAAAAGAACAATTGATTGCATCACCAAGCTGAATGCTCTCTGAATGTTGCATTGTTGCAATGTTACATTGGCCATAGCACCAAATTTGCTGCCAATTATTAAATGCTCAATGAAATGATTATTCTCTTTTGTTAAGTATGGTTAAATGATAGGAAATTTTACACCGTTTAGTCAGAACATATGAAAGTGCCAACCTAAAATTACTCCAGCCAGTTTCACTGATTATTTCATAATTCATATTTAAACAGGCAAATATATACGTACTCAAATATCTGTTTTACTTAAATTTTAAACCAGCCACTTAAATATACATTAATTTGTTTTAATGATATGTAGCTTTTGCCAGTGCATATTACCTTCTAGCTATTGGATAACCTTAAACTAAAGATGCTTTTACACCTAATTATGCTCATCTACATCTAAAGGCTGGACTGAATCTTCCTAATTCAGCCCATTAACAAATGTTATAAAAAATGAGTTTATAATACAAATTTGATTTATGAGATTAATGAATGATTTCTTTCATTTTGTCACATATTATTGGATAATGTTTTGAATTGAGACAAAAGCATGCTAGTAAATCAATAAAAATTTACTTTTTATTTATCAAGTCAAATAACCGTAACGGTTAATGACGATCTGATATGAGTCACAATATGCTCCTGAAAATGGCACAACTATTCTTAAGAATAACAAACATCATCATATTGATTACAAAATAAATATAAAGGGCTACACTCTCATCTGGCTAAACGCTGAAACAGAAGAGCTGATGGATGATGTTTATTGGTTGCATTCCTGGTAGTTGTTTTTTTAAGGAGGGTGTGCAAAAGCTCTTCTTAAGAAAATTCAGTAATAATTTATTACGTTTTTTTTCTTATAATAATTCAAATTTTGGTAACAGAATAATTTTTTAGTAAAAATTTTCCACATCAACTCCATAAATGTTAATTTGGTTTAAATTATTTCATTAATTTTGTAGGAAAGATATCAGAGAACTATGATGGGTGACAACTCCTTTCTTCATACTAAGCATTAATCTAATCTAGAAAATGACTTAATGACTTTTTTGAGTCACAATGACATGTTCAGAAAATCCACTGATAAATTTCTACTGACCACTACTTTTTCCATAAACAAGATACAGCTCTGTACTTCAGATTTATCAGGATATATTTTTAAAGTATACCCACACATTTTAAAAATGCATTACTTATGAATAATTAACCACAATCACTCTGTATACTGGCAAAAAAAGGAGTTGCATCTGAAAATTAATATCAATATAACACGCTCTGCATAACAGCATTTCCCTAACTAAAGATCAAGAGGTAATGTAGGTATTTGAACATGTATAACAAATGGACAAAGATAAGAGAGAAAGATATTAGAAAAGTTTGATAAGAACAGAATAAGAAAAGGAAACTGAGGTCGTAAATTATTGGCAACCAAATGGACCTAGAAAGAGGAGATTTAGGTAATAAAAATAGATAAAAAAGGAAATCTTAAAATAAAACAATTTATAATTTTTTTAAATTATTTTATTCAAATAATAAGGTATTGAAATACATCAACATTTAATTTTAAATAACAATTAATAAAAAACCAGATAAAAGTTTTAAATTGTCCAATAATAATAAATCATACTCTTAAATAAAATTATTTACACAGCATAGCT
Source organism: Lycorma delicatula (assembly GCF_047948215.1). Taxonomy (NCBI): domain Eukaryota; kingdom Metazoa; phylum Arthropoda; class Insecta; order Hemiptera; family Fulgoridae; genus Lycorma; species Lycorma delicatula. Next base: position 110,329,185 of record NC_134464.1, on the reverse strand, counting down.
GCTCTGTTTTGATGATAAAAATTATTAAAATTTTAAAATTCTATTCATTTTACATACTAGTAAGAAAACTATATGAGAAAGTCAGAAAATATATGTAGTATATAAACTGAGATGATCTTGGTTGAGTTTAGAGTTTGATCACTTGTATTAACACTTATCAAGCTCAACCATGTCTTTGTTCTGCAGTAGGAAATTCACATTGGTCCTGTCCAAAAAAAAGAAAGATATGCAATCAGTTATTTGGTTTTCATAGATAAAAAACTTAGTTTGAAATTGTTTATGATCTTAACACAATATTTGTGTAGCATATGTGAAAATGTCATGAATTTTGTTACGATAAAATAAATAAGTTAGACAATGGAAGTGGATCTAAAGAGAGGTTAACTAAGAGTATTGAAACTAGTGTAAGGTTGAAGTTTTTAGAAACTAAATAAATACTTAAAATAAATAAACTATGTCAATAAAAACACTAGTCAACACAAAATTTGTGTCTTAACATGTTACACAACTTTTCTCATTGAAATTTTGGTTCTGATTTCAAATATGCTATTGAAATTGCATTATCATGAAACGGTTTTATGTAAATCATAAATTTGTAAATGTTTTTGTAATACTCATTTTGATCAACTTCTGATTACAATTATGAATAGTTTCTGTATTTTTACTTTTAAACAAAATGCATAAATGCTTAATAAATAAATAAATAAATATATATATATATATATATATATATATATATATATATATATATATATATATATACACTGTATCATGAGAAGTAGAAACATACAAACATGTCTGTATGATGATATCATACAGATATCTGTTGATGCCTACTTCAGAGCTTAAAATCTTATTCAGTGAAGCTTCACTTGTCTAAACTGTGTTTTGTTTTAACAGAGTTATTACTGTTTTGTTATATTTTCATCAACTCTTTATTTTACAAAAGTGATTTTTCTCATTTTTACTTGCCACAACATGGCTTCTGCAAAAGTTTGTGGATCTTCAAATCAACCAGACAGTTTTTATTACGTCTGTGGTAAATTATGCCTAAATCTCAAAGAAAGACTATTTCTGAATTGATAAAAACAGCTTATAAATTTTATTTGAGTTGTGCACTCGGGGATCAAAATTAAATCTCGACGCCTCATGTTACTTGCATATTGTGCTCAGTAACTCTAACTGAATGTTTCAAGGGGAAACAACAAGCTATGCCGTTTGCTGTACCGATAGTTTGGCATGAACCTAAGTACCACTTCGGTGACTGCTACTTTTGTATGACAGATATATTTGGATTTTCATTCAAAAGTAGAAAGTTCATAAAATATCCAAATTAATTCTCAGTTCTAAAGCCAGTACCACACAAAGAGGAGATACCTGTACCTGTACCACCTTCTGATGAGAAATCTCCTCATTTAATTCAACAACATTAATTTAATCATTTATTTTGCGATTTAAAGTTATTAAAGCACCAAGCTGAACTTCTGGGGTCTAGACTGCAACAGTGGAAAAAACAAAAGTTACTACATTTAGAACACCTATTTCATTACACGTTTGTACTGATGTTGATGGCCTGATGAAACAGCTTGGAATTTAGCATATTCCTGAAGAATGGTGTCTTTTTACTGACTCTTCTAAAATTAGCATGAAAGTAGTTTTGTTGCATAATAGTAACAGCCATTCATTCTATCAGTTCATGTAGTCAACATGAAAGAAACATATGAAACTACGGCATCAATATTAGAAGTAATAAAATATAAAGAGTATATGTGGTAAGTTTGCAGTAAAAGTTGTTGCATTACAGTAGTTCTTAGTTTACAAGGTGGCTTTATGGAATAAAGCCACCTTGTAAACTATATTAGATTTTTAATTTAGATTATTAAATCTACTTTGAAAATTACAATTTTTAAAGTAGAATTTTATATACTGTATAATACATAATAGATTTTAAGTTAACTTTATTTATTCTTTTAGAACGACCACTTCATATATATTTTTTTTAATTTTAAAACTTTTTAGAGCAGCATTAATTTATATATAAAATGATTCAGGAGGAAAAGGAGAAAATTTGGGAACCGATTCTAGATCTTGAAATAAAGAAGATATATTGTTAAAAAGCTCTCAATGAGGGCTTATTACTGCAGTTAGTTCAAAATCCTCATTTTTTGGATTTGGGCTTTTTTGGAGACTTTTAGTCCAGTCAATTGCAATCAAAAGGGGAGATGCACGACTACATGTTACAACAGTCCTAAATCCAAAATTTCAACATCCTACACCTAATCGTTTTTGAGTTATGCGAGATAAATACGTAAGTATTTACAGACATCATGCCAAAACTGGTCAAAATGGATTCAAGGATGGTCAAAATTGAAATTTCCATTGAAATCTGAAAACCAAAATTTTTCGCGATCACATACTTTCTTTA